>NW_026606684.1:0-357500 GCF_029890125.1 Rhinichthys klamathensis goyatoka | reverse complement strand
GAAGAGTAAATATTGAAATTAAGTTACTTTGTGTTTTTTGAGTGAAGTGAAACATCTGTTAATGATTAATGATCAGTTATGTTTGACATTTGAAAGAGTTTCTATTATTTTGAAGTTTTGATCGTTACCATTGTGCAGAAGAGTCGAGCGTGGTTAGGTTGTGGATAACTGCGTTTTATTCTGAAGCATTTTCCTTTGTTCAGTGAGCAATAGCTTTGCTAATTGGGCTGTGCTAGCAGCATACAGTCTTTTACAACATGATTCAAAGTCAAATACAAACAGGTCATTTCCGTTCACCCAAAATCACACACATTTGAGTCAACTTAAAATAAGAAAGCATTTTTCAAAACAAGCCTTTACTACTCAAAAATATCATGTGTAATATTGAATTTTGTAGATTGCATTTCATTTTTTATTTCATTTTCACGTTTATTGTCATTGTCATCCAGAGAACAACAACGAAATTGTGTTTGGAGCATACAACAACCGTACATGGTGTCTTAGAGTGCACTAACAAATAAGTAATAAATACCCCTGTGTAAACATGGCACATCGAAGTATATAGTTATTTAAAACACAGAACCAGTGACTCTGTACACTACACTACACTCTGTTGCAATTAACAATTAACAAAACTGTTTTTATTTTTTCTCAGATTGGCAGTATTTTGAAATAAAATATATATATTTTAATACATTTAGTACATTTAATTCTTTTTTTTTTTACAAAATAGCATTTTGTCTAGAATATTATAGACATTTTAAATTCAAATTTATTTTACAGCATATAAAATAGTCCCATACAACTAGTGAGAAAAATGCTTACAAATAGTGCTATACAACTGAGCAAAATGCATTTTAACAGTAAAAAAAATACAAATCTACAAATCATTTTATGAAAAATGTTATAAATGTTAGGGACATTTATAGGGACTGTTTATTTACGTCTATCTAGAATATTATAGACATTTTAAATTCAAATTTATTTTACAGCATATAAAATAGTCCCATACAACTAGTGAGAAAAAAAAATGCTTTTTGTAGTTGAATTTGTCTTTTTATTTTCTCTTGAATTGTAAAAAATATATATTTATATATTAACAGTAAGAATGAAAATAAATAAATAAATCTACATATATTTTGCTGAATAATTGTATATTTTTATTTCTAATTGTTCATGTCTCCTTTCTTGCAACAAATGCATGTTATATGCATGTTTCTTCCTTCTAAGGAGTTTTGCAATCAATGAGGATGTGATGAAATAGTTTTTTTTTTTTCCCACCACTGTTCTGTATCATTTCTCTATTAGAAACAACATAATGGTACTGAACAATTACCATATTTATATGCCATCCAAGATACTTCAGTCATACCATGGTATTTCCATGGTACATGTCCACCTTGCTGCTTTTTTTTTTTTTTTGTGACAAATGCTTTGTGCCAGGAGAAAAGTGCATTGTGGGATTGCATCTTTAGTCACAGTGTCATACTCATCCATAAACCTCAGTGTTCTTTTTTTCTTTTTCTCCCACAAGCACAGTGATGTACAATGCAACCACATTCAGCTCATAGCCCTGACCACAGCCACATACTGTAAAGGAAATCAATACTTTATAACAGCTCCCAGGCAGGCAGGGAATCCTACATCTGTGTCTACAAGTTGTAGGGAGAGACAGAAAACTTCAGGTGTAACAGGATCAATGGTAGGAACCATCACACACACACACATTGATAACTCCTGGTGTGATGCTGTGTTAGGAGGATGGAAGTAGACTGTCAGCATGTGGAAGAGCTGTCAAAAGAGCTCAGGAAAAGCCAGATATGAGGGCCAAGGGGTTAGGCTCAGCCCCAATATGAGAATCTATTTTCTGCTCAAATTCTTCAGTCATTCGTCACCTCTGCATTCAGAGCTCTCTCTCTCTCTCTCTCTCTCTCTCTCTCTCTCTCTCTCTCTCTCTCTCTCTCTCTCTCTCTCTCTCTCTCTCTCCTCTCTCTCTCTCTCTCTCTCTCTCTCTCTCTCTCTCTCTCTCTCTCCTCTCTCTCTCTCTCTCTCTCTCTCTCTCTCTCTCTCTCTCTCTCTCACTGTGAGAAGTAGATGTGGCTTCCCCCCCCCCGCCTGGCAGTCCCTCTGACTGTGTCATGTGAAGAGTTGGTCTAATCTCTTCTTCCAATTTTTGTAAGGCCTTTCCCTCCTTTTATGAGATTCTTTTCATGTTTTAATAGGCACATGAGTCTTTGAAGTGGGGTTCTCCACTCCATGTCCCATCATTGTTTCAAATTAAGGGCTTAAAGATAGCGCAGTTCCTTACATCTCAGCGTTTTTTGCACAGCCTCTCCTCTCATTTTACTGCAGAGTCAAATTGAAGAGCTCTGTGTAAACAGTTCTTAAATAAAAGTGTCTGAAGGGACTAGGGATGAACTCATATTAATATTCTGGCGATAATTATTTTCATGTTATAAGTGATAACTGATAAAGGGGGATATGAAGATACTAAAATGAATGAACAAATAAAATTAACACATTTTATATTTAAAAAAGTATTACATAAATTGTTCTAAAAATATACTCTGAAAATCACTTAAGTTTTTTTAATAAATATATATATAAGTCTTGCTAGTTAATATGCCAGGTGGGGATACTAGCATGCAAAACATTTGCATATAACAGTGCCGGTCTCAGGCCGAAGGTGTTAGAGATCAGGGTTAGCTGTACTTGTAGAGTGTTGGTTGCGCGTGGGCAAGTGGTGGGCAGGTTTATATCGGAGCCTGCAGCTACCTTCTACTATTATACATCTCTGAATGGCCAGAACAGATTGGCCTATGTAAAGAGTAGTGAAGTTAGAACGAACAAAACTTGGGTTCCAGGTTGGGCCATGTTTTTGAAACAGTGCGTAAATTACAGGTTATACATTGGTACTGTTCAATTAGATCACTTTTTGTTTGTAAAATTTGTTGTATCCACTTCAAATGAATGACACCCATTCGCAAAGAATGCACAAGAATGCAGATGTGATTTTTTTTTTAAAAAGAAAGTAATAATAATAGTTAATAATAATAGTAAGCAAAGTTTCTTGAGCAGCAAATCTGCATATTACAATTTCTGCAGGATCATGTGACACTGAAGACTGGAGTAATGATGCTGAAAATTCAGCTTTGACACCACAGGAATTGTTTTTCAAAATATATTAAAATAGAAAACAGTTATTACAAACTGTAATCATATTGCACAATGTTAAATTTCTACTGTATTTTTGATCAAACAAAAATAGCCTTGGTGAGCATAAGAGACTTCTTTAACATTTTTTTTTTTTTAAATCAGGTAGGTCACAAGAACATATTCTTACTTACAAGGACAGAATGCCAAGAGGTAGTTGGCTTGTTGAGGGAATACTGAGAATTAAACTGCTGAGACCTGAAAGAGATAAATTAGGCAAATGCCAGGCTGAGCTTGGATTAAATGCTGAACTGGGACGTCAGATGTGGATAATATTGTTATTTGGTTTCCAATCTGAGGGGCACATTAATGCATGGACAACAGACATGGGTTATTATCAGAATTGGATATGAGATGATGGAATTGCGCCATGATGGATGGATGTAAATGAGATCTCTTAATGGAGATGGAGAGGAGAGGTGATCAGTACAGGGCTTTTTTTTTCAGATTTATTGTGTTCTGTAACCAAAAAAGAAAAATGCCTTTGTTTCAGACAAACAACAGACCTCAGAACTCTCAATCGGATTGAAAGGTGTGTGGAGAAAGGATGTGTGAATATTCAAACGGCATGTTTTGTTTTGCAGTAGCAGCAGAGCAGAGAGAGCAGCAAAAGTACTGGGTCATGAACAGAAGGAAAGCGTTTTTCGAGCGTCTGCTGGCATTGAGTGCAGTTGCAGTGTTCTGCTGTCCGTGAAAGGGCACCCTGATGCTGAACAGGACTGTTGCATCACTATTCTCGCCATTGATTTTCTCGTATCTGCATCTGCCCTGCATTACACTCAGATAAATGATGAATCGCGTGTTCTGCCAATGTTGTTCTATATTGGTTTCCTCTTCACATCTAGTCTATAATTGTCATTAAATATTTTTAGATATAGGCCTACAGTGACTTGTAGCAGAGAAATTTGGATGTACCTTCTGTTCCCTTTTGCATGACTGCAAAATATTCTAATTATAATATGGATTTCAGTTTGGTTATTTTTTACTGTTTGTTTGCTTGTTTTGTATCATTGCACGGTATTATAAAGTAACTCTTAATGGGGGATAGTTAGGAAATGGTTTGTTTGAATGATTTGTATAGAAACATACTTTTTATGTAATCAACAACATAATGACTGCAATTGTTGTGTAATTGGATTTTACAAGGTACTGTAGTTTCCTACATGCTGGCTTTCTACAGATTAGTAACTATTAAAGAAAATGACTGGATTGCTGTTACCAACTAATATATATTTTATTCATTTGCTAACTATGTAAATTAATGAAGTTTGATTGTTGTTTTCAGACAAAAGTGCCCTTTCATTGTGGATCCTCGTGCGAATGCATTACCAAAAAGTCAAATTGAGACCTGCTGAGTTGTGCCGTTGGCCAGAGCCTTTGAAATCGGGATGGCAAGGATGGAATGGTATGCCAATTTACGGTCCAGTGCTTCTAGGGTTTTCTATTACAGATGGTGTATTGATACTCTGTATGCTTGTGCACGACTGGACCATACAGGCAGAGAAGCCATCCGTCAAGTCCCATGTGTGTATAACCTAATCGAGCCAAACTCTACATCTGCAGAGTTTAGGGGTGTTAGCATGGCACCGGCATTTTCTGTAAAAGCAAAGCAGGGGTAGACTGACCCAAGACGAGTTCTGCCGATCCACTTTTGCGAGTCTGTTTGATGTTCTAATTCCTTCACTTGGACCACAGAGAGCAGCCTGGATGTTTTAGTTCTCTGTTGGTTGATGCCTCCCAAATAACAGGCCTGTAAAACCGCCTTTTGCACTGACCTTGCTGCTGTCATTATGTCCAAATCTGGGTTGTTCCATTCATATACCTTACTATTAGCAATCAGAGAAGAGATTAGCCCAAAATACACCCCGTTTCAGTGTGCTGTTGGTGGTGCGTGTGGCTGAGAGAACCGAAGCAACCGAGCCAGGGTTGGGCTGTACTCGGTCCTGGTTCGTGGAAAGGTATTTCTGAGCCTGTTTGCACAAGCGGAATGAACGAGCAGTGGGTCTTCCTACACAGACCTGCTTTTTACACGTACGCCCCGTGGTCTTTTCGCCCACACAAAGCTGTAGTTCTCCCACGCGTCCTGGCTGAAAGGGGTGGTTATGTAAAGGCATTGGGGCCCAAGTCCCAGACCACTTCTTATGCGAGGAGGCCACGTGTCGAGCAATCTGTCTCACAAGCAGTACCTTGAGCATTCATTAAGAAATCCTTAGCCAAGAGTGGCCGCATCCATTGTGGATTCTGTCTAATTGCTGCGCTGCCTCATTTGTATGCCTCTTTAAACACTCTGCTAGAAGGCTTTACCCCCCTCATTAACGAAGGTTTCCTGTCGACGGAAAGGTGGTAGTTTGTTTGTTTTGATGCCATGGGTTTAATTAAAGAACATGCGTGTAATGTGATGTTGTTCTTTGAAACCGATCAGGAGCCAGATTCAGGAAAATCTTCTTAAGAAAATTTTAAGAATGAAAATTAGCCCATGATTTAATCACCCTCAAGTCATCCTAGGTGTATATGACATTCTTCTTTCAGACGAATAGACTCGGAATTATACAAAAAAATGTCCTGGCTCTTCCAAGCTTTATAATGGCAGTGAATGGGCGTTTCTGTTTTGAAGTCCATAAAAGTGCATCTATCCATCATAAAAGAGCTCCACGCGGCTCTGAGGGGTAATAAAGACCTTCTGAAGCGAAGCGATGCGTTTGTGTAAGAAAAATATCCATATTTAAAACTTTATGAAGTAAAATAACTTGTTTCTGGCATAACGAACCTACATAATCCACTTAAGTCTAAAGCGCAACTTATATGAGTAATGCGACGTACTGCTGATATTTACGCTACGCCATGACGCACTACGCTACTTCTGACGTCACAAGTTGCGTAAGTTGTGCTTTAGGCGCAAGTAGATTTTACTTTGTAACGTGTTAAATATGAATATTTTTCTTACACAAACGCATCGCTTCACTTCAAAAGGCCTTTATTAACCCCCACAGAGCCGTGTGGAGCTCTTTTATGATGGATGGATGCACTTTTATGGACTTCAAAACAGAAACGCCCATTCACTGCCATTATAAAGCTTGGAAGAGCCAGGACATTTTTTTAATATAACTGATTGAATTCGCCTGAAAAAAGAATGTCATATACACTTAGGATGACTTGAGGGTGAGTAAATCATGGGCTAATTTTCATTTTTGGGTGAACTATCCCTTTAAGAAGTTTACAACTATTTTCTTTCTTTTTTTCCTTTTTTAAAGACGAAATATAAAATATTGTGAACTTTATTCTTAAGTTAGAAAATAAGAAGAGAAAAGCAGTTAAGAAGAATATTATTCTTAAGAATGTTTCATGTAACTGGCCCTAGGGTTGCGCCATTCAGAACTGAATTGAGAACGACTTAAATTCGAATTCAATTCCTGAATGTGAACTAAATTTTAGTTATGTCACTGCCCTTATGTCACCTGTATAACTTACTTTCTTTCAAAAGATATTTTGAAATATGTCTTGTTGTTTTTTATATGTCAGTGCGCTTCTTCAGAACATGTTCTTTTGTTGAAAGAAAGAAAGAAAGAAAGAAAGAAAGAAAGAAAGAAAGAAAGAAAGAAAGAAAGAAAGAAAGAAAGAAAGAAAGAAAGAAAGAAAGAAAGAAAGAAAGAAAGAAAGAAAGAAAGAAAGAAAGAAAGAAAGAAAGAAAAAAAGAATTTGAAAGAATTTTGCCCAACCCTGATACAGAAAAACAGAATGTGCAAGACTGATGAGATGTGGTGCTGGCAACTGGAAACCTTCTTAAAATGGCCAGCTTTCACTAGTTGAGCTGCGTGACTCCGTATCCCTCAGACTTGGGAAAGCATTTTCTGAGACAGTGCCAGAAATCCCTACCATAATGGATTACTGTTGACCACTTGATACAAAAGCCGCGGCCTTAAACCTTAAAGCAGCAGGCTAAGCCTGGCTTAATGTTTGCTCATTTGCACTGGTGAGAGCTGTGGGCCCTGCACTTCAGCGGGAAGAGGATGATGCCAATCAGGCCTCATGCCAACAGGTGCTCAGCAAGCTTGGGGCTGTGTTCAATAGGAAAAACACCACAAAGCGCCTCAAGCAGAGGCTTTAGGGTGAATCTCAGCACTGTTCACAGAGAATCCAAAACTGATGATTCTGAGCTTAGTCCAGGACAGCTTACCAGCTTAGTGCACAAATCACAGACCAGATAGAGGTTCAAATGAAATCTTCATGCTTGAGGCACTGTCATTAATGCTTGAACAATTAGAGCTTGTGCCCTTGTATTAGTTATGTTAATCTGTTAATGGTCAAGTCTGCAAGTATGTATCAAAGCTAAAAACAGATGCAATGCTTTTGAATAAAATTATGGTTTTATTCATAAACTAAGCATATAATAGTATGTAATTAAGCACCAAACATAATTTCTCAATCTCAAAATGAACCAATTCTTTAACTCTTTATCATAATAAACCCTCAAATAAGGTTAATTTTTAACAATTAGTGGAGTAAATATAGCATAGTAAGAAGTAGGTCAGGGTGCTTTTCTGTTATTTTTCGTTATAGTTTGGTAGATTTGTGCTATGTCTGTGTACAAACGATCAGTCATGTTGTGGCAGGCCGTGATCAAGGACTGATGATGGCCTCTATCCTTAAGTGCTGGAAAAGAAAGCTGTGTGCTTTCAAATTCAGAAGCTTCATGAACATTAAAGTTGCCATGCAGAGGAGTCATCTTTTGAAGTCCCGTGATCATGTTGCGTAGCGAGTTATCAAAGACCGTTTGAGCTGGTTACATTTCCCATCCATCATGAATGTTTGTCAGGATTCTAAATGGGTTTATCTCAGTGTTTTGGGGTGTGCATAGTGGAAAGTAACTTAGTGATTCTAAATTACAGACTTTCATTTGTGGAAATGCGATGGAAACTGTCATATGAGTGTTCCTGGTCATATTGTGATCGTGCACATTTTTCCAAATAGCAACGTTTTGTCCTTTAATTCAACTGTAATAACTTGCTCTTCCTTTGAAATATGGGTAATTGGATAATGTTAACAAATAGAGAAAAATATAGATGGGCACTATTTGAGCAAACTCACGTTTGATCTGGCCTTATTCTAGTTTGTAACGGCCTCTGTTCACAATTCAAACAATCGCGATGAATTGTTGTTCTTGAAACTTTTTCCGCACTGGATCTCACAGCGCAGTATAGTCCGATCAGCAAGTAAAGATAGTCGAGCAGATAAATGGTCTCCTTGGTCTCGCTGTTTCACTCTGAAAAATGTCAGATTGTGGAATTTGAAATTTTGCAAACGTAGGTTGTTGTTGTTTTTTTGCCTGCACATGTTTCTTTAAGTCTTAATTAACCATGAACCACAGATGAAGTTATCTTCCTCTTGTGGCCATTTCCCACCTTTGCTGTCTTTTTTCTCCTATTTCCTTTAAATCTCTTCTTCTAAACATTTTCTTTCTGTCTTGTCTGCTTGGTCTCCGAGATAAACAATCTTCTCTAATGTAATATCCTTGTTCTGGCTTTGCGGCATCTCTTTGACTCATGTTGGCCTTGTAGACGAAGGTGTTGTAGCACTGACAGTCCGCTGAGTGTCTCATGCAGACCTGCTCTTCTCCGCCTGGGGGGCTGAGCTGGGCTTGTTTGTCATCTCTAGTGAAAGCACTTTTCACTATTTTTCCCAGTAGCCCACTCAGAGCTGTGAGCAAGAATGGCTACGGGACCAGCCCCTTCATTAGACTGAATCACACAGGACAGGAACACTGCTCAGAGCAAAACAGTGTGTGAGAGAAAGAAGGCAGAGCGATCTCTCTACTGTACTGTGTACTGGTTATGTTTTCGTAAGTGTGGTTGCATGCATGTGTGTTAGACTGCATGCATGACTGCAAACATGATGTTTGGCTTGACAAACAATGAAAGACTTCCTCTGTGGTTTTTGCTGTTTGAAAGAAAGGCCAGGTTATGCATCAAGTTGTATCTCTCTGCCTGTCCTCTGTCTGCCTCATTGTTAGGAACAACTGTTCTGTTTGCAGAGGTGATGAAAGCCCACAGGCAATTCTCACTCAATCTGCCTAATATTCGAATCAATTTTAATTCAGTTGGGTTTAGCTCGGCCTCCATCTCCAGGATGAAAGCACAAGGTGATGGCAGCAAGATATAAACACCCTGAGAGTATGGTAGAAATTTTGGATGATGCCATTGACCAACATCTTGTGCTTAGCTTTGTTTGGAATAGCATTATAGATGATGTAGTAAATAGCTTGAATACTGTGCACAATATGCAGATTTGGGCAAAAAATTAGCTCCTTGAATTGGAATATGAAGTGGAATTTAAGGAAGCTAAATTTATTGAATTAGGCCTACATTTAAAAATATCATAAATTCTATTCAAAATTCAACAGGTAATGGCATTCTGTAAATAGAAGTGTTCTTCCAACCTGGTCTATTTTTTATTAAATATAAAGTATATAAAAAATGAGTAAACATCAAGGCCTATACAACCTTAAATCTTTATGACTTTTGAAAAAAAAAGTTAGATAAGGGTTTGTCAATATATCATTCAAAGTTTTTTTTGTACATTGTAGTTATATGAATTTTTTTTTGTTTTCCAAATCAGTTCTGAATGACTCACTACCATCATGATGACCTTCTGTATTTCACGTGCCCGATTTGAACCTCCATTTCCGTGTGACTAATTTCAGCCCTGATTTTTTTCTCTTTCTTGACTCATTATTTGATAATACTGGGAACAACAGCTAACTCTTACTAGTCTTAAGTATATAATGTGCAGTATGCAGTACGCCAAACATAGCCCTAGTGTTCTTTTGTACTTGTCCACAGTTTGACCTTTACGAGCTGGTCGACTGTGGCTGTTTTTATTAAGATTCAGACACACACTCTGTGAATGAGGATTCGATGTGGATCGCTGGCATCGGTTCAGTTTGATTGAGTAGCTTGTAGACAGTCACGGTGATTGATGGAGCTGCTCACTGTGGTGTAGGAAAGGTCAGAGTTGGGTTTCAGTGCCCGTCCCGCATGCTATAACCGGCTCGCAAGCTCACCTTCTGTGTCTAGTCTACACATGTGACTGTCTCCCCCCTATCCTGCTGGAGCTTTCTGTGACTCATCCTGCACTGACCCTGCGCAGCCACCCAGGAAGGGAGGTCAGGGAGAGGGCAGCCTCTAGGAAGGTGACCCCTGCAGCCCTGGGGCACAGGGTGAGGCAAACTTTGCTGACCTTCTGCTGGGAGAAGCAAACTGTAAGGTGTTAGATAAGGTCAGAAATAGCATGAGTAGTGATTGGAAGTGACTTTTGGATTTGTGGCCTGCATTTCCCTGTACAAAAGCTTGAATTATCTAAGCAAGTTTATTGCATTAGCAAATATAGGTGAGATGTTATGTAAGGTAAGAGGCTATGAGATGCTATTCATGAAAAGTGATGCTTTTTGGCCCATTGTCTTGAGTCATGAATTCATGTCTGCACATTTCATGTCTACATCCAGACGTGCACCAGCTCACACGTCCGTTCCCCTTCCATTTGTCCTCTTCTGTAAGCCTTAAGCTGAGTCATGTAATGTTTCCTGATGTCTTTTTGCTTCAGCTTCACAGAGGACTGAAGTATTTATGACTCTCCTAATAGTTGACTAACAGTGTTTCCATTCAGTCCCATTGCTGTTAGTCCAACAAGCTGCTGCGATTCACCCGTATGTATCCAGGCGACTCATCTCCTGGATGCTAGTGCTACTACTACATGACTTGCAGGAGTTATGGACGACCATTATCCGCATTTTTTTATAATTGAATTTGAGTACATCTTTAACTATTAGTCCGGCCATTCAGATTGGTTCAAAGCAGCTTTACAGTGATAACAGGAAAATTATGCATTTCGGCTGTTGTTCAGTTCAGTGTTGAGTGGTGGTGCATGCTAAAAGAAGAGCATCAATATTATTGTTCATACTTGAGGTTAGAGCTGTGGTTCTCAATCTTTTTGACTCCAGGATACCTCATTGTCCACAACAATATACAAAGGCCCTGTGGCTTTTCCAGTTTATTGTTAAAAAATGAATGCATTTATTGCTTAAATTCTACTGTATCTTAAATAAAAAGTGACTGGTTTAATGACCCTTGAAGTCATATTATTTTTTCTGTTTATTAGTGTGAAGCTGCTTTGAAACCATCTGTATTGTATAAAGCACTATGTAAATAAAGGTGACTTGAGGTGTATCTCACACAAACATGTCCAGGTCAAATATCTAGCCAGCAATTGTATATAGCCTAAATGTCATTGAAATTGTCATGATTGTCATGAAAATATTGTCAAGAGGTTACTTTTTCCTATTATTTTTTTCTTTATGTCATTGATTTCTTCTTTAATATTGTTTAAGAAATTAAGTTCCTGACAGGATTCATGTGATTCACCCCATAGGACTCGGATCAAGAGATGGAGTCAGCCTGGATCAGAGCGTTTTTCATAAATAATATTTTACTATTCCCACAGTATCCACGTATTAGCTGCTGGACTGTGAAGTCAGAAGACAATCAGGACAGATTAAGGGAGTGTTGTTTGGTTTAAAGTTTCATGTGTGCACTCTCCCTCAAACCTTATTCATTTATTTAAACCATTAAGGTGTACAGTTACATATAACTATAGTTGTCAAACAGTCTCTGATGTGAGGCATTGAGAGAACAGGAAAAGCAGCATTCCATTCTTGGAGTGTTCCTCACCGCTATGCCAATGACTGCAGGGATGTCTTCTCTCTTATATTTTATGTCATTTATATCAGCAATCATACATATCCACAGTTACACCAGAAACTAAAACTTAATTGCTCTTACTGTCATCAATCCAGCTGTGTACACAAGAAGTGCTCATGTGGCACAGTTAAGCCCCTTTCACACAGCGCTTTGAACCCGGCAAATTGCCAGAGTGCCTTCTGTGTGAACGCAAACACGACCCGGGACTGATGCCGGGATCGATGCCCGGTTGGGGACCTAGTAACATTGCCGTGTTCAGACCCGGAACGCGCGCTGTGTGAACAAAAGCCGTAACCAATGCCGTGTCGTAATGATGACGCTGAAGTGAAAGCAGGCTAGTGAAACGGTACGTAATTTGCTAGTTTATGATCGAATCAGAGAAAAAAATGCACAAGCCTGGTTTCTCCAGAGAGAAATCGCAGCTCATAAGCAAACTATACACGTTGCTGAGACATTACATGTCACATCGATGTCACGTGTCTTTCCGGAACATACACGGGTTGTGTGTGTGAATGCGCTCTCTGATTCCGGCAAATCACTGGCAGTGTGAATGAAGCAAAATCAAACGAACCCGGGTCAAATCCCGGGTCGCTTTATCCGTGTATTTTTCGGAATCTCTGTGTGAAAGGGGCTATACAGTAGACTGTACTTTTCGGTTTTCTTCTTAGATTTTTTTAATCTTGCGTCAGTGTTGACGATATAGCAGAATCTCTGCCGGTTGACCCATATCTACGGTATACACCGCCGTACCGCCCAGTTCTAGTGTTTGTGTGTGTGTGGCCCGTGATGTTCTTCGCCATCAGAGAGGCAGAAAAAGAGCCAGATAAAAGTGTGCTTGATAAACGAGTGTGTGACTCCCACCCTTCCTCTGATGGATGATGCAAGAGAGAGGGGAGCCTCCTCCCCTTGAGAGAGAATACAGAAGGTCTGCGGCTGCCAAGGTGCTCAGCGGTGCAGAGCAGGGCTCCCAGAGCACCTTGGGAAATGACAGATTTTTGCAAGCGATCGATAGTCTTCTCTCCAGCAGCCTAACTTACCTCCTGTGGTTGCTCAGGCTATTAATCCGGGGCACTGTAATTTCCCCCTGAAAGCTCCTGAAAGAGGAGGAGGAGTAGCAGACAGGAGTGGAGTCGGCTCTAAACGGCAGCCTTTAGAGGGCCACAGTGTGGGTGACCCGAAAGGGATTTGTCTTCGAAAGTTTTCCCTCGCAAATAATACACTCTCTGAGTTCACCAACAAGCATTAATAAATGTTCTGTAGACAAATTGCACCATAACAGTAAGGAAATGAGAGTTGCAGCAATGCCTAGTCTTACTTCCTGTCCTCATCTCCTTCTCTGATTTTCTCTGTTTGTTTGTCTCCATTTCCTCCTATTAATGTCTCTTGCTGTCTACTGTTATGTATCCTTTAAGACCGGCGCTGTAATCGGTGAACAAAACGAGTCGAGGAGGAAAAGTAAGAGCAGTTGACAGGGGCATAGGAACGGTTTGAGAAGTCGGGGGATGCGATGCATGGGGAAGTTGGCGAGAATGTGTCGAAATGGTTGTCACAACTCACAAGTTATATAAGGCTAAGATATCCAAACACTCAATATGATGTATTGACCGTTATGTAATCCCACCTTGGAGTTAAAAGAACCAATCACATGTTTGATCAATTTAATGCATGCTTGCAGAGTAAAAATCATAATTCTGACCAGAAACTTTTCATTGGTAGTATGTTTATGTAGCCGTTGTTGTGTGAAAATTTTAATATGAGTTAATAATCAACATCTTTATTTTCAGTAAAAGACTGAGTTGGTTAACTTGTATGTTCGAGCTGAAATGGGCAAATTGATTGCTAATATGATCACCAAAATATATAAAAAGATAAAGTGAAAAATAATAGTGCATTTATTTGCAAAACACCATGTAGATAGATAGTCATCCTGTCATGTCAGAGATCATATCCTCTCCCAAAGCTTTCACAGCTACCGAGACGTCTCCTGCAATCAGATCAGAAGTCAGGGCATGGCTGTAACCTCCTTCCTGTTGCACACACCGTTGCCAGTGGAATATTTCATCAACAGTGACATTTGCAGGAAACTGCAAAATATCAGAAATGACCCATACGAGGTCATGCTCCCTGTGAATTACTGTGTGGTTAAAAGCAGATAAGGTTACATGCTCTTCTGAATATTTTTACCTCCTCATATACCCGTACACATGTAAATACACAGGCTTTTACAGCACACTAGGAAGTAAATGCTTTCTCAAATATAAAACTGAGTAGTGCTGTGGGCGGTTTCCAGGGCATTGGTATGCTGTTGCTAAGGTGTTCGAGAGGCTGTTAACATGTTGATAAGCAGTTGCTAAGGTGTACTATGTGGTAGTGATGATCCCTTCTCTAGGTCTCCATGATATTCTGTGTGCCTGTTTTAATGTAAAACAATTGTATTTTTATTTGCCCGTTATAGTGTTTAACCAAAAAGGACCAATCGTATACCTGATGACTTATGAAAGTAAATAAAGTATAAAACCTGTTGGTTTAATCCGGCATGACAATGATGTTCTGTTGGTAGCAGTAACTGATTTCAGCTGTTTTGTCTTTCAGGAAGGCTACTACTCGCACCGGCCCAAGGAGAAAGTCCGCGTGGACAGCAACAATGAGAACTCCGTTCCCAAAGACTTTGAGAACATAGACAACAGTAATTTCGGGGCACGTTCGCAGACACAGAGACATGCGCCCGGCAAGCACAAACAAGGCCTTCTGGAGAAGGCGCATGTGCAGCAAAGCCTGAGCAAGAACTCTAATGAGGTCATTCAGTATGCACAGAACAAAGGGGGCTACAATCAGACGCGCACCGAGCTTCACCGGAGGGCCAATCCCACCCTTCGTCCTCAGCAAACCCAGCAGCACCGGCACCACCTCCAGCAGGCCAAGCGGTCGGCCACACCCACTGCTGACATCAAATACGACCAGCCGCCCAAATGCGAGATCAGCGGCAAAGAGGCAATCTCCGCCCTTTCTCGCGCCAAGACCAAGGAGTGCCGGCAGCAGATAGTGGAGGTTTACTGCCGCCACAAAGAACGCCAGCTCATGCCCGAGAAGGTCACCCGTTATTGCCCCATAGAGGGTGAGTTGACTCTCTTTACACTTCATACTCCATGTTAAAGACCTCATAAAATCAAAATAGGAGGCTTTTAGTCCATATTTATTAGGGTGGGTTTTTTTTTTTTGACCGGACTTTTCCAGTTCTTTAGTCCTTTCCGCCCACATCTCAAAATCCAATCAACAACAGATAGATGCAAGATCCCGCCCTACTTTTTAAAATCAGTTACACTCTGTAGACCTGTCGCTACTTCCATTTCATCACGACTTTCAGATATATGCATTTAAAAGTCTTTCTTTTCCAGGAAAATATTGATTTCTCATTCTACACAACATCCTACACCTACATACTGTAGTTTCAGATGCTCTCTAGAAAGAGAATGTCCCACCCCTCTGCAACTGACCAGCAATAGCAAATGGTTCATTGCTGTGATCTTACCAAAGCCTTTTTTAAGGGGATGAGCCCTTTGATATTTACTGTCCAAACTTCCGTTTTAAAAAGGAAGTACGTCACCACAGAAAACTCCACAGGTCAGAAAACTGTGCACGTCGGGTCTTTAACTCAATGTCATGACGTTTTCTTTTGGGATGAGGACTAATTAAAATCATCAACCTGCACTAAGTGAAACATTAGCTGGAGTTTATGGGAATTTAAGATAAATAATGCTCAAAATAATGATGGTTTTCCTGAATTAATTGCCATCCTGTCTTTGGAGGTTTATGGAAGTAGTGTGTTAAGAGTCACACGGCTGGTAACAGACATTCACAGCACTTGTAATTACAATCAGAGACAGGCTGGAAATGAGATTCTGGATTTCAGCACGAGGTTAGACGGATGTAATTGCTGCAATGGATGTGTCTTTTTTCCCTCTCCATCTCCCATAGCTGACTACAGAAAACATATTCATGCAATTATGCAGTGCTCAGTCTTCTGCACACAAATCAGGGCTATGGATGCGTTCAAATAGAACAGTGACAGATCTTCTCGGGGCTCAGAGCCTCTGCCTAAGGAAACTTCCGGAAACCAGAATGGGTTTTGACAGATATGACAGGGACATCACCACAGAGACATGAGAGTCTGGGACATGCAGAGGTTTTAAGGGGGTGGGGCAGGGCAGGAACGCTTCTATTTCCAGCAAGTACAGTAGACCGACCAAGCCACATGGATGGTGTTTGAATCTATTTATAAACAGTAATTGCATTATGCAGTAACAGACGACGACTTTGGTTGCGAACAAGTGAGTGGTTTGCCTCAGTGTTGGCAATTAGCACAGAAGCAACGCAAGTTTGAAGCTAACGGCAGGTTTTTAATGAATATCGTCGGATGAATGAGTTTCAAATGTGATCCAGGCTGTCGGTCATGAGGGCCCACAAGGAATCTGTGCATTTTTAACATTTTCTCTTGTTGACTGTTGAGAGAAGTCTGAAGAATAGATTTACTGAACTAAGAATACTACCAAAGTTTCTAAACTCAGTGGCCCTTTTTGGCTGCTTTTTACTTGAATGGAGAAATATTGAAATTTCCAAAGCTCTTTCACTTTGTGAAGATTAATTTTCTAAAATCTAACAGTGGTATTATGAAATTAGTCTCTGTCAAACTATATTATCCAGGCCGCTCCATGCGTTTACTAGAGTAAAAAAAAGCAATGTTTCTAACCAAAAGTTGTACTCTTTTAACTGAAGGGAGCACATCCATTCTATTATTTTTTCTTTAGGGTCCCATCTACTCCTTATACTGTTTGTACTGTATATTTGTTCTGCTCCACTGTACTCTGAGATTTATATCCTTAGCTTTTGTAAAAACATTTTGTTTCCTCTAAAAAAGCACTATTGTTCAAAAGTTTAGGGTCAGTAAAAAAACAAATATTTAAATGAATACATTTATTCAGCAAGGATGCATTGGACTGATCAAATTATATTAAAGACATTTATAACATTACAAAAGATTTCTATTTCAAATACATGCCTTTCTTTTAAACTTTCTATTAATCAAAGAATTCTGAAAAAAGGGTTCACTGTTTCCACAAATACATTAGGCAGCACTGTTTTTAACATTGATAATAATAAGAAATGTTTCTCGAGTAGCAAATCAGCATATTAGAATGATTTCTGAAGGATCATGCGACACTGAAGACTGGAGTAATGATGTTGAAAATTCAGCTTTGACATCACAGGAATAAAATGGAAAACATGTATTTTAAATTGTAGTAATTTTACAGTATTAGCTTACAGTTTTTACTGTATTTTGATCAAATAAATGCTAGCTTGAGAGACTTCTTTCAAAAAAAGTAAAAACTCTGACCAAAGTGTTTCTCTATTAAGTCTATTAACACTGTTTTTAAATTGCAGCAAATTCTTGCATTGTGGGCCGTTATTGTGTCATGCTCATGATGGAGCGGTATCGGAAAGATCTTGGAGCGGGAGGCAACACAGATGCTCCGACTTTTAAAAATGCTCACCGCTTCAGGCGAAATCACACAACTCCACTTCTATTCCTAGACGTTCACATACTCTGATAGAAGGGCCAGTGTTTCACTGAGAACAAGTAGGAAACTAAATGAAGCACAGGGACAGATAATGAACAGGCCAGTCCACACCCCATAAAGACAGAGGACACTGAGGAGTTAAGATGGTGTAATTGCCTTTAATAAAGGACATTCATGCCTTTCCCAGCCTCCACCCATCCAGGGTCAGCCAGGTCCTCCCTGAGGGCCAGGAGCGGTGCCTTCTCCTGCTCCCTCACAGGGTCTGGGAGACCGGTGCCGTTTGGGACAGTAACAACAGGCTCAGATCTCAGATTATAGTCATTACCCCCTCATGGCCCATGTCTTCAGTCAGCATGGCCTTATGCCAAAACATAGTGCCTTCAGTGTAATTTCATATGAGCTTTTAAAATTAACCTCGTGGCCTGTAATGAGTAATTCAGCTTGCCCTTCTTTAGAAGTGGCAGGCTATACCATGACATGGAGAGAGAAGTCCGCCATGTATTTATTCTGTGTGCATTTTTAGAAAGCCACAAATGACCGAGGCTCAGCCCTTGTGGTCTGTGCCAAGCTATTTGCGAGCGCTGAATATATGTCTGAAGGAAGGCGGGGATGGTGTCTTATATCTGCTATTGTGGAGATTGTATCAGTGAAACACTTAAAGGCCAATAGGTGATCATGTGGTGGATTGCTGCGGTTCTGGATTCCGGCGCTATAGCAGTGTTCTCCAATGGATTGAGGTGCCCTCAACTCGGTTTAAATGTTACAGAGGCTCATCTGGTTTCATCTGGGACCATTGAGGGAAACTCTCAATGACTGCATCACACAGTCAGTTTTTGAGAGTGACATCTGTATTTACTAACAGGAGTGTCTCCTGAATTGTCCTGTTCTTATATTAAACAGCCCCTTTTCTATTCCCTCAATATTCACAAATAATATCTGTAACCATATTGGCGAAAGGAAATATCAAAGATGGCGACTTCCAGAATGAGTTGTCAGCTAAAATAGTGTTTTTTCATTAATTCTCTAAAATGAAAACATTGGTTTTAGAATATTTTTTTTTTTTTTTTTTTTGCTCTCTGTAACCTCTAAAATTTGTGATCACATTGAAATCAAGTGACAATATTGACCAAAACCAGTGAAAACTACTTTTTATGACAGCCATAATTGTTCAAATGTAAAATGTACACTACCATCCAAACATTTGGGTTGGTAAGTTTTTTAAAGGTACACTATGTAACACTTTGGCACTCTAGCAGTTAAAAAACAAAACTGCATGCATTCTGCAGAAGAACATTGTTTAGGTTGTGCTTTGGCTCTGCGTGACTGTGTGGATGAATATGGTTATCCTACTGCTCATAAAATATTCACTATTAGGCTTAAGATAAATAACCAGTTTAGATGGAAAGGATCTTAAGCTGAAGACATTACTGTAGCTATAAACATTAGTAGACACTGTATTTCATTTAGGGGAGTCCCAGACTAAGGATTTTCATAGTCGAATCAGATTCGTCAAGTCCTGCCTATAGTCGACTAATAGTCGAATCATGTGTGTGGTGTTGGGGAGGGGGCGGGGCTTTAACATTTTAAAGCCGCAATGTACAGAACATCACACAAAGATATAGAAGAAAATGTATAAAAACATTTTGGATCAATAAAACTAAGAAATAACATAAATAACTGCAGAAAGGCCACACTGCAGATAGGATTTGCATTTCACATGCAAATCAAATTAAATCGGCTGAATTGCCTGTACGAGCATGCTCTAAGTAGGCCTACAGCAACATCGATGCACTGAAAAATAATCAACAATTAAGAACACAATATACATTTATAATAAATAAAAATACAAAACGAAATAAAAAAAAATCAAATTAGAACCGGCTGAAATGTTTTGAAATCACTTGTACCCATACCTGATCGAAAAAACAAAATCCAGTCTTTCACTCGGCCTGTGTCCGTTTGAGTCTTTTCAAATTGTGTGCGCGGATAAAATACATTCTAAAACGCTTAACGTGAAAAACGCTTAACGGCTTTGTCCTAAAACTGTCCAAATCCTATATTAAAAGATCAAATTCTGTACACACCTTATTAATAAAGCATACTATATAGCCTACAGAAAAGCAGATTAGCCCAGAATATGAACGCATCGTTTTATTATAGGCTACGTTAAGCATTTTCCTCCCATAGAAAACCGTTAAAGAAAAAGCAATACGTGACTTTCTATAGGAGAAACGCGTTGCGTTCATATTCTGGGTTCATCTGCTTATCTGCACATGGAATGGTTTCTTAAGGTGTGTAGCCTAGCCTACTGTGTGCATACATTAAGCATGTAAAAGTGCCATTTAAGCGTTTTAAAAGCTTTTTTCACGTTAAGCGTTTTAACGTCCCGGGGAAAACCAACCTGTTAACGTTGGCCGGCAGAAGTGCGATCATGGTTTTCCTGATGCTAAATCCAGCCTTGGAGAATATCCTTTCTGATGGTGTGCATCTTTAGATTTTCTTATCCCAGACATTTTTAAAGATTTAAATCCCTGCCGACAAGACGCTCCTCTGTCGGTCACGGATCGAAAGTGAAACTTAAATCTGTCACGGGGTGTTTGGATTTATTCACGCTGCACGCACGTTAAAATTTTTTTATTAAAAGGGTTAGGGTTAGGGTTAGGGTTTCATTGCACATTTTTATTGACAGCATTATCATAATAGGCTGTATGTTAACGTATTGACAGAAAACCAGTATGTGAAATTAGACATTGAGCACACTCATATAGCCAAAATGACACAATCCTCGTTTAATAACACATCTGCGAAGATTCGACCGTGAGATTGGTAGTCGAATCAGGCTCCTCCTATCGAAGCATCGAATCTTCGACTATTCGGGGTCACCCCTAATTTCATTGAAAATAAATTCCAGCAAAGCGCTACAACAACCATAGTGAAATGACCCTTCACAATAGATCATGCTTTACAACAAACTCTGTTAGAGGGCTACATATGGCAATTGATCTGTCCAATAAAATAGTTAACTCACCTGTTGAGTAATAAAAATGCCATCTGCACATTGCTTTTACAACATTTCAAATTCCTCCGTTCTCGCCATCTCCGAAAAGCCAAGCAAATGTTGATTCTTGTATTATTATGAGCTCTGTTGTGTTCTCTTTTTGTGTTCAGTTTTTTTTTAAACGAGGGATTCCCCGGTTGCTCGAGATTTAGCTGCTTCATGTCAACCTTTATCGCTCGTTGTGAAAACTAACCTTTGCCACTCACACATGCATCAAAGTAGAAAGAGCAACTTTTCTCTATTTATGGATACGACACGCACGGGCAAGGGACGTATGTACAGTATGCAAGTTTAAAAGAACAGCAATTATTTGAAAGATAAGTCTTTTGTAACATTATGAATATCTTTACTGTCACATTTTATGAATTTAATGTATCCTTGACAAAGAAAAGTATTAATTTATATAAAGAACATTAGTGTACATCAATAAAATGATTAAATTACAGTTTTTGTCAAACTAATCAGATTTTTATTTGTATTTGTGAATGGTTAGAAAACATCATGCCCTCATAAAAGTGAAAATGCCCCTGAAAATCAAATACCGGGTGCAATTATTGCCCTAATTTCTGACAACTGACAGCCTAAATATGTGTTATGTCTAGACATGGCTAATTTAGTCTAGAGTCCGTTTTGGCTAATGTGTGTGTGTGTGTGTGTGTGTGTGTGCTTGTGCAGGCAAAGTGAATGTGAATGTGCAATGGGAGGAGGACTCGATGGAGACTGTGCCTGTGGTACCGGTGCGGATAGCCTTCATGTTGGTGGTCCATGGACGGGCTTCTCGCCAGGTGCAGCGTCTCTTCAAGGCCATATACCACACATCTCATTTCTACTACATTCATGTGGACCAGGTATGTCTTCAACACACATCCAATTTTTATATTTGTATAATGGTGAGAATATTCTGAAAAGATTGAACAAGAGGAGAGGAGTTATGGAGTTATAAATGTGTTAAAAATGTACATATAATATATAAATAAACTATTTAAACTCACTAATTAACTAGTTGGTTGTTGGGTGAATTGTTGATCGTCTCTGAGAGGGGGATAGGAAGAGAGGAGGATGCTGGGTAAACCGTGGGCTCCAAAGCACTCCATTCATTCAGTACGCTGTTTCAAAAGTGTGATGGAGGATTATTAAAGAGCCATACTTCAGTGTCTTTCACACCATTTACTCTTTCAGCTTGGCAAGTGATAGAGTGTGAACATGAAAGGCTGTTTGTTCACACACACACACACACACACACACACATAATGCTGCAACCCCCTCCCTTAATTACACATACAAAAATACACTTAATAAGCTACTTGAATTTATGGCAGGAATGCGTAGGGTGAGTACGCTTTCTTGTAATTTCGAAAGAGCAGGATAAAGAGCTGCTTTTCAATCAGTCCATCATCGTGGAGACAAGCTTTATGGCTCCATAAAACAAGCAGGGGGAAAGAGGAGTTAAAGGTGGGGTGATGTAACATGGAAAACACAGGGAATCAAAGACTGTGTATATCTCAAGACCAACGTAGTGCTTCACACACAAGTTTGTCACAAGCACTATACTACCGGTACAAAAAAAATCACTTGTGTAGGATTTTTGTCTTGTTTTCTAGTAAAATATCTAAACATCCTTAAAACAAGATATGTGTACTTGAGAAGTAAAATTGTGTTAGATTAGATAAATATTTATTTTCTGCATAATCTTCACTTAAAGTTTAGGGATACACAATATTGGGTATATATTAGAGAATTTTTTAAAATGTATTATTCAATATTGGTTTCCTTTGATGTCATCTAACTCTTACTTAGATTAATATTTAAAAACACTTATAATTTAATAACACTGTTCGGTGTAATCTGTAGCAAATCTCAAAATGATTATTAATTTTTCATATTGTACTAATATATTATGACTGATTTGAGTTTTTAGTGCTTTATTTTTAACTTATTTAGACAAAGTAGTATTGCATATCAATATCTGGAATGTATCCGTTATTGGCCATAACATGAAAATAATCCTTGGCTTTTGAACAGAATTTTAATATCTGTGCATCCCTGCTAATTTTTCTTAATTTATGCTTGACTTTTGCTTGACTCAATAAGGTAAGGAAAGTACTTTTAATTAAATTTAATTCTTTGAAAACAATATCTAATATATTGTGTAATTTTTGTTTCTCAAGAAAATGTATCTTTTTTTTATTTAGGATGTTTAGATATTAACAGGACAGGACAGGACAAATATATTAAGAAAATGTGTAGGTGTACACAAGGTACATGAAACTCTGTGCCACCTGACTGTTTGAAAAGCCTTCATTCACTTTATTTAATCAGTTTTCCCCCACAAGGTCAGACTTTGTTTATCTCATGATAACTCTGGTCACGTTTGACTGACTGATCCCAGATAAAGTTCTCGGTCTCCAAATTACCCAGAGCCTGTCTTTTTTCACCCTGCAGCGATCTAACTACCTGCACAGGCAGATGGTGGCTCTGGCTCACCAGTATCCCAACGTCCGGGTCACATCGTGGCGCATGTCTACGATATGGGGCGGTGCCAGCCTGCTCACCATGTATCTGAAGAGCATGAAGGACCTGCTGGCCATGCGAGATTGGTCCTGGGATTTCTTCATCAACCTGAGCGCTGCTGATTACCCAATCAGGTGAGTAATCATTCTCTCTCATTACTCTACTTTTTACTGATTATTCTGTTGATATCATTTGCATTGCTTGGTTTGTCATTGTTTTCTCTCTGGAACGATTCAAGTTTATTGGTTGCCACAGAACAATTGAGTTAACACCTGACTAGCGTCTAGCTGTGGGCTGTTGGGAGATTAGTTCCAAGCTATGTCACAATTTAGTTTAGCAGGGGATTATGGGTAATTGAGATCACCATTAGCTGTTTGATCTGGTGTCAACAAGCTTGATGGTTCATAGAACTGTTCAGGGATTACATTGAAGCGTATTGTGGAGATTGTACTTTTTTATTCAGAATTAGCTCAATTTAATAATGACGGAGCCACAACACCAAAGCAAACCAAGGAACGTGAAGTCTACCCCAAATATTTGAGGAAGAGTAAAATAAAAGACTCCAATATTTCATGATTTCATCACATTACCTGCAACTCAATGTGGCATTTATGTCTGTTAGCCGAACTGTGTCTGAACTTCTGAAGATTTGAATTATCACCATGATAAATGCCATTAGTGTGCATAACTCTTCAGTCCATAATGAGAGCAGGATGAGAGGTTGAGTAACCCAGCTACTCCCCCGGCAACAATCAATACTACAGCCATGTCATTTTCTGCAGCCCTCAGAAATCAGGGTGTTAGAGATCGATACGGCCGTGTGATGAATTCTGGCCTGTCCCGCATAGCCGTTCAAGGTTAATCCTGCCTCTCTATCACTCCGTCGCATGCCACACCTCCAGACCGGAGAGGGAAGTTAGCTGTGAGCCAAAGCCCCTTTAAAAGCGGAACATCAAAGAAAAATAAAATGATTCTTTTCATCTCCAACGCTGAGTCGGGTTCAGGTGCATGCTATAAGTAGCCTGTCAGTGTGTGTGTGTGTGTAGTGCAGTGATGTAGTTGCTATCATTTGTATTATACTGTGCAGAAACACCATTTCTCTAAAACATGAGGACAAATCGGTCCATTAAGGAGTCCCATCCGGCTCCTCCGGTTGTGGTGATGGAGAGTTATTTCTCAGTCCAATAATATAACAGAAACAGGGGTCAGCAGAGAGGAAGCTGTGAGGAAAATAACTTCAACAAAAGATAAGAAGAGTCGTAATATATATACAATGTATATATATACAACATTACAAAACTTTAATTTGAAGCAAGAAAGTATTTGAAAATCGAACAAAATGGCAAAGGACTGTGTACTTAAAGCTTCAGTCCGGCGTTTTTCCTCTTTGTCGCCATCTCTGTTCGAAATCTGCAATTGCAGTCATTCGCGGAATTATCAACTTTACGTGAGTTGTACTTCAACACCCTCGACACGGCACAGTGTGGATGAACACAATGTTTGAGGAGATTGTGCGGCTGTCAGTCACCGCGCCGGTGTGGATACTGGCATTCAGAATCACAGATTATTCTTTTTGGAAGTGACCAACATAATAATTTTCACCGGGAAATGTCATCTGAACAAGTAAGAAACATCCACCTTTGTTCTGGTTCTGACATTGCAGTAAATCCAGCTGATTAAATCTAACAATCGCTTTTAAGTTATCATATCACACAAAACCGTGCAAATTATACTTTGTTCTCAAGTTGTTAATGTTAACAACGTCAGCATTGCGTGACTACATGTAATGTCCTTCCAATATGTATCCTTGTTCTCGCATGGGTCCGGTTGCAGTCTCTTCTTTCTGTAGCCACTCCGAAGTCCGAACGAAGTCTTTTGCATTTTACAGCGGGTGAATCTGTTGTCGTTTGAACCTTTCTGGATCCGCCATCAAATTGATGTTTAATTATATCAAGTGCTGTGAGAAAAGGCTATAAGTCTCCACCTCCAACATCCTCACACGCAACATAGCCTACTGGCCGAGACTCCTTCTTTATGTGTACAGATGTGACGTAATGACGCAAAGACATGCTCGAATCTCCCGCGGAAATCCACCAGTACCACTGGAATTAAAAACATTATTACAAGCTTACCGCTTTGAATCGAGCTAAGGCAAGCAGATAGTGTTGAACACTGGCTGGTTATGTATTTTCTCAAATATGTATTTTGGATAATTTTTAACCCCAAAAAAGCTATGGATGGACTGCAGCTTTACCTGCTTTAATGAGAGAAGGAACTGCAATCCAATCAAGCCTGGCAAATTACATAATAGAAATAAAAATATAAAACTATTGATTTAAAGATGTTTATTATATAGAGAGGATCAATATATTTTATGTTTATTCCAAAATATGAAAACCTTTATTTTTTATTTTTTTATACATATTGGACATGTATTGGACATATCTTATGATGCCTAAAATATTTTTTTAGTGATTACATTGATTGATTTGAGTTTTTAGTGTATTAGAAAAGATTAACAGAATTTTAATATCTGTGCATTCCTGCTAAATTAGATTTGTGCTTAACTTTTCGCCAATGGGTTAAGTAAAATACATTTTAATTCAGTTTAATTACTTGAAACCAAGTCCTATTATCTTGTGCAATTTTGCCTCCCAAGTTGGCTTCATTGATCTGATTTTAAGGATATTTAGATATTTATATATAACTATATTTTGTTTATTGCAAAATATGAATATTATGCATACAAATATTTGAGTAGTTTAAGAGCATAGGAAAACTGACTCTACATCACTTGCAGCGTTTTATGGGAGTACGCGGGCGCTAACTGTACGGGTGTGATTTACATGATTGGTGAAGATTTCTCTGTAGGTTTTCACCAGGAATTCTGCTGTTGAACACGATTATTTAAAAAAGAAGTTGAAATCATGCATGCTGATGGGTCCAACAAAAGCAAATACCATCGATTAACAACCTCGTAGCTTGCAGTAGTGCTGCGTTCCAGTCCACCTTTAGACACGCACTTGCGAACTTCCCTAAGCACTTCCCCTCGGGGGAATCCCTGCCGCCATTTTGAAGTGCGTTCCACTTTGTGAAGTGGACGAGGGAACTTATATGGACAGACCCTCGCTCCCTCGATTTTGACCGAGGGAGCGAGCCTACTTCATATGTACACTTACTTCAGGCAGCTCCATATACCACAATGCAACACGATTGTGACGTCACCGCAGATCTCGTCTAAACACCACCACCACTCAACCAACAACAACCCAAACACACCTACCGGTATATACATTTGGATGCTGCATTAAACAAATTCTTAAAGGGAATTAAAAAAAAATAATAATAATCAACTCCATAGCTGATTCCAAGTGATCAAGGGCTTAGGACGTTCCAATTCAGCCCATTGCAGTTTCCGCCAGTAGTGGGCACTCGTGCAACGTAAGCAATGACGTACATCCGAGTGAACGAGACGGAGGGAAGTTAGCGAGTGAAGGGCATGACAATTTTGGTCTGGAACGCAGCACTGGTCTGTCTTTAAAGGTTTATAAGTTTTAAAAATCAGTTCCCCCACGGAGAAAATGAATGGGATTTTTACTTCCGGTACCCAACTGTTTCATCTGTAGGTTAAATATCACCTCTGATTGGACAGGACTGAGCACAGACTGGCAGATCAAGAGGACGAAGCCTGTTTGGAGTCTATTAAACCTCATATCAATTTGGCCAGAGTGACATGAAGGGTTATCATCCAGACATTCAGTGTTTTTTTTTTTCTCATTCTTCCCACAATGGCTTTGACAGAGAAAGCGAGTGTGAGACAGGACGTAAGGTGAGAGACAGAGACAAAGCCACAGACAATGTTCGAATGCACGCTTGACTTCCAGTCTAGAGCCACAGTGTGTTTGCTGACACTGCAGACTTCGCTCGGCTTCATAGCGGCTGCTCCCATTACCGACTAATTGCGAATGACAACGCGTGTTAGAGGTCCTGGGGGGACATCTTCAGTGCTGGCCTTCCTAAAGACCTGTGCACAGCCCTTTCGCAGAACGTTTTGTCCACATGTCATGACTGCTGTGCCGAGGGACATGCGGTACCTGTGTCTGGTGACTTAGCAGCTTTTTTCCCCTCTAATTCCCTCCTGATGTCCATCCTTCTGCATGGATGCCTGTGAAAGGGACTGACAAAAAGCTCTCTCCTCTAGGCGAGGCTGGACGCCAGAGGCGGAGGGCTCCGTTACACAGTGCCTTTGTTGGGAGCGCTGGGCTCTTTTCTTCCATTTATCCGCACCATCTTGCTCTTTTCCTCCGGCCCTGTTTTTAAGTCAGCGCAGCTGTATTTATAGCCTTTTCATGAAGAGAGAAAAGGAGAAAACAATGAGTCTGGATTTTGTTGTTCTCCTCTTCCCATGTGGTCACATGGGCTCCATGATGCCCTCTTCTGGAACGGAGCAGCTCTGCAGACTGTTCGGAATGGATAACTAGCTTACTAAATACTATGCAGTATATACTGGATTTAAAAAAAAAAGTTCAACATTTGGTATTATTCCATTATAAATGCTTCAAAGTGTAGGATTCTTCATCTTGACATTTTTTTTATCCAGTTTTATTTAAAAATGATTAACATTTTTCAGTTAAATTAAATAATTACACAAGAAAAAGCTAAACTAAAAATATTGATATTGATATTACCTCTGGTTCATTCATCACACTAGAAATCAAATGCTGAGCATCACATTGTGGTATCCCATGCATATATACTGCAGCAATAGTAAGATTAGTATGATAGTATGCTATAGGGCTGGGTGATATGGCCAAAA
Source organism: Rhinichthys klamathensis goyatoka (assembly GCF_029890125.1). Taxonomy (NCBI): domain Eukaryota; kingdom Metazoa; phylum Chordata; class Actinopteri; order Cypriniformes; family Leuciscidae; genus Rhinichthys; species Rhinichthys klamathensis. Next base: position 329,576 of record NW_026606684.1, on the reverse strand, counting down.
AAATCATATCTCGGTTTGTATATATATATATATTCTACTTTTTTCTATTTAGATAAAAAGAAATTCAGTATTTATGCTTTTTAAAGCAGAAGTTAAATTAGCTAAAAAATGAAAATAAATAAAAACAAAAGCATAGACTAATTATGTTAGATCTAGATTATAGTCACTTTACAGGTACTGCTGTCATAAAAATAGACTTCACATTTAATGCCCAACAAATATTTTAGCAAAATGTATATTTTAGTCAGAATTCTTGCGCTCCTATTCCATTGCGCTCTGCCTGTTTGGCGCGCATGTGCACAGCGGGGCTTGTTCACTGAAGTCTGTGAAGTTTAGCAGAGACTCACTTGCATAAGGCTTGTCCGCTCCTGACAGCAAAATGAACATTTACAAATGGAGAATATACCTGTGAAATGGAAGTTCTGCACTGTGGAAAACACATCTCAAACACATTAAACAGAACAAGTCTGTCAGAGCACCTGACAGGGTAAGCCGCGTTAACCATATCTATTATTTCGAAGTTCTAAATATAAAGCATGTCTCATGTTTAGGACAAATTGTTTTTATGCACTTTCTCTGCAGCAGCTCACTCAGTGTCCTCTATTTTTCAAATACGCCGTAATATCAAACTACTATATATCCATATAAATGGTATTGCCTCATCCTATATCATTTATAAAAAATATATCGATATATGGTACAATTTCAATATACTTCCCAGCCCTAGTATGCTTTTTTGAACATAGCCTTCAATCCCAGCCTGCATGTCTCTGACAATGTTCAGAATGGAATACTACTGCTTACTCCATACAGCACCATATTTACTGTGTACAGGCTACTATATGAAAAGATAGTATGCTTTATGCAGTAAACTATCAAACTGTACAGTGCAACATTGTTCCCACATGACCTCATTATGTTGCATGTTTAATTCAGAATTCAGTTGTTGAAAATGAATGAAGTGAAATGATGTGTAGCAAAGTATGGTGGCCCATACTCGGAATTTGTGCTCTGCATTTCACCCATCCAAGTGCACACACACAGCAGTGAGTAGTGAACACGCACACACCGTGAACACACACCTGGAGCAGTGGGCAGCCATTTTTTGCTGTGGGGCCCGGGGAGCGATTGGGGGTTAAATGCCTTGCTCAAGGGCACCTCAGTTGTGGGTAATGAGTGGAAGAGAGTGCTGTTCATTCACCCCCTCCACCTACATTTCCTGCCGGTACTGAGAATGAACTCTTTAACCATTAGGCCACAACTGAACATGTAAATACAAATGTTAAAGGGGTCATCGGATGCAAAAATCACTTTTATATGGAGTTTGCATATAAATGTTTCTTTGCAGTGTGTGGACACAACCACCATACAATGAAAAAAATCCATTCACTCTTTTTTTTTTTTTATCCTCAAAAAGCCTAAACACTCTCAATAATTAAGCGTTTGGATTTTCTGAGTAATATGATGTTATATTGCTCATGCTCCGCCCATGACCACTGACGGACTGTCCTGTATTAGCATATTTCCTCCCTCAGCCATTTGTATACTTTCTGCGAGGCAGGTTTCCATGGTAGCACTTTACGTGTCTTGTGTCGACATGCTCCATGGAAGAGAGGTGTGGGGTCGCTGTGAACAGAGCTGTTTTTGAGGAGGTAAAAAGGGTGTTGTTTTACACAACCATTGAGGAATTTTAACCAAAGTATGTTACAAACTTTACACTAGGACCCTAAAGAATCATACCAACTTGTGGAAAATGGGCATCCGATGAGCCCTTTAACATGAGTTACAAGGTTTATACAAATTTAAAAGTGAAATTAAATGGTACGACACTTTTAACATCAAAGTCTTCAATTTGACTTTCATTTTTAGAATGTTCACGATTCCTGTCTAACTGCAATTTGCGTGCTGTATTGTGATGGGTCTTTCTTGCATTTATTTGTATACTCTTATGTGATTGGTCATATTATATTATTATGCACATGCAGTATGCAAATTCAAATAGTTCTATGCTACATTGTTGCCACATGACAACTGCTTTGTGCAAAAATATCCCAATTTTTGGTAGTCTGATTTGAAAAGGGATTCAAAAAAGATATCATTCATTTAGTTGGTCCTGATTTAGTTGGGCTCATTGCATTATAGGATACAATACTTCTCATGGTTTGATCTGCTTGCATACTGTGCAATTGTAAAAGGTCATCGGAGTATTCCATGCTTACAGAAAATTTGCATACCGTAAAGAGACCTCAAAAATAAAGCGTAAACATCCTCTCTGTCTCTCTCTTTCTCCTACTCTCTCCCACTTGGACTGATGCTCATTATTATTGCACCGTTTTGAAGGCACTGCAGTCAGATTTCAAATCGGTTACAGAATACAGCACTCTAATAACCTGAGTGACTGTCAGCTGTACATGCAATAAACACTGGAGCAAGGTTTCGTTTCAAATGCCACAGTGGGTTTCCCATCCTGACCTTTTTCAGTCAGGCAACAGGAAAGACACTGCAGGTCAGAGTGCATTTTGTGCATGTTCATCTTTTTACCAGTTGAACATTTAATGTGGTCTTATAACGAACGGGGGATGATATATCGCCTTAAGCTATTGAAATGAAACTTGTGAGATAAAGTCGTATATGATTGACGTGTGCAGCTGTAGGCATGTTGACGACATCATGCAAGTGGTGATAGAATGACAGAGTGTTTACTGAGCTAAAATTCACATGCAAACATCAACAAATTCACCTCAGCTATTTATTACTGTTTGGTTCTGAAGAAATGTTTGTTGCCTTTTTTTGAACAATGTTCTTAACCTATTTTCGCAATTAATTCAGATCCATCCACTTAAAGTAACTTTTCGAGGAGCATTTCAATATGGGGTCTGCTTTTAGTATTTCTAAGCTTTTTAAGAAGTGGATCATAAGATTTATAAGAATTTAAAAACAAAATGTAATGGTTTGGCACCTTCAACATTTTCATAATTGCATGCTTATATAGGATTGTTGATTCTTCTTCACAGCCAAGGATAGTAACCAAGTTGCTGGTTTGATCCCCAAAAATGAGAGCCAAGAGCCACTGTTCCTTTGAGCAAGGCATTTTACAAATTCCACCGTCCCTAGTATGGTAGCGATAAATAAATTTTTTATTATTCTTTTTATCTTCAGTGTGAAGTCATTTCCCCTCTTCCAGAAGCCTGCAGTGAAAATGAAATGAAATGAAACGTGAGAGAGCAGTGTGTATGGTGAAAAATGACTACAAACGTTCAGGCAATGCATTGCTACAGGCAGTGAAACAGGACAGCTGGCATTTGGGGCTGGAACTGGCTCTGTATGTGAGCTTGGACTCGCCCAGAATCCCTCATACTCCACGCTCATTTACACTGTGGCTCATTAGTCTGATTAGCAGACTCTGTTACTCTTTCTCTCTTTCACTAGTTTTCGGTTTTCCCTTCCAACATTATTTCGATCTCTCCTCAGGACCAATGATCAGCTGGTGGCCTTCCTGTCCAAATACAGACATATGAATTTCATCAAGTCTCACGGGAGAGATAACGCTCGGTGAGTGCTGATGTGTGATACTGCTAATGGCTTACGGTGCACGAGGCTCAGAAAGGGTGCCTTTTATAACCGATAAAAATAAAAATTTGTAATTTGCTTTGTTGATAATCATCGCCAACAGATTCATCAGAAAACAAGGTTTGGACCGGCTTTTCTTCGAGTGTGACACCCATATGTGGCGGCTAGGAGACAGGAAAATTCCAGAAGGCATATCCGTGGATGGAGGCTCTGACTGGTTTCTGCTCAACCGAATGTTCGTGGAGTACGTCATCAACTCTCAAGACGACCTCGTGACCAACATGAAGCGTTTCTACGCATACACGCTACTACCTGCGGAGGTGAGATGCCAAATTATGCTCCAAAATCATGTTAAAGAAGTAAAAAATATTGTTTTTCAAAAAAAAAAAAATCGAAACTTTCTTAAAACAGCTTCAATTTACTTGAATGACATATTTCTATTTCGATAATATATATTGGATTGTTTATTCTTGTTGTTTCTTGTTTTAAATGTAAATCTAAATAAATGTATGGGTTAGGTTTAATATTGCTATATATTCATGATATAATATTATATATTCTCTGAAAACAAGTCTTATCTTAGACAAAATTGCTTGTAAATTAAATGTATTTGTTTTAAGGCTGTTTAGATATTTTTAATAAAAAAAAAACTAATAATGATCAAGAAAATGACTTTTGCATTGCACAATATTACAAAGATTCTTCTACATTAATTCACTAGATTGGCGTTCCATTAATTTTTAAATTAAGTTGAAGTTGAAGTTTAAGATGATAAATTGTGTAAATTTCCAAAAAGCAGGAATGAATTTGCATAGTTTTATTTGCTCATTTGCATTGTGTATTTGCTCATTTGAAATGACTGTCAGTGTGTTAGTTTTAATAAAAGGGCTTTTTGCTGTGCCACGGTGAAATTGGATTCTTCGCTCTGTCTAGGTCTAGTTATTCACCACTGAGATATTGGATATTGTGGCTTGAGAAGGCAATTGGCCCTTTTTTACTGATGTAGACATTTAACACACTAGACCTCCTGACAGGGCTATTCTGTTAGACATCCATCTTCATTTTATCAGATGTCATTATTCTGTTTCAACCTCTTAGTCATCTGTTTTCTTCTCTTTCTCTTCACCTCTTACCATCCCTTCCTATTTATCATCCTCCTCCCCTATTCTCGTTCTGTCTTTGCAGTCGTTCTTCCACACAGTTCTGGAGAACAGTCCGCACTGCGAGAGCATGGTGGACAACAACCTTCGCATCACTAACTGGAATCGAAAGCTGGGCTGCAAGTGTCAATACAAGCACATCGTTGACTGGTGCGGCTGCTCGCCGAACGACTTCAAGCCCTCCGACCTGCCCCGTTTCCAGGTGAGCGTCTTGTATCCTTCCCACGATACTCTCAGTCCTCTCGTTGTCCAACTGTATCAGTGCAGCTGGCGCTAACAGGAACAGTTCAATGAACCTGATCATTAGTTAAACTCTTTTAAAGCCTTTTCAGTGACAGCGCTGACCTCACGCCTGAAGGAGACCTACGCCGCATCCTGTTTAGTCTGAATAAGCACAATAGGCCTTTAATTTACCTTAAACAAACACCTAATAGTGTGAGACAAGCTCTCTAGTCAGTAGCGATTTCAATCGTGATTAGAAATCCAATGAGACTCAACTAAAGGAAAGCCTTGCTAACTCGTGCCTACACAGGGGATCTGTAATTAACTCTGCCCGGCAGAAAAGGACGATGAGGGATCAATTCCAAGGCGGTCTCTCATCAAAAGGATTCTGGTAGTGAGTCTAGTATGTGGAATGAGGCTGTGGAGCTTGACCGCAGCAGCCAATTCCCTTTTCTCCCCCCTACCTTTGGTCTGGAAGTCTCTCATTAGCCTCCTGTAAAGAGTCAATCCTAACATAGTCATGCCCGACCTTTGTGACTCGCTCTCCCTACTGTAACTGGAGCTACAGGTCCAGTTGAAATGAGTTTTAAACTTGTCATTCCCAGCCTGGTGATTTTCACATAGCTGGCTGTACTTTATTTTTTCCATTCTTCTGCAATAGAACTGCAACTTTGCATTTTTCTCCCCTTTTTAGTTTTCTCTCTCTTGCTCTATTTACGTCCATGTCGTGTTGCTTGCGGTATGGTTTCACATTAAACGATGTTCCCGTTTCCTCATAAACTCCCTACTGTGCACTCGTGTGCCAAACCATGACATCATCACCATGTGCCACATCAGGCAGCTTTTGCCACATTTGCTCACTTTTTTTTTCAAAACAGCCCAGCTGAAGCCACATTTTTTTGGAACGTCAACATCCATAATGGCGAATCTTGATGTTCATACGTTCTAATTTAAGTACCATTTTATTTTAAACATTATTTTGGTTTTATTTAGAAATAGTGTTTCCTGTTGTGAATGAGGGCTGAAAACCCAGCACCATCAGAGCAGTATTTTGAGCATTGCTAAATGTTTGCAGCCACAACTCCTCTATATAATGGAGTCTTTGACAGAGTGTGCGGTTAACTCATTCAGGCCTGTGCTGGGGGAAGGGCCTGTGAGCGTTTAGCGGGTCATTATTACTGAAGGCATACCCATAGTGAGTGTTGAGTAATTATCCTGTGACAATACCTCCTTTCTCACAGACAGCTCTGAAGAAAAAGGACAATGGGAGAAGAAGGGAGGCTTGAAATGTGTCATGACAGTTCAGTTTTTTTTATCTGAGCATTTCTCACCCCTCACCCTATAAAGGCCCAAACCAAATGAAAGAGCTTCCCGGACTTGCCTCTTCAAATCAGTTTTCTTAAAAATTTAACCTCTTAACCTGCATGGGCGGGCCCATTTGCCATTGCATGTTTAAAACAATAATATCTTAGCAAAAACCTAAAGTAATATTGCCAAACTATATATCATTTGAAAGCTTAAAATCTCTAGTTTTCATATTTGGTGTTATCTAAAATATATTACAGAGGAGCAGAAATGTATAAATTTGCAACAAGAATATTTCATATTCATTAGGAGTATTTAGGCCTTTATTTTGAAATAACAATAAACATGAAAAATCATGAAAGATTGGTAGAAACCTCAGTTTGTTTTCATGCCATGAGTTCAAAAGATAACACCAATTCCATTTTATGAGAAAAAAAGGCCTGAAAATGTTTTAAATATAAAGAAAAATTTATGGATTCTCAATTTGTAATGCGGCTGCGAGCTATAACGCTATAACGTAGTCTTTATGCATTTATTAGAGGTTTAATTCAAATCAAATACTGCCAAACCACCCATACTACTTCTGAATAGGATGTCTACTTCATAAATTGTATGAAAATTATGGAAATACATGGTTCAGATCACTCAAAACATAGGAAAATGGAGGCGCCCTTATATGGGCAGTAATGGAGTCTGGTGTTCACCTAGTGAAAAAGTTGGGTACTGCGCCCGAATAAAATCTTACTGAAAGCTAATTTTTTGAGGTATCAACCTAAAATTTGGAATACAACTTGTTCAGATATTTGACTTTAATTTTCTTGCAGTTTTAGAGTAAAATATATTTTGTAATATATATATTTTATATAAAATATTAATCATTATATTTTTACATTACACAATTTCATAAACTCAAACTTATATAACTTTTTTTCTGTTTCATTTTTTACAATTTCTAGACTTCTACAATAATCTGGAAAATGTCTTCTTTAAAACAAGACCAGCCATATGTCTATATTCCAAAGCATTCCTGAATTACAACCATTTAAGTTTGGATAGTGATTTTTATGTCTATGCAAAAAAAAGGGGGGTGCCAGTTAACAGGTTAACTGTTTAAAAAGAAAAAAAATTAAGGGATAGTTCACCCAAAAATGAAAATTCATAAAAAAAATCAAAAAAAGTCATGACTTTCTTTCTTTTGTGGAACACAGAAGTAACGGTCGCTACAATGCAATTTAAAAAAAAAAAAGGTTCACAAGTTGCGATGAATGATTTGTTTATGCATCATTCTTTTGAATCCTCTCTTTCCAATAAATCAGTTGCTATACAATTACCAGTCTGAATGATTAGCTCGATACTGATCCGATACTTCTGAATTTTTCCTTTAGTGTTGCATGGGATAAAGAAAGTCATACAGGTTTGAAACAACATGGAAATGAGTAAATGATGACAGAATCTTACATTTGGGGGAATTTTCATTCCTTTCGAGGTTTGTGTTTTGATTTTTCCATCTTCTAGGTTGGTCTCTTGAAAGATGTCTGACAGGGGTCTGCTGTCACCTGAAAGCTATTTCAAGCATGACGATTTTTGATCTCTTTGGTTCTTCTCAGATGTTGTCCCTCTTCTTATCTGTCTTATGTTACACATGTTAGTCTGCGGGGAGCCAAGTTGGATGTGAATGATAAGCAACACCACCGTTTCATACCAGACATATGCCACTTTGATTTTTATTTTTGGTGTCAATTATCTCCGGAGAATTTGTCTCTGATTCTTTTAGCTTTTTCCCCCTTCTAGCACATCATACTGGATGGTGTGCCACGCATTTCAGTTTTCAGTCTCTTCGCTCTGTCACTATCTCTCTTTCTCTTCCTGTTTCTAAAGTCTCAGCAGGCTGTCTTGTCTATCAGCGTCTCTTTGTCTTCACACTCACGCTCTCTTTCTTTCTCTCTCTGTCTTTGTCTCCATCAGCAAACCACCAGGCCCACATTCTTTGCAAGGAAGTTTGAAGCCAGTGTAAATCAAGAGATAGTAAACCAGCTGGATGTCTTCCTGTTCGGAAGTGTGCCGCAGGGCATGCCAGGTCTCAAGGCCTACTGGGAGAATGTTTTTGATGAAGAGGATGGTATTCACAGCCTGTCCGACGCACATCTCACTTACTATCATGCCTTCGCCCGATTGGGTCTGGCACGAACTGGCAACTCGTTACAGGGTAACACCAATGACAACAGCTGCAGGTCAGTACTCAGTACATTGTTTTTTAACTGTAGCGCAAAATTAGTTAAATACATATTCTGGATTCTCTGTAAAAAATAACAACAGAGCTATAATCTGAATGTATTGTTTTTAGAAGATTTAACCACATTCAAGTTGTTTTAAGCTTTTTTTTAAGCTTAAAAATGTCTTTTGTTGTATGGCAACGAGCGGCAGGTTTTCTGCACATTTTCGTAAAATCAGTGGGTTTGCTTCTGAACCCACATTTTACTTTGGAGACCATGAGATGACCAAACACATCAAAAATTGGTTATCAAACAATAATGAATGTTGATGATTTTGTGCTTGGCAACCAATAATTCATTGCACAAATCATAGTTGACATAAACAGTTTATCCTCATTTCAAGTGAACCTGTTTTTAATGTGGTTTGGGTTGTAATTAATTTTACCTTCAGTAGTTTATTCGTGGTTTTCAAAGATTTCAAGAGAGCATTTGGCTCATTTGGCTGGCCTGACAGCACCAAATTTACACCAAAATTACAGAGTTTGATTAGATGCACAGCCTTTGATGTAAAAAAAAAAAAAAAAGTCAATTCAAGAATTTTTTTAATTGTAGTCATTTAAAAATATAGATCAATTAATCGATAATATTAATACTGCAAAATACCAGTGGAGGATTCCAAATACCATGTGCACAGCCTACATTTTCAATAAATGTACTGTTTTGATACATTTTGACTATGAATTTAGTGTTCATTTTATTTTAACAGAAAATGTATTAGTTGATCTTCTTTGATTTTATTTATTACTGTTTTACTGCATTAAAACCCACTTATATTTCCATTCATATTTCCCCAGTTTATGGATTGTGAAATATTTCAGACATTAGTTTAGATTTTTGGTTAAAATCGAGTAATGATTTTTTCCTCTTTTGTGACTGAGACCGACCGTAGATTAACCTTTCTAGGTGGTGTCTTACCAATCTGCTCTAAATAACTTAGACTTATAACTTGGTTATATCATTTCATTTTCATTTCATTTATTTATAAAGCACAAATAAACACAACAGAAGTTGACCACTGTGCTGTACGAATGAAGAAGTATAAAACAAACCACACACAATACAGTAATAACAGACAATAAAACACTAGTTTAGGGTTTAGAGAAACCAAAGTTATGAATGAAATACAAGAGTAAAAAGAGGTTATATATAATAACATAGTATATGTTGCTTATGATGACACGTGATGACATCATTTTCAAGTGAATTGTTCTGAACATTTGTGTGTCTGTGTTTTTGTTACTGTAGGTTTTTCATTGTAATTATGTTTTGTTTGAAACCGTATGTATATTGGCATTTTGGATATTCTGAAAGCTAAATAAGTGCACACTCATTTGTGCTGTCTTCCGAGGGAAGCGCAGCTTTGTTTGATCTCACTTGCAGCAGATCTGAAGTTCCTCAGCTGTCCAAACATCTGTCATTACTGAGATAGAGAAGAGAGAGAGCCGAGAGAGGATAAGGGGCCGTGTTTGTCAGTCTGGCTGCTGTGTTTATGTGTTTATCAGGGTAGTAATGCCTGGCGTCGCTGCTCTTTCTATGCGAGGGGAGCGCTGGTGCATTCTGACAAGAGAGCCACAGTATTTGGACCCTGCAGAGGGACTCATCAGGCTCAAGGAGGAGGTTGTTGCTGGTCGTGGGGGTTGGGTGGTGGCGCTCAGGGTCCGTGAGTGAGGGAGAGCTCTGTTTTTTGCAGCCCTCTGTGACATCAGCGGTGAGAGGCTGAGGTGGGCCGCTTGAATAGCTGCTCTGTTAGTCCCTGCGTGCTGCCCACCTCCTGCGGTGACAGCGGACAGAGGAGGAGGGGGGAAGGCGGCCGCACCGGTGTAAATATTTGCTGTTCTGCTTGTCAGGCAAGCGATGCTGGGATGGAGCACCTCCAGCCTGTGCTGGAATACTGATGAGAGCACGGCGACGGAGCTCAGGGTGGAGATCACTGCGAGAGCAGCCATCCGCTCCGCATGAACGCCTGCGTCTATATCAGCTCCTGCTGCTCCTCCTTCTGTCTGTCTGTCTCAGTGTCTCTCACTTCACTCGCCTCTCTACAACCCAAATAAACTTTGCTCAGAATACAACATTATTGATTCTGTTGTTCAGAAGTTTTTTCAGGTTTTTTAAGGGCTTTAGGTGTTAACGAAGCCCTAAGAAACTTGAATTGAAATGAAAGACAATTACTAGTCAAATAATTGGTCTTAATGAAGTTCTGTATTGCTAAATGTATAATAGCCAGAGGTGTCAAAAGTATTCACATTCATTACTCAGGTAGAAGTATAGATACTAGGGTTTAAAAAGACTTTAAGACTTTAGGAAAAAAATGCCATTAAGGACAAAAGCTTAGGCCGCGCCACAGGGGCCTATAGTGCACTACCACCTCCTCAAAAAAAACATTTTTCTAAAGGCCATAATGTTATATTAAAATGTTAATGTTGAAAAATTTGGGATGCACTAGGCTACTTGATTCAGCCGCATATATGCCCATTGAAAATGAACGCATTTTAGTACAATGCAAATACATTAAAGAACCATATATGTGTACTACTGAGCATTAACATGTGTTTCATGGAGCGTAAGATATGATGACTAGTTTCCTATAAGTATTGTAATGGTGCAAAAAGTTAAACTTTAGAGGCATGTTATCAATAACCTTTATTGGAATATAAATGTACATAAGCTTAGCTGCAGGAATCTGTGAGGACAATGGACAAGAAAATTGGTGTACCCAGGGAAGGCTTAGTAACAAATACCCTTGTATGGTTGTCTATATACACTAAACATTAGTGCTGTCAAAATGAATGATTAATCCAAGTGATTAATCAAAAAATAAAAATAACTCATAATCCTGATTGATACCTTCCTGGTATGTACTATGCTCAATTATATAGCTGGGCTCTCAAGTTTTGAAGACAGGAAGAGTGACAGAATCACGTGAACAATTCCAGGATATGCTTTATTTTCATTGGTTGTTGCGTTAAATCTTACCCAGATACAATAGTGCTATTTTCTGATTGGCTATTGTGTAGCCCCTTTCTTTTTTTTTTGATTGGCTGATAAGTGGCAGGCTCGACTGCAGAACTCCAGGGGAGACGCGCTTGATTCCTGCTGGTTCCATAGTCAGAGCGGCTCGGCCAGAGACATTTTGCGCGCTGTGGCATATTAAATATATTTTAAACAGTTTTTCCACGTGAGAAATACAAAAGACCGAAATGAGTGACTGTCACACTCAATGCGTGACACTTGAGAGCTCTGATATAGCTAATGGCAACAATGTCACATTGCAGGTGCGATGGACCGCGTACAAACCAATAGGGTGTCGGAATGGTATATGTTCATACTTCTCATCCAACCACAATCAAATGCACTCTATCCGGATGGCGCGATTTATCTGGATAGGTTTTTTTTTTTTTTTTTTTTTACGATGACAAGCCGAAATGAAATTGGAGTAACGAGTCTATTTTTAAAATGTAAGGAGTAGAAAGTGCAGATAATTCGCCTTTGGCTAAGCCACACCCTAGAATGTAGATTGACCAATCACAGCGCAGCCAAGAACGAGCTCCCACAGTGGTCCGACACTTTTTCACAGCGCTCCATTGCCTTTAACACAGGCGTCTCATATTTTTGGTCTCGGCAGGCTATTACTGTCGTAGCTTTATCAAAAATATGGTTAAATGTTGTGCCTGGGGCATTTGTAACACAGATACGCGTTTCCCAGAGAGGTTGGAGGGGGGTGTCAGTTTTTTTCCCTTCCCAAAACCAAAGTCAAATCCTGACAAGTGTCGTCTAGCACACGCTGCTAATAAATACAACGTTATACTCGCGTAGTCCGTTTGCTTCGTAATAACGATTATAGAAGTGAATAGAGATCTACCCAGCTTTGCATGAACAGATATTGTTAGTCCCAGCCTCCGTCTCGATTAGAAGGATATGCGGTGGTTAATATTTTGACTGTGACCGGTATGCTTTTGCCTCTATTTTGGATGCCTTGTTGTTCCTTGCGTTTCACCTGTATGTCATGAACGTATGCCTTCGAACGTATATTGCAGCCCCTTTTGCCTACTTCTATCAGACACATTTGCTGCTTTATAAAAGTTTGATCAAGTTTTCAGCAGGAAGAGCTGTCACAGCATAAGCCATGTTGATACCAGAGCCCAGATGAAGTTTGTTTGTCGGACGTAGCAACAGTAACTAAGGGGGGCGGGGCTTAGCCAAAGGCGAATTGCGTGAAAATGTAAGGAGTAGAAGTAAAAAGTACTCCAGTAAAGTATAGATACCCAAAATTTCTACTTAAAGGTAGGGTAGGTAGTTTTTGTCTAAAAAAACTATTTTCCAAATTTGTTGCAATAAACAATAAACACAGCTCATTATTCCATTCAGGACTAATGAAATGATTGGCTGGGTGACTGTCACTCTCCCTTGCTACCATGGCTACCACCCCTGCTGCTTCAGGAGCCGCCCACATGCGCGCACCCGTTTGACTCGAGGAGGTGTAGAGGCACGGATGGAAAGCTAGTAATAATAACAATTATGGCAGAGAAAGAGCAGTCACAATTCTCAGTACCTGCATATACAGTCAGTGAAGGCAAACAAGTAAAAAAAAAAGGAAGACAGTATTCGAAAAATAACCTCGGACCCTGGTTGCCCGCCCTCTTGCACGACCTCCTCTGCTTCGACCCCGGACCTCTCCTTGAGCCGGTGACGATGCGGTACTTGTCTCTAGACTGTAGTCCTCATCAGAGCCAACAGTGTAGGGGTGACCCCGAATAGTCGAAGATTCGATGCTTCGATAGGAGGAGCCTGATTCGACTACCAATCTCACGGTCGAATCTTCGCAGATGTGTTATTAAACGAGGATTATGTCATTTTGGCTATATGAGTGTGCTCAATGTCTGATTTTACATAGAACTACTGGTTTTCTGTCAATACGTTAATATACAGCCTATTATCATAATGCTGTCAATAAAAATGTGCAAAGAAAGAAGCTTTTAATAAATATTTTTTAAGGTGCGTGCAGCGTGAATAAATCCAAACACCCCGTGACAGATTTAAGTTTCACTTTCGATCCGTGACCGACAGAGGAGCGTCTTGTCGGCAGGGATTTAAATCGTTAAAAATGTCTGGGATAAGAAAATCTAAAGATGCACACCATCAGAAAGGATATTCTCCAAGGCTGGATTTAGCATCAGGAAAACCATGATCGCACTTTTGCCGGCCAACGTTAACAGGTCGGTTTTCCTCGGGACATTCTAAAACGCTTAACGTGAAAAAAGCTTTTAAAACGCTTAAATGGCACTTTTACGTGCTTAATGTATGTACACAGTAGGCTACACACCTTAAGAAACCATTCTATGTGCAGATAAGCAGATGAACCCAGAATATGAACGCAACGCGTTTCTCCTATAGAAAGTCACGTAAAGCTTTTTCTTTAACGGTTTTCTATGGGAGGAAAATGCTTAACGTAGCCTATAATAAAACGCATTGCGTTCATATTCTAGGCTCATCTGCTTTTCTGTAGGCTATATAATATGCTTTATTAATAAGGTGTGTACAGAATTTGATCTTTTAATATAACAGTTTTAGGACAAAGCCGTTAAGCGTTTTACACGTTAAGCGTTTTAGAATGTATTTTATCCGCGCACACAATTTGAAAAGACTCAAACGGACACAGGCCGAGTGAAAGACTGGATTTTGTTTTTTCGATCAGGTATGGGTACAAGTTATTTCAAAACATTTCAGCCGGTTCTAATTTGATTTGTGGATACTGTGAACACGTTTAACTAAAAAGACTGCCGCTCCAGTTTAGCGTTTATTGTTGTTTCTGCAGTTAAAAAGACAAAGTTGACAATCCTGGCCATACTTTCGTTATTTTAATAATTTCTTTCTTTTTATTTTATTAATTGATCACTCAGGGTGATCTAATTTAACTATTTGTGACTTGTGTTTTGAATATTTGTTCCCCTGCACTTTAGGCATTTTGCACACATTTGTTCTGCTTCTTGTGACTTGATTCTGACTTATTTCGTTTTGTATTTTTATTTATTATAAATGTATATTGTGTTCTTAATTGTTGATTATTTTTCAGTGCATCGATGTTGCGCTGTAGGCCTATAGAGCATGCTCGTACAGGCAATTCAGCCGATTTAATTTGATTTGCATGTGAAATGCAAATCCTATCTGCAGTGTGGCCTTTCTGCAGTTATTTATGTTATTTCTTAGTTTTATTGATCCAAAATGTTTTATACATTTTCTTCTATATCTTTGTGTGATGTTCTGTACATCGCGGCTTTAAAATGTTAAAGCCCCGCCCCCTCCCCAACACCACACACATGATTCGACTATTAGTCGACTATAGGCAGGACTTGACAAATCTGGTTCGACTATGAAAATCCTTAGTCGGGGACACCCCTACAACAGTGCTTTCATCGTGGAAGCTCTTACATGCAAAACACCGTATATGTTATGAATCTTACGTGAAATTCACCTTCATCACAGTGTAACTGATGGTAACGGAAAATGTGTATCAATGATGCGATTTATAGCTTTGCCTTATTTTACTAGCTCGTTACCGAATCAAACTCAATATATTTTAAACTTTACCAGTATCGATATGCTAGCTTGATAGTGAGTACTAACAGCCATGTTACTTGTTTATATTCATAATGATAAAGTTAGTTATTTTATTACTTGTGATTCTGACATGATGTCACTACATGCACTGCTCCGCTCTGCGCTGGTAAACGCCTCCTCCTCCAGCTGACTGAGGCGCGGTCGGCATCGCACATTCATGTGTTTTGGGGGCGTGGCTTTGGAAGGAGCCCAGACGGGAGGGGGTGGGAGTAAATGGAATAATGAGCTGTGTTTATTGCAGCCCTGAGAGGACTACAGACACTCGATTTTTGTAAACTCCTTTTCAGAGTACTTACATTTTAATTATGCATTGATATATAAAGACAGTTTAAACAAATTTGGAAAAAAGTTTTTTAGACAAAAACTACCTACCCTACCTTTAAGTACCTTTTATTTATTTTGAAGACACAAGTTGGGTAACGAAGTATTTGTACTTCGTTACTTGACACCTCTGATAATAGCTTTTAGAAAAACGTTTATTTCAGGATTCTTTGATGAATAAAAAGTTAAATAGAACGGCATTTATTTGAAATAGAAATCTTTTGTAACATTATACAGTAAAAGTCTTTACTTTCATTTTTGATCAGCGTAATGTGTCCTTGCTAAATAAAATTATTAATTTCTTTCATTAAAAAAACATCAGCATATGGTTAGAATTTGTTTTCTGTGGGTTTGGAGTGGCTATTTCCTTCTCAGCTAACATTATAAATCTCTTTCCTGTTACTGTAGATCAATTTAATGCATTCTTGCAGAATAAAAGTATTACTTTCAAATATATATTTTTTATGTTTACATTAATGTGGGAATATCTAATATGGAACATTCTTCATTAAGCCACCAAAACAAATACATTAGGGACAAAAATATATATTTTCAAATAAATATAATGCAAAATAGTTTTTATATCATGGCCAGTCAGAAATATTATTGAAAAAATCTCCAATGAAGATGCCTTGGCAGGTGTAGCAAAAGATTAATTTTGAACCCTATATGTAAGTATTGTGAATTATTATTATTATTATTTTTTCAGAATGACATCTTTTCTGCCTGTAGGTATTATGCCATGGGACATCCTGTGTCTGTCCACATCTACTTCCTGTCTGATGAGTTCCAGGGATACCTGGTCAGGCATCACGCCACCAACCTGGCAACAAGCAAACTGGAAACCCTGGAGACCTGGCTCATGCCCAAACAGTTCTTCAAGTTCACCAATCCACCCAATACCTTCAACCGACTGCAGTTTGCAGAGGTTAGTAAACTCACAGCCTTACACAATACACACACACACACACACACTGGAGAGGAAGCATTTTTGTATATTATAATAGCTAACGGCTGTTGGGTAGCATGTTTATGTGTCCTCTGTTGGTCATTTTTATTTATGAACTAACTGTCGTCATGCTGTTGTTCATGAATAAAAGTTTTAAGACAATGCTTATTTTGTTCTGGCTCACTGCAGTAAAAATGTCCTGGCAGTCTATAGGTGCAGAATAGCCCCCACACTACCCTCAGAATCTATGCATTGCTAAGAATATTGACCTCCGAATATTATTGTCAATCTTACACTGCTGCACATTGCGCTTGACATACTCCGTTAAACAACCAATAATTCAGACGTTCTTCATTGATTTAGCTGTCAGGCAGAGCCATACCTGTCATCTTGCCCTTTGGCGTAATCAGTGATTTGTCTGCCACGAGTATGGGGATAAAATAATGACTTCACGCTGAACTGCCCTCAGTTTATCTGTTGGAAGCCAAGGGTACATGTTCAGTTCCAGACTCAAGAGTTAGATGCATATAGATGACTTAAAGCAGGATATGAAGATATATAACTAGCTGATATGTTTTTTCTTTAATATACTTATGGTTGAAATTTTTACAAATAATTAAACTCTTCCTTTCGCTGATGAAACTGGCATAAATGATTTAAATCAAAGGTGTACATTCAATTTACTATATGTTAAATATATTTAAATTATATTTTGAATAATAATCAATATAAGAAATATTATTTGTTTTGTGATGCATGCAATTTCTCAGATATGGTTTATTTATTTTGAAGACACGGGTAATGGCTGTTGAAAACTTAGCTTTGCCATTGCAGTAATGAATGACATTTTAAAATATATTGGATTACACAACTGTTATTTTAAGTTGGAATATTAGTTCACAATATTACTGTTTTTACAGTATGTTTGATCAAATAAAAAAGAGACTAAACAATAAAAATCTTATCAACCCCAAAATATATATCATATATATTATATATACACATTTTTGGCTTGTAACTTTCTAAATTCATCTGTGTAGCAAAAAGTTAATGTTGGAGTCTGCCTGGACATCACTTCCTAAAAGCATTATAGTACCCATCATCCATCCTTTGGGGGAACACCCATAGACAAGACAGCAGAGCTGTAAAGTGCTTAAACCAAGTCCAGCTGGGTCTCAGGCGTCTTCCAAACAGAATGATCAAATTGATTTGCCGTGTTTTACTGAGGTATGGGCACGGCCGGGGAGGGATGTGGGGCTGGTCAACCGTAAAGAGACTCCTGCTGTCGGTCATGTCTTCGGTAGTGATGTAGTTTCTGAGAGTGGCTGGAGGCAGCTAGCGTTTGATGGCTTTAAGCCACCACCTCCCCCCATACCACAAGTCAAATTACCTCACAGTGGGAGAAACATTACACTGGGCACTGCTGATCGTTTGATGCAATTATGCTCATCTCAGCTGGTACTGGCGGTCCCAATTGGTGCCATCTGTTTACTTACGATGGGATCTTGTGCAATTCATTTGGCTGTATATCCGTCTGTGCGCCTCTCTTAGGGAGCTACTGGTACAGTGCTCAGGCATCCTGTTACTCTGGTTTCTTAGGGGACTGAATTTCAAGAAAACAGAAAGTTTGTTCAGCTTCCATACCAATGAAGGCCTGTGCAGTGTCTGGAAGGGGTGAACTGACACATCTCTGCATCAACAGCGACACACACTGTCTCAGACCCCCGGGACTCTCTTCTCATCCTCTCTCACTTGCCTTCTTTCTCATTCTCTTACTCATTCGTCTTCTCTTTTAGTGTTTCTGCCTCTCCAACTTTGCTCTAGAGTCTAGATCAGTGATCCCCAACCAGGGGTATATGGACCCCAAGGGGTAGTATGCTGGCAGGTTCCAGGGGGTCCTTGGAAAGATTTTGCTTAAACCTATGAAAACATGTTGAAAACATAAATATAATAAATAATATACAATAATATCAAATCAATTGTAATATATTTATATAAGAATATAATATATTTTTTTCAATTAAAGATGATTTTTCAGTTCCTTATTAAAGAAAACAAACACTTTTTTAAAGAAATTAATACTTTTTTTTAGCAAATTCATAAAATGGACATTAAAGACATTTTTCATGTTACAAAAGATTTCTCTTTCAAATAAATGCTGTTCTTTTGAAATTTTCTTTGATTAACTTTCATCAAAGAATCCTGAAAAAATAGTTTCGACATTGAGAATAAGAAATGTTTCTTGAGCAGCAAATCAGCATATTCACACTTTGCACGTGACGTCACAAGGACTGGCTGGCGGGCAAGAACGTTGTTCTCCAGCAACGAATCCCAGTAAACTAGTTAAGGATCTTGCCAGGACGTCACCAGTTTTTATACAAAAGGTGTAAATGACATGCCAGATAGTTGTTGTGCGATTGGTTGCACTAACCAGATGAGATAAGCAACCTTCACAGTATACACATCTGTGCAGTGATCATTCCATCACTCCATCAAAGGTAATTTCAACATTTGTTAGTATTTTGCTAACAACAACAAAAGTGTGTGATAGGTTGTTTTGAGGTTTGTGATATCTATGGTTTTCAATGAGAACCAGAGATGACCCAACAGTAGAGCTAGATTATTTACGGAGGAATTATTACTGCTCGATTATCTTAAAAAACCTTGTCTGCTTTACACAATTTAGCTACCTTGGAGTTAATCCTAGTCCATAGTTATGCAGCGACTTGATAGCTACTAGAAAGACCTGGAACTACAGGACTCTACGTTGAAAATACCCGTTTGTTGCCCGCCAGGTATCCATGGTAGTCACATGACTGCAAAGTATGAATTTATTTATTTATTATGTGACACTGAAGACTGGAGTAATGATGCTGAAAATTCAGCTTACTGTTGAAATAACTGTTGAAAATTCAACAGTTATTTTAAATCAATCATATTTCACACCATTACTATTTTTACTGTATTTTTGATCAAAATAATGCAGCCTTGGTGAGCATAAGAGACTTATTGTATCTTAAATATTTTTTTTTAAATCTTACTGACCCCAAACATTTAAACAGTATCGTATGGGATTATATGCGTTACTTGATCTGTTGTTCACCCACCGTATAAATTGTTTGATTAATTATTTAAAAGTCACTTTATTAGCATTAATTTTGATGTGAAATGATGTCTGGAGAGAATGGAAATAGATACTTGATAGTTAAAGGGGTACTTGAGTCTAACTTATGGGACTGTTGTGGTACCTTAGGCTACTTCTCTTGGCTTTCTTATCAGTTTAAATGTCATATATCTGTTCTTTTGTCTTTTCTCTCATACATCAGATTGGAACAGACTGGGATGCTAAGGAAAGGATATTTCGGAACTTTGGTAAATTGATGGGACCCATGGACGAGCCTGTGGGAATGCAGAAATGGGGGAAAGGGTCAAATGTGACCGTGACTGTGGTGTGGATTGACCCCACCAATGTCATCGCTGCCACCTACGATATCCTGATCGACGCCAGTGCTGAATTCACACACTACAGGCCTCCGCTGAACCTGCCCCTGCGGCCCGGCATGTGGACCGTACGTGTGCTGCATCACTGGAGCCCCGTGGCAGAGACACGCTTTCTCATCACTCCCCTTACCCACCACAAACACCTGCCTATACGCCAAGGTGAGAGTAAGAGCTTTCCTTTTGTTAGGTAGAAGATATTTCGGAATTATAAACAGTACAGCATTTGATAGAATTTATATAGCTTAATTGAAAGCATGGTGATAAACAACATTTGACATTTTACAAAAAAAGAAGACAACCAATCTTTTTTGAACCATTTGAACGAACAATCCCCTTAAATAATTAAATCAAACTTCTCAATGCTACTGTTTACACAAATGTTGTTTTTGATAACTAAAACTAAAACTGTTAAAAATGATTCGCATTACTTGAAATAAAGCTGAAATTAAAAAATTCAATATATAAATATTAGATGAAAAACATTCACTTCAAAAACTAAAACAACAATTAAAAATATTAACTTGGAAAATTAATTTGAACTAAACATTTTATTTGAACTAAAATTAAGCTAAATAAAATATATATTTTTTTAAATGAACTAATAAAAATAGCAAAAGCACATAACAAAAATACTTAAACTGAAACTCCATTTACACTTGACCACATAAATGTCTCCCCAAAACAATTATAAACCCGATCTTCAATTCCCGTGCTATATGCAAATTCAATGGAGTTCACGGCAGTGAAGGCAACAGATATGCACTGGATTTTGTTTATCATCAGCTAATTTCAAGATCAAAGATTTCATTAAGAGAAAAAAAACAGCATCAACACTGGTAAGATAATTTGGTGTCACTTGCAGTTTCATTTGCAGCAGTTTGCACGTCGGCTTGTGAAGAGATACTCAGCTACTCATCTGCGGCGGGCCATATCTGTGGCAATGCGTGTTGCATTAGTGTTGTCTGGCTACTGGGAGCGTATACCACACTCTCACACCTTTTTTCCTTTTTACATTTTAGGAGAATTAAAATTTACATATGTGGCTTCAAGAATCATATTCATCTATAATTGTTCAGTTTCGTTCGGAATGTGTCTCAAACCACCTCCTGAAGTGGTTTGAGTGATCAGATTTAAATAAGTCTCGAAAGCATTTCAGAGGGCATTTACACTTGGTCTTTTCATGATCCGATAGCAATCCGATCAGAGTAAATGCAGAGAAAAGTGACCGGGTGTAATCAGCCCCTAAGCTAATGTGGAAAAATATATTTATTTATTTTTCTCCTGACAACTCATAGCTGAAAAAATGTGAAATACTTCACATTTTCCAATGTGCAAACCGTATGTCTTAGCATAGCATATCACTTGAGAAAATGCAGTTCAGAATACTCTACATTTGAAGCTTTGATTTATGCGTTCTTGCAAGCTTGTATATATTTAAAACAGAATGAAAAAAAAATGCTCCTTCCTCCAGATGTAATGACTAATCCTCTAGCGTTTTGCATGCTCTTTTTGAAGACCACAGTCTGACACTATGGTACACTGTATATTAAACTGCCTCAACCTTTCAGGTCATCCCACCCCCTGCTTTCAAAGGCACTTTCTGCCTTCACATCTAGCTATGTGCCTGGGCCGCTTGGTTGCCTATAAATAGTCCCAGCTCACAGTCACGAATGAGTAATACACCACACCGGGTCACCTTTCATTGGAATAAACTCAAAAAGATTACTGTGCAGGGGCCACGATTGGTATCTCTAGCCCATTAGGGGACATTTTGAAATACTAGTGTGCGGTCATCAGCGGATCTGTCCTCAAAACGCTCCTAATGAGGGAGAGGTTGTGATTGCGACTCGACGTGCGTGTGCGTGTCGTGGGAATGGGCGGGTGATAAACGCACATGATTTACCAGACTGTCCTATGATTAATGTCTACGGCAGGCACCGAGTCTTTTCGCTCACCGTGCTTCTGCACCCTCAGCTAATAAAAGTTTATGGAGTGTGTTTATGCGGCCAAGTTTGGTCGGTACGCTGTAAGCAACGACGCTTGCCTGTCCACGCACTTCCTGGCGAGCGTGAAATGGAATGTTATAGAAGGGAGGAGAGGGACTGGGAAGGGAGAGGTGGGCAAACCTGGAGAGAGGGGTCAGGAAGAGACAGAGGGCGCTCTGTGAAGGGCGGCTGGAGAGAGAAGTGTGAGGAGCCTGAGGAATTTGCAGCTTTACCTCCAGGGCCGATGAATGAGCCGTTTTTAGCTGTTGGATGTACCGCAAGCTTGTGGTCTAGTTTATATGTGATGTACAGTATTTAATATTTAAATAAAAATTATAGATTTCTTTATGCAATTTTGATAGAGATTTTGTCAAATCCCAGCAGTAAAAAATCCCAGCAGCAATAAAATACAGTTTTATTTCATCCCTCAAAAAGAGACTGAATATATTAAAACTGAAACTGCTCTTTTATACTAAGCTGTAGATGTTAAGTTACAACATAAGGCATCATGTGTCTGGAGAGTCCTTGCGTTATCATCAAAATTCACTTTTGATCAATTGAATGCGTCTTCTCTGAACATTTCAAATAAAAGCACATAATTATCAAAACTTAAACTAAAATGAAAATGAAAATTGATCATATGAAAATAAAAGCTAATTTAAAATACTATAATAGTATATAAATAATATACTGCTGTCAATCGATAACAAATTAACTAGATTAATCACATTTTTATGTGATCAATCGCTATTAAAAACACTTACGTTTTTTAGTATATTTTATAATGTAATAATTTCACAGTTAATCTTCAAATTAATGTCGAAACAACATAAAGAAATCTATTTTAAACACTTGTTTAAACATATTTTTATGAATGAAGGCCAGTATCACTGATACTAATATAGCTACTGATGTGATGAAAATGAATTTTCCCCAAATTTTAAAGATTAATTATAGCCATTCAACATTACAGTGTAATTTATTCATTTAAATGAACTTAAAACAATCCTCACATAAACCCATAATACATGTCATATTTACCTGTGCCCTGTGAAATATACAGAAATTGAATAAAGTTATCAAACAGTCTGCACTGCATACATTATAAATTAAATATAGATGTATCCTTATTAAAGCTACAAAAGTTCTTTAGTCAAGAGCAGTGAGTGATTTTCTCTGTTACCTTTGTTCTTCGAGTAACTTTAATAACAGAGAGAATTAGTGGCTGCTGTCACTTTAAGACCTGGCGCTGCGGATTTAACATGCGTCCCATTTTCTCACAACTCTTTACGTTTATTTTTAACTAATTTAAGACTGCTCTTATGAGGATACTCGACAAAACTGACAGACAGTGCATTCTCTTTTGTCTTGTCGCGCTTGAATGGTTTAAAAGCTTTTGCATGAATAAGAGCAAGATCATAGAATGTAATGCAAGCCAAAGGATGACAGGCAAAATGGATGCTGCTTTAATTGCGTTAAATATTTTAAACACGTTAAACTGGAAAAAATGAATCCCATGCGTTAACGTTGACTGCACTAAAATAATACTAAAATAACACTGGTTTTATTAGTATTTAGTAGATTTTTACCCTCACAAAAACAACCTCGTCCACACATGACAGATAATGTGGATGTTAAAATACTTTCTCCTATCCAGGTTAACAAAGCTTTAAAGTTCATTGCTCCCATAATAAACAGCATTGTTTATTCCTGACAACTCACTTAACTAATGTTCTTGAGTCATCACTCCCCCCCCCCCCCCCAAAAATGAAATCAGGAAGATTGTACTTTATTTTTCATGTCTAAAAATGTAAAAGGTTCAAGCAAATTCAGTCATAATCCCAGTTTTGCTTCGCTTGCATTAAGTGCTTGTGCGACTCATGAAAAAAAAAAAACTTTTTCTTCTCTCTCACAGAGGATGCTTTAAGAACGCACAACGGGCCGGCCAAGAACAGCTATATGGAGCAGAGTTTCCACGGCCTGAACCCCATCCTCAACATCCCGGTCCACTTGGGTCAGGTAGAGGCAGCCGAGCACAACGCAGAGCTTACGGGGTCTGAGCTGGAGTACTGGGTGGACAGTCTGCTGGGCGACGTGTGGTCAGCTGTGGACGTGTGTTCAACAGGCCCCAGTGGCTGTCCAGTCATGCAGACTTGCAGGGAAACGGTGTGGAGCTCTCTCAGCCCGGACCCAAAGTCCCAGCTGGGCCCACCTAAAACCAATGGACGAATCAGGTAGCAGCATTCACTGCCCTGAAGACTCGCCTTCTTTCATTTCTTAGGCCATTTTGTTTCTCTTATTTATTTTCCAGCATCGCTCGTGTGAATATGAGCAGAACGGACCTCTCTTAAACGCAAGACACGGCCCAAGAAAGTGTACGCTGGGAAGTTTATTTTAAAAATGTGCACCCTCTGGCTATATCAAACTCTGAGTGCTCTAGCGATGTGAGTGCTGTCAGGCTTCTCTATATTTTATTTATTTTAATTACTGTGATTGAATCTTTGTCAACTGGACACAGCAGGTGATGCCTATGTGTAGGCGTTACGACTGAATGCTGGGATTGGGATATTAAGCACAGAAAGGACCTAAGATCAAAAGGGATGTTTGTATAGTAAGCCTCTATATTTCAAATCAAACACACTTGCACCTATGAATGATGGAATGTGTTTTTCAACCTATACCTTATTAAAACCAGTGTTTCAGATCATATATAATTGTGTTTAGCACAACATTGCTGGTTTCTTTTAGTTTTCAGACAAATATTTCCCTTTTATAAGCTTTTCACTGGATCAAATGCAGTGAAACGGGCATTTAAAGCCTTCAAACTCCCTTATAAAAGTCTCCTATTTAGTTTTAGGTTTAATAAGTTATTGGTTGAAAAACATCTGTTTAGAACAAAAATTAAGTTTTTGACAAGAAGAGGTGATCCAGTGCTGTGCAAGATGTCAAAC
Organism: Rhinichthys klamathensis goyatoka; assembly: GCF_029890125.1. NCBI lineage: Eukaryota > Metazoa > Chordata > Actinopteri > Cypriniformes > Leuciscidae > Rhinichthys > Rhinichthys klamathensis. The sequence continues at coordinate 304,724 of NW_026606684.1, read as the reverse complement.
TCCACAGAATCCTATTGCCTTTGGAGGCGGAGAGGTAGCAGTTTGTAATGCCTGTTCAAAAGTGTATCGCGTTATCCTCTTCTGTATAATCAAAATGGTCTTTTTTTGGTTATACTAGTAGCCCAAAGTGGTAGCTACAAATATGAAATAGTACAAATAATTGGTGGTTGCATGTTTGCTAGGCTAGCAGGGTGGTCAGTTAGCATTATGCTTAGCTGGCAGGCTAAAAATGTAATAGTATGCTAAACTAGCAGACTGATCAGCTAGTTTATGCTAACCTACCAGGCTAATCAGTCAGAAGTATGCTAGAAGGCTTATAGGCCAGAGATATGCAGAGCTAGCATGCTGGAGAGTTTGCAAGCTAACTGAAAACAGAACAGGAAATGTTTCATTTGAGCATTTGCAGCTTTGGTTATATAATGTGTTACGCGATATACACTACCATTCAAAAGTTTGGGGTTGATTTAGTGTTACTTTTTTTAATGTTTTTGAAATGACTCTTTTGCAAAAAAAACACAAGAAAAAACGGAAATATTGTGAAATATTATTACAGATTAAAAATAACTATTGAATCATTGAAAATAACCATTTAAATTGATACTTTTTGAATATATTTTCAAATTAAATGTATTCCTGTCATGTCAAAGCTGAATTTTCACTCCAGTCTTCAGTGTCATATGATCCTTCAGAAATCATTCTAATATGATGATTTTCTGTTCAAGAAAAAAAAAATCAGGGTTATTTTAATGAATCGAAAGATCAAAAGAACAGCATTTATTTGTAATAGAAATCTTTACACGCATTATAAATGCCTTTACTGTCACTTTTAATCAATTTAATGTGTCTTTACCGAATAAGTTTTTAAAAAAGAATTACCCCAAACTTATCAAAGGGTAGTGTAAATTAAAAGACAGTAGTTGCCGTCTAGCCAACAGAACATACATCATAAAGCAATTGTGTTTCTGTCTGTATACTAATATTTTTAATCGGGCATCAAATAGAGTACTCACTGAAGGCTCTTTCAGTTGGTAGAATCACTTTGGGATAGGGTTCTGCGGAGCGATAGAAACTTGCATGATACCGGACCACAATTTTTGAAGTGAGAGAGTCTAGAGTAGCTTGCGAAGTGTCTGAAGCGTCGTTCTGTCTGTATGCTGTTTCCTCTTCAGGCTCTTGAAACTTGAAATGGAAGGTGCCAGCTGTGCTGGCACACCATAGAAAAATATGTAATTTCTTCATCTTTTTATTGTTTTATAATTGTTTTGTTTTTCCTTTCCCCTGAACAAAGGTACTGGTTAGCTGAGGGTTGTAAGTTGGCTATTTATTCATGTTTATATAAATGAAATAGATATTTTTTTAGTCAATGACTAATGTCTATATGCTGTTTTTGCAGCTCATTCAATACCTTTTGTAAACAAGCTGCCTTTATTTACAAAGGCTATAATCCCAACCATATTACAATTATAAACACAAGATGTGGTACTCGTACGGGCGTTGGTAAAGACCTTTCCGCCCCTTCACCTGAGGTCCATCTGTTCATCTGTTTCATAAACTTTGAGCAGGAAACTAACTGGATTGACCTCAAGAACCGAGATTCCAGTCATTCTGCTTCTCATTTTCTTTATTCTAGTCTTTTTATATGAGCCAGTGTTTGGTCATTTGCCATATATTGCTCAAACGAACAAAAACGGGCGTCGGTTGGACTGGCTGGTTTAGCATCAGAGCAGTTTCAACGTGGCTTCTAAAGTTCCTGGGCTCAGTAGCTTGGAGGATGCCTCAACCGCTTTCTTCTGCACGTACGCCATTTGGATGTCACATTTTCCAGATCGGGCCGTCCGGATTACTCGCATCCATAATAATGATAGGGTGGCCTCTCAGATCTGACTGAGATGTATTTTTAGTGTGGAAGATTGCAAGCTTGCTGGACTCTACAGTTTGCATTGGACCAACATTTTCTCTGTTTTTACAAACCTTTTATGTTTCTACATTGCAAATGTACGACACTATATTTAAACTGGGCTAGTGTGGCTTGTTGCGCTCTCTCATTTGAGGAGAGCGTCTCCTCTGGGACTCTGTGACCCTGGCCTAGCCATCACTTTGTATGCAATCTGATTGTTATCTGGTCCTCAGAGAGGTGGCGTCCCTCCCAGGCTGCGCAAACAGTGAAATGTCATTGCTGTCATGTGATCCAAAGGTGGATGCGACCTTACATTTTCAATAAAGCACTCTTGTCATTCATATGTTCCCAGCGGGGTGTGAAATTTGAATGCATTGTTATTTAGATTTTTTAATAGAGCGTCTAATGCTTGTCTAAGTGGTGTTACATCCGTACTGTACGTGTGAAAGTGCAAATTATTTGGTATTCTTAAAAGAGAAATTAAATGAAGTTATCTATTCACATACATCTCATTGACTTCTGACTTAGAATCTTGGCTTGTTGATATGTGAGGATTCAGCCACTGGATAGTTGAATATTAATGTTAAGAACCATTTTGCTTTTAAAGGTGAAGAGTTTTATTTTATTCCAATTTTAAAATACTTTCTACTATTCCAGTTTAGTGTGCAAATGCTTCCCAATGAGTGCAAACACTGGCTTTTCTAGAACTGCTCTAGGCTGCGTTTCCCAAAAGCATTGTAAGCCTAAGTTGATCGTAGAGACCTAATTTAGGCTTTCGATACTTTTGGGAAACGCAGCCCTGTTTGTTTGAGCAGTTCAACATGTCTGCTTCTGGCTCAAGCGGTTGTGTGAGTTTGGGGCTGGGCTACTTGTTTCAGAACATTGCGAGATGGGGCATGGCCTAAGACAGTAGGTTGTGTTCGACTTTAACCGACAAACGAGAGTTGCCGCTTGCAGTCAGAGGAGTTAAAAACGGAGGCATGCCGTCAGATTGTATAAAAAAAAAAATTATTGTTATAAAAACATGGATTTGTGAGCATAGGTGTAACTGAAGGTGTCAGAATAAACATCGGAGAAGCTGCGCAGATTAAGCCAGCCGATTGCTCTCGATTCGCTCTTACACTGATCGCAAAGCCCAGCACCGCATGAAGTCAAACTCGCCAAATAATATTTGCAGCTGTTTGTCGCTACACAAATTAGACGCTTCACCTTTAAAGGCCAAAAATTTTAATCCTGTCATGATTTACTCACCCTCATGTCATACTATGGAGTAGAAAAGAAGATATTTTGAAAAATATCATTTTTCTCCATGCAATGAAAGTCAATGGGGTTAGAAACAACATTGGACCCCATTGACTTTCATTGTACAGACAAAAAAAAAGACAAAATATCTGTAAATAATGACAGAAGTTTAATTTTTATCCCGTTAATATCACTGTAATGGATGAATCTAACCTCACAAATACAGCAACATACCTCTTTCTTTCACATTACTTACAATTTGAAATGTATATTCTAACATTCACATTAAAATGATATTTATTACTACATCACTCAGACATCTCTTCTGTACTATAGCTATTTTGGTAGGAATGACAATGTAAAGTATTTTATATTGGACTGATGTTCATAAAGTATTGTAAATAACATTGTTTTTAAAAAGAAGCGTCAAAGTGGGTCAGGTGTTGGTGTGTTGAGTGGCACTGTAGACCATCAAAACGTTCATGTGAAAGGGTTTGTGAAGGGCTGTACTAGTCAGTGTGTGTGGTTCGGCTCTTAATGAACATTTTTGCCTTTCAGAGAATCTCATGCCAGATTGCCGTTCTCTGTGCTGGAATGTTTTGTTGAGCAACTGTTGCACAATTTATTTAAACTCTTCAGTCGGAGGGGACCTCTGTGCCTTAGCTGTTGTTCCCAACCTTTGTTTCTGTAAGCATTGAACATGTCACCTCTGTATCTTTCATTTCTCCACAAAACCAAAAAACTGCTGTTGTAAATGCCTTCTGTATCAATGTTCTTTTGGTTTTGCTGTTCTTTTCTTCATACTGAATTTTTGAATAAAAAAACCCTCCTCTGTCATCTCATTTCTCCTCATCAGATATGATGCTTGAATATCACACCAATAACACACAGCAGGAGAACCATCTCTGTGAGGCTCCTACTTCTAAAGACAGTCACATTAGCAGTAGATAAAGCAGCTGACACGCGGAGCGCTGCTCTTTAACGCCGTTACAAGACACGAGGGTGGAGATGAGAATCTGGTGCTCTGCGCTCTCTCTCTCTCTCTCTGTCCCTAAAGATGTGTGTGGTCCCCTGGGGCTGATTTCGGGACTCCCTGCATCCCTCTATCCAGGATCAAAGAGCCACTTTTAGCCCATCGATCTTGTGCTACTTCCACCGACTTACTGAATAGGAAAAGGAGGTCTAATTAGCGACTACATACGGCACACACCTGTCTCACCTGCAGCGTGGAAACACAGCTGCCCCTTTTTAGTCTGTCAGTCACCGATTTGACGGTGTATACTGATGTAATCCTGCAGGGCTAAATAGATATTGATATTAGCACTTAATTGTTGCTACCCCCACCCTACATCTGCAGCCTGCTTTAGGACTCACATATGCTTTCTTAAACAATCGTGTCATTTTTAATGTAAGGGATGATGTACAATCAGCTGAAATTACCATAAATTAACCGCTAACAGGGTTATCAGGACCTTGGCAAGAAGTGCAAAGTTATCATCCTGAAGGGGTTTATTTTGCAATATTGGCCAGGCTGTACATTATCCCTCCCCCTTATTACATGACTACTTACCGAATAAAAGAAAACATACTGTTTGTTTGTTTGTTTGTTTATAACAACAATTAATATTATTAACATCATTAGTTATTAATATTTATTTAAAAAAAATTAAATCAGTGCTTTTAATTAGCATGGATGCATAAAATTGATCAAAAGTGGCAGTAAAGACATTTATAATGTTAAAAAAGATTTCTATTTCAAATAAATGTTATTTAATCTAACATTTCTATTCATAAAAGTATATCAGCACTGCTGTTTTCAACATTGATGATAATAATAATAATAATGATGTTTCTTGAGCATCATATTAGAATGATTTCTGAAGGATCATGTGACACTGAAGACGAGTAATGATGCTGAAAATTCAGCTTAGATCACAGGTATACAGTATATTGTTATGGTATCTATTAATTTAGTGTATATAGGAAGAATATATTAATATTTAAAGATGTTATATGTTGTTTAATATTTACTTTTTAATCTTAGATTATCTTCTACTTCCACAAAGAAATACTGCAACCGCGATATAAATATATCCAAGTATCAGGAAGTATACTTGGGCTACATTAAACTCACTAAATAGATTTTTCTCAGAAAGCAAACAAGCATCTATACTACTTCCTAGGATCCGAGATGATGTTATTCTCTCTTGTACACAGTGGAGGCAGAGGACACGGGCACTTAGCACATCAGATTGTCAGCGTGTCCCTCACAAGCCCCCTTTCCAAGCCCTTCTCTCTCGCTGCACTGATGTGTGCTAAGTTGGACGTGTCTCTACACACCCTGTCGTAGCGTATGCCGCCGTGGTCCCAGGCTTCCATTAGGTCTTGGTCATCTGAGTGCAGCACCAACACGGCACACTAATGCACGGCCTCTCAGGGCTTTGCTTCTACAGAGAGCCCTTTCAGCCTGAAACAAGGGAGCAGACACCACTTTACACAGCACATGTCCCTGTGTGCAAGGACCACTTGCTAAATTTACTTGACCTGATACACAAAGCTAATGGCTTGTTTTTAGGTGCATCTGGAGCAGCTCTTGTTTGTGAAGCCTGGAATGGTCTTAATCATCTCTTATAGTAATAGTAGCTTCTCTGTCGCACAGTTTCAAATTTGGCAGAAGATGTTTTAATAAAGACGACTTTATTACATAGATGCTCTGGAGCTTTGAAGTCCTGACATCTCTGATCACCCTGTAGTCTGTTGACTTTGAAGTGAAGTTCAGAGGCTCTACCACAGCCAAATCCACAATCAAGGTGCTTCTAAATGAGAGACTGTTTAGGGCTTTAGTTTTAATCTCTTTTAGAACAAGTTTGAGCGTGTTTGGTGTCTGTACCCAAATGGAGTCTAAAAGTTTTTGCAGCTCAGGACAGGCCCAGTTAGTAAAATAAAACGAACACTTGCTGTCTAGGGGAAGTAGGGTTTCTGCCTGTGACCTAACGTTTGTCCCAACATTATGTACAATGACATGGGAGTCCTAACAAGGTGTACACACGCCCAGAGGGAGGTCACTCACTCGTGCCGGCTGATATCCTTCATTTCGTCCTTTCGTGGCTGATGATGATGGCGTCAACTCTACTTCAGTGGTGTATTCGTAGTGGAGGGGAAAACAGACAAAGACGTTCATTCACATAAGCCAGGGGTTTGCACATTGAGGCCCATGTGTGAAACAAATAAATTATTGTGAAATACATTGATGCATTGAAATGCATTATATGAAATGCTTTATACAAATTCAGTATTTTCCAGATAATAATTTAATAATTTGTACAGTAAGAATATAAAACGTCATTACAGTATAATGCTTAAATACCATATAAAAGCCAATTACTTAATTTTAGGAGAAAAATATGTGTCTTTAATATCACACTTCACATCGGGTCCATGGACAATTGAAGAGGGAAAAAGAAAGAAAAAAGATTTTCAAAGCAAATTTTTGCTGTAAAAAGTGCAATACAAATGATTTGCAATGCTCTATACACATTCAATATTTTCCTGATTATATTTTAATAATTTGTTTTGGCCTTAGAATATAAAATCCAATTGTTTAATTTAAGAGAAAATATTTTGTCTTTATAATATCATACTTTGACATCCCAAAATCCATGGGATTGAACCACATATGACCTTAAAAATGAAGACTCCAAAAGAAAAGTTTGTTTTAGAGTGAATACTTTATGGCAGGTATATTATATGCAATTGCATTGATAGAAAAAAAATAAGATACATTTATAGTTTCAACATTATTTGTTATAATATTAATACATTGTATTTATAGGCGCCTTTCTGAGCACTCAAGGTCACCTCACAAAACATAATAAAAAAGTACAGCAATAAATCGATACAATTAACAACTATAATAACAGTGCATCAAATCAGAGTACATACCAACTGGAAACAAAGATTGAGAAAGAGAGATCACATGGGATATGCCAGTTTAAAAAGATGTGTTTTCAAGCGGGATTTAAAAATGGAAAGCGAGTCAATGTTGCGGATGTCTGGTGGAAGAGAGTTCCAGAGACAAGGGGCAGAGAGACTGAAGGCTGTGAACCCCATGGTGGTCAAACGAGCCGGAAGTACAGTGAGATGAATAGAAGAAGACCTAAGAGTACGGGTGGGTGTGTTAATATGAAGGAGGTCAGTGAGGTACAGAGGAGCGAGGTTATGAATGGCCTTGAAGGTCAGGAGCAAAATCTTGAAATCAATGCGGTATTTAACTGGGAGCCAATGAAGCTGCTGAAGGACAGGAGTAATATGATTAATAGAAGGGGTTCTGGTGATGATTTGATATATGGGTTTGTGGTCCAGATATTCCTCCTTAAAAGAAGAATTATCAGCTGTGTGCAAAGTGACCCACATTTGGTTTTCGACCACTAAAAATGTGTACAACTGACCAATGGCCATATTAGGACCTCCATTTCCATAGGATTTAACCATCGAGGGCCTTTAAAATGAAGATACCAAAATAAATGTTTGTTAAGAACCCCGAATCTATAAGGGTATTAAGTTATCTTTAATATTTCTTGAGTTACAGGCAAAAAAACAAGTGCTTTTCCCCATTTTTGAAGAGTCAAGTTTGGCATTTAATGTAATAAAGATTGCAGACCTACCAATCTCTGTGTAAAAATAAAATAATAATGCTGCCATCTTTCTTAAGTCATTTTTTGGCTCCAAATCTCAGGTGAAAATTGTCATTTTTATCCTCCCTCTACAAAACAGTAAATTTTGGCTTTCTTCTTCATTTATGCATTTCTTTCACCAGAAAGGAAAAAAAAGATCAAAATCAAACATTTTAGCCAAGGACCTCCGAGTTGAAACGGAATTAACCAATAAATTGTATCACATTTTCTCACAGAAGATAAATAGGTCTTTATTCATACACATATTTATCCGCCTTTATATTTTAGGTACGAGTAAGAATATCCCTTTCGTATTTGTGAGTCGTTTGAAAATCTCTGATATAAGTGACCAACAAAAAGCCACAGGTTAGTTTATTGTTCAATCCCTAATCATGTGACTAACCTACCATCCTAACAAAGTGCACAGACACTGAGAGAGCTGGAAGATAAATCAGGCTCATTCATTCAGGGACCAACAGGAAAACAGGGCAACCCCATAATCCCCTTCTCAGAGCCAACACTTAAGGGAAGCACAATGAGGCTCTTTCCTCCTCAACCAAAAGGTGCATTGAGACTGCATCCACCACGATGGAGATGGAGTACTCCGTGTTCAGCGTCTCCATGGCCCGCTCCTTTTTCAGGGTTTGAATGAAAGTCGCAGCTCTAGGATGTGTTTCCACAATCCCTAACAATATCATCACAGAGCCAACAGACGGTGGATCTCAGCTCTGGCTGCGTGCTCTGTGGAAGTGTGCGAATAGAGAGATAAAGGACGGAGTGGAGATAGAGGCCGAGCAAACTCCCTGCAGAGCCTTAGAACAACAGTGTCTTCGTGACAAACAATACAAATAAGGTTGACCAGCCATGCACAAACTCAAATCCCCCAACAGAATGCCTGTCAGAGCCCAGCTTTCACTTGGCACACAAACAAAGCCCGAGATGAGAAAGGTGGGGCCAATGGAGAGCCCTGCTTATTTAACAATTTATCAACAGAGCAAATGTGGCATCACACGGCAGCATCAATTAGAGAGATATCAGGGCACACACTGGCGTGCTGGCATATTAAATAAGGTAGTAACCGCAATGCCTCGCTCTGCCAGCCCTGAGAAGCAACATTGAGAACAGTTCCCTGTTTATCTCATGGCACCTAAAGACAAGTGTTAAGGCAGCAAACCATGTCGATATATTCTAGAAACAACAACAAAAGCAGCTTGTTCTGTAAGTCTCTCCATTTTGTCACACAGTGGCACTAGTTTATAAATGACATAGTGGTATTTGTAGGTGCCTGATTGCCAAAGCCGAACTACAACTTTCAAAGTGAAAGTGCAGAAATGCTCATTACTGTAGGAAACAGGAAAAGCTCTGCTGTTTCTCACTCGAGGCCTGGCAGCACATCCCCATGGAGTCACAAAGCCTGCAGCCAGATGTCTCAGTATGGCATAATGGCTGCATAATGCATTTTACACATATATTTTAATGTATATCTTTGTTAAATGGGAAGTGTTCCACTTTATGACATGAGATGTAAATGTGTCTGGACCTGTGATGGAGAGGGGCCACTAAGATCATCTAACCAATGAGAGGCCGCAAAGGGATGTTTGCAAGAAAACTTATAGTAATAACCCCTAAATGAAGAAAAGGATGCTGTTAATGGGAAGACTAATTAAAAGTAAGTAAACAACTCAGATATCCCACTTAGATATCTCTGCTTTGTCACGTCAAAATCAAACTTGAAATGGCCTGAAAACACGATGACTGTCAAAGGTTCATTTTAGTGCCTGTGACCATGTTTACCGAGCTTGACGACTGATGAAAATACGGTTAAAGGACGGTTAAAAAGAAAAGAAAAGGACGGTTAAAAAGAACAGCTGAGCATCAGTTCACAAATAAAATATATAGTTTCAATTGTTACTGCCTTTAGTTATTATTTTGAAATAAATGTAAAAATGCATAAAAACTAAGTTGATGAGATTTATACTTGGTTTTAATAGAACATAATTACATCTATCTATAAATTACAGGAACGTCTGTGTGTCTGTCTGTCTTTCAGTCCGTCTGTCCGTCTGTCTGTTAATCGAATATCTCTCGAACCGTTAGTCCGATGGATTTCAAACTTGACAGGTGTCTTGCTACGGGCATGAGTATGTGCAGTGCCGAGTTTGACATTGTTTGGATTAGAAATGCAAAAGATATCGTTAAATATATCGGTAAAAGAAGCACACATTGAAGATGTGGTTTAAAAATAAACATTCTGTCAGCTAAACATTAAGTCAGCTACAATGTTTACTTCTGAATATTGTAGTTAGTTAGTTGTCAGTTAATATATAGTTCAATTTTCCATATATATTGTATGTCATTATGTCAGTATTAGTATTTGCTTTCTACCATGCACAAATAAAAATGTCACTGAACTTTTGCTGTGTAATTGTGACAATGAGCACTCAAACACACCAAACCAACAATTACTAAAAACACACACAAAAACTGATTTTGGACATACTGTCAAATCGATTAATCGCGATTTAAAAAAAAATACAGTACACACACACGTATAATATACAGGTTATATAAATATAATATAGCCTATACACAGACACACGTACATCCATCTATAATTTACAGAAACGTCTGTCTGTGTGTCTGTTATTCCTATATCTCGGTAAAAGAAGCACACATTGAAGATGTTTAGATGATGTTTAGAGCAGGGGTCTCAAACTCAACTTAACTGGGGGCCGCTGGAGGTAGAGTCGGTCAGGCTGGGCCGCATCAAGTATTCCACAAAAAATAGTATTCAAGTATTCCAAAAAAGGAGCACAACTGATCCAATCTTCTCAATCTTTATTATTAACGTTTCTTCTGAACTGTTCCTCTGAATTTGAACATTCCTTTCTGTACATGATTGGTTCTTCATGAGCTGTCCTTCTGACAGTTGAAGTTAATTTTACAAACTTTCTTTGTCTATAACACATATTTGTAATACTTATATTTGCTTATGTCCTTTTTATTTTCTTTATACAACACATTAATGATATTGAATGTTTTTTTGTAAGGCACATTTCCTTTTATTATATACTTAGAAAAACAATTATTGCTTTTGAAATACAAATATTTGCAGTCATGATGCCCGTCTTATTGAATTCTTTCTACACATGTATAGTGTCTCAGGCAAAATACTGACTGCACAAATCAAAGCAAACATTCTTATCAACCTGTTGGACACAAATTACAAGCTCAAAATGATTATTCTCACATTGTTTTAGAGCAGGGTCTCTCTCAAACACGTCGCTCGCGAGCTACCAGTAGCTCGCGGCCTGATTGGTGGTAGCTCGACAAGGGGCCGTTCACATATCGCGCTCACATATTTTGCGCGCTCAAGTTCGTTATTTCAAATGTAGGTGCGTGTGCGCGGCAAGCGCGCTCATAATTGAAGCGACGCGCTCATTTTTTCCAGGCGCGCAGTATGTTTGTACTTCGCGGTTGTCTATGACAACTATTGACAACAAACCCACCGTATGGTAGCCCATTTAAAACGCGGCACACGCAACAACGGGCCGCACTAACATTAAACTTTAATGTCAAGTAGGGGGCCACAAAATATCACCCCGCGGGCCGCGAGTTTGACACCCAAGCCGATACATTCCGGGGAAGGGAAAACACAACTGCAAAAGGATAAGAGAAAATGCCTCTTCTGGAATCTACTTGCTGCTCGAACTGCCAGAGACTTTTACAAAGGATTGCAGTTCTTGAAACAAAGTTACTTGTGGAACCACCAAACCAGACGGAACACACAACAGAGCTTCGTTATGGACGCCCTCAGCCTACAGCCGGTGAGTCCCATGAAATCTAGTGCTCCAATACAGGCCATACTGAGTGTAGAGAAACAAGCCGATCGACTTACAAATCGATGGCACAAACAGGGAGCGAGACCCAAAGGCACTCGAGACATCAGATTGTCACGAGCATCACATATTGCTGCAGTAACATCCTCTACCCCAGATACGGCTCTGACAAGGATTGCAAACACTGGTCTCCTACCACCGCCTATACATCTTGAGAACAGATTTGAAGTATTAATGAATGAGGAATCCCTGAATGTGATGAATGTGATCGAACACAGACTGAATCAGCCATTAGCTAACACTGCTAACTGGCGCTCAAGGTCGAGCAGACAGCGGCACTCAGCTCAGAGTGCAGCCGAGCACATGACTCTGATAGTATGTGACTCCATAATCAGAAACATTATTAGCAGGGATACAACTATGTGCTGCCTTCCACAAGCAACGACTTCTGATGTAAATAGGGAACTTCAGAACATTCTGATGAAACATAAGACTGCAAATCGACTCATCATTCATGTTGGGAAGAATGATATTCATAAAGAGCAGTCAGAACTCCTTAAGAAGTATTTCAATGAACTTTTTGAAACACTTAAAAGACTGAAAGTTCAGACATTCATCAGTGGACCACTCCCAGCAAGAGGAACAAACAGGTTTTCACGGTTGCTTGGGCTCAACACATGGCTGCAAAAAACCTGCAATATAAAAGGAGTGAACTTCATTGACAACTCAAACTTTTCTGGAGTCAGAGGCAACTGTTTCAACAGGATGGGCTCCACCCAAACAAACTTGGTTCAAGAGTGCTAAAGGACAATATCTACTTCTCCCTCAATCATCCTTCTGCAGTGTGTGCCAATCCACTCAACCTGAATGGCACACACACACCTGGACACCGTATGAATGACCACAGGACTTCACTTCAGCACCTGAATGGACATGCGGTTGACATATCACACAAGGACAATGATAACACCATGCAGCCACAACAACTTCTGCTCACGGACACAATCTCAGCAGAGCCCTGCCCACAGAACTCACCACAGACAGACCGGGACATATTAGAACTGCTCCAAGATTCAGCTCCCAAGGACGACTTTCTGGAAAACATTGAGGGAAACCAGGACAGCATATTACCGCCTCCGATAACACCAGAGCAACAGCCCCTCTCCCCAGACAAGTTACCGCTCTCTCCAGCATCTCCACTTCTGTGCTTCTCAGAGAAAATGGAACCAAACTATCCCACTCTTTTGCTGCAAGCCCCCAGATGTCAACCAAAAAACGGCAGGCCCCACAACCACCAAAGCCTGCGGGCCCAGCTCGCCCTCCCACTCCTCCTGTGAGAGCTCTTCGGCCTCTGCCACAGCGCCAGGGCTCACACCCTCCTCCATCGGCTCGAGGTGAATCAAAAACAACTGATACCAGCTCTCAGTGATATGTGTCGGGTCCCCGCTATGATAACAGTAACTTTCTTAAATGTTTACAAAACAAGCGGGAACCCAGTGTTCCTGAATCTTTCTCTATTGCTGTTCAATTACATGATAGAAAATCTAAGGCCTTCAAAAGCCGTACAGCAAACCCATCTAATCTGGTGCCTATTACATGCTAAACTAAGATTGCTGTGGGGACAAAAAGTAAGACTGTTAAGTTAGCACTTTTAAACATCCGCTCACTTAAAAATAAATCACTTCAAGTCAATGACTTAATAAGCACATACAACCTGGACTTTATGTTTCTAAATGAAACTTGGCTAGAAGACAGCTGCAGTGCAACAGTCCTCAATGAAACATCCCCTCCTAACTTTACTTTTATGAGTGTCTGCAGAGCGGGTAAGAGAGGCGGGGGCTTAGCTGCTCTTTTTAAAGATGTCTATGAATGTAAGCAAATATCATTTGGGAATTACCCGTCTTTCGAATATCTGGGTATTGTGTTAAAAGGTGCTCCACGTATTTTACTTGTCATTATTTACAGGCCTCCAAAATACTCTCCAGCCTTTGCTGAGGACTTTACAGAACTGCTATCAACAATCTCCTCAGAGTTTGACTGTTTTGCCATTGCTGGAGATTTTAACATTCACATAGATAATGCAGAAAACAATATGGCAAAAGAAATCAAAACTGTTTTAAAAACTTTTGATCTGACTCAGCATGTACATGGTCCCACACACAATCGTGGACACACTCTAGATTCACTTATCAGTAAGGGTTTAAACATCTCATCGATTGTTATTAAGGATGTAGCACTATCTGATCATTTCTGTATTTTCTTTGATATATTGATCTCTCCTGCCATTGAAGCTAGGTCTGTGTCTGTCAAGAAGAGATGCTTAAATGAGAACACTAGTGTACTATTTATGAAGGCTATATCTTTAAAACCAAGCATATCTGCTGACTCTGTTGATTTTCTCCTTGATTCTTTTAATTCAAAAGTTAAAAGTGTAATTGATGATATTGCTCCTGTGAAAGTCAGGAAGAATAGTGGTAGACAAAAAGCACCTTGGAGAAACTCAACAGCTGTGCAAAATATGAAAAGACAATGCAGAAGAGCAGAGCGCATGTGGCGGAAGACAAAACTTGTAGTCCATTATAACATCTACAAAGACAGCATCCATGCTTTTCATATGGAACTAGGCAAAGCTAGACAGACTTTCTTCTCGAATATTATAAACAGCAACTTAAACAACACACGCCCTCTTTTTGGTACTGTAGAGAGACTGACAAACCCCCCAAGCCAGATTCCCAGAGAAATGCTCTCAGACAGCAAGTCGAGGGATTTAAAAATTGTGGTTTAAAAATAAACATTCTGTCAGCTAAACATTAAAGGGTTACTTCACCTCTGGAAAGATGAATGTGTATTTAAAATGGGTAATTTATGTAGAAGAAATGTGAAATTATTTTTGAATTTGGAGCTTTCTAGACTGAGAAAAGCCAGAAAATGTATTTTTGGCTTATGTGGATGAAAGACAACAACTCCCAGAATGCACTTGCTTCACTGCCCTAGGAGGCCACGCCTACCGGTAACAGAACGCAGTAGTTAAACAACAAGTCTAGGCTACTAGTGAGTCTCCGTGATGAGTCTGCCCGGGATTTCGAGATTGCCCAAAATGTCCGGGATTCGGCTTTTGCGTTCTACAGTCACCATTTATTATGTTTACTGTGCCAAGCAGGACGAGACTGATGGCCGTGGGAGAACGGCGCAAGGCCGGTGGCGTGATTACTGATGAGCGACACCTGTGAGACGCACCGGTCTCGTATCTCTCACGGAGGAGCGGGAATTTTCTTAGCAATGCTACCGATCACTTGTTTAGCGTTCATGTGAACACGACATTCAGATTCACCAATCGGAATGAATTCAGTTAGATTGAAACAAAAGGTGTTCATGTAAACAATGAATGGCGACTGCAGAAAGCAAAAGCTGAATCCCAACATTTTGTATGATCTCGATGGTCGGACATGTCCGGGAAAAAGAGGATGGTAACCCCTACTACTCAGCTTTCTCCTACTAAGTTACTCAGCTTTCTCCACAGAACAAGAGCCTGCCAGCTTAGCTTCCAAAAAAGATGTCTGACACTGTGTACATTCTGTGAGTGAGATCCCACCTTCTATGGGCGGGTTGAGAACATGCGGGACAGCCCCTACTACTGGCTGTAGTCTTTAGCCTCTGGCCAAAAAATCCTCCGATGACGCAAATGACGATTTTTGCGTCATCGGAGGATTTTTTACAGACAAAAAATACATAAATCTCTCGTCTCAGGGGGATATGAGGGTGGAAAGCACGGTAATTTGAAAATACTACAGGTTTTCTACTAATACAAAGCTTAATGCTAAATCCTGAAGTATCCCTTTAAGTCAGCTACATTGTTTATTTCTGAAGTAAAAAAGTAGCGATTCTTTTCGAGAAATGTAGCGATTCTTTTCAAGGTTGTTATTATACATTTATTACAATGTAATTATACGTTTATTACAATGTAATTATACATTGTTTACAGTGTTAGTATACATTATTACAATGTAATTATACATTTATTACAGTGTTATTATACATTTAATACAATGTAATTATACATTTATTACAATGTAATTGTACATTTATTACAGTGGTATTATACATTTATTACAATGTAATTATGTTTATTACAATGTAATTATACATTACAGTGTTATTATACATTTATTACAACGTAATTATACGTTTATTACATGTAATTAAACATTAAAGTTTTATAATACGTTTATTACAATGTAATTATACATTTATTACAGTGTTATACATTTGTTAAATTATTATTATTATACATTTGTTACATTATTATTTTGTTACATTCTTTTTGTAAAAAGTAGCGATTCTTTTTGAAAAAGTAGCGATTCTTTTTGAAAAAAGTAGCGATTCTTTTTGAAAAAAGTAGCGATTCTTTTTGAAAAAAGTAGCGATTCTTTTTGAAAAAGTAGCGATTATTTCTTTTTAAAGTAGTGTAAAAAGTAATTATACATTTGTTAGTCTTATTATACATTTATTACAATGTAATTATACATTTGTTACAGTGTTATTATACATTTGTTACAATATTTTTATTATACATTTGTTACTTTATTATTTTGTTATATTATTCTTTTTGAAAAAGTAGCAATTCTTTTTGAAAAAGTAGCGATTCTTTTTAAATAGCGAATCTTTGTGAAAAAGTAGTGTAAAAAATGTAATTATACATTTGTTAGTCTTATTATACATTTATTACAAAGTAATAATACGTTTATTACAATGTAATTATACATTACAGTGTTATTATACATTTAGTACAGTGTTAGTATACATTACAGTGTTATTATACATTATTACAATGTAATTATACATTTATTACAGTGTTATTATACATTTGTTACATTATTATTATTATACATTTGTTACATTATTATTTTGTTACATTCTTTTTGAAAAAAGTAGCGCTTTTAGAAAAAAGTAGCGATTCTTTTTGAAAAAGTAGCGATTCATTTTGAAAAAAGTAGCGATTCTTTTTGAAAAAGTTGCTATTCTTTTTGAAAAAGTAGCGATTCTTTTTGAAAAAGTAGCCATTCTTTTTGGAATAAATTAGAGATTCTTTTTGAAAAAAGTAGCCATTCTTTTTGAAAAGTAGCGATTCTTTTTGAAAATGTAGCGATTCTTTTTGGAAATAGTAGCGATTCTTTTTGAAAAAAGTAGCAATTCTTTTTGAAAAAGTAGCGATTCTTTTTGGAATAAAGTAGCGATTCTTTTTGAAAAAAGTTGCCATTCTTTTTGAAAAAAATTGCGATTCTTTTTGAAAAAGTAGCGATTCTTTTTGAAAAAGTAGCGATTCTCTTTGGAAAAAGTAGCAATTCTTTTTGAAAAAAGTTGCGATTCTTTTTGAAAAGTAGCGATTCTTTTTGGAAAAGTAGCGATTCTTTTTAGAAAAAGTAGCGATTCTTTTTGAAAAAAGTTGCGATTCTTTTTGAAAAGTAGCGATTCGTTTTGGAAAAAGTAGCGATTCGTTTTGGAAAAAGTAGCGATTCTTTTTGAAAAAAGTAGTGTAAAAAATGAAATTATACATTTATTACAGTCTTATTATACATTTTGTACAATGTAATTATACGTTTATTACAATGTAATTATACGGTTATTGCAATGTAACTATACATAGTTTAAAAACTATGTATAGAACTATGAAAAACTATGTATAGAACTATGAAAAAGTATTGATTCATTTTTGAAAAAGTAGCAATTCTTTTTTGAAAAAGTAGCGATTCTTTTTGAAAAAAGTAGTGATTCTTTTTGAAAAGAATAAAGAATTATACATTTGTTACAGTCTTATTATACATTTATTACAATGTAATTTTAAAAAATCTTACCAACCCCACAGTTTTGGAATTATAATATTTGATATATTTAATAATATATTATTTTCAAAGCATTAGACTGTATTTATATTTTGGGATCTGTGTACAAATGTATGACTGTGAAGCACATATCACCCACTGCCTGAGTTTCCCTCTCTCAACTGTGGTGTGATATCTCTTGTCCAAACCAGTGAGCAGTGGCCTTTTTATAACAAACACCAGTGGCTGGGAGGCCAAATGTGAGCAGTACCTCAGCCTCCAGCAATCTGGACTGTAATGACACTTGATTTGCACTGACCTACTGCAGTGTTTATCTGGTAAGCTCAGATCCATCAGTTGGGTCAGTATGAAGCGTTCATAAGTTACAGCCCTTAATTCAGCTGCTGAAGGATTTACTGGACAACAGCTGATTTATTGATTCAGGCTGATGCAAGTTTTGGTCTGCGGCTTGAAAGACATTATAGCCCACGGTTTATTATGTTGCAAGCTGCAGCTGATTGACAGAAAATGCCCTTGAAGTTGTGCACGCTGTCACAATTATTTCAAACCCGCCTTTGAACTCATAAAGCCGCTATATGGTCTCTCACTCTCACAGCGTGGAGTCGAGCCTCTTTAAATGGCAGGAGATGAATGAGGGGTGGGATTGGTCCCTTGCTCCTTCCATTATGTTGCTGGATTTATTAGCTTTTATCTATGTGCTTGTAATTAACCCTCCTTGTAGAAGTCTGCAGCCCCAGTACTATATAACTAGTACTGGCAAATGTTCCAATTCCTCTCAGTCAACCCTGTGTGCCCGCAGTCATTATTCAGAGGGACTCACAGAATTAGTCTGGTGTCCCTGGGGCTCGTACAGAACCTGGTCCTCTCCATCATCAGCCTCTGAGACTGAAGGTACGTCATGACCACTTTCAGACATCTGCCTTCTCCAGAGCGACTCCAAGCTGAGATGCAGGCAAAGACTGAGGCGCTAAAATCAGTATTGATAGAAGTCTTATTGATGATAGCCTTTGGAACCTGTATCCTGACCAACTAAACAGGGAACACAGTGGTTATAAGGTTCAACATGAGACTATTTCCTCTTTTTAATTGGGCTCAACTGATCTCATGAGGAAAAGATTAAGGGACAAGAAAGCAAAAACAAAGACCATGAAATGGCTTAGGTTCATTTTAGAAGACATCAGAAAAATAATGTGACCTGGTTAAATTACCATGGTTAAATCATGCAGTGAACATCTCCAACCCTGTTAAATAAAGTGTTTATACACTTTAAATAGGTTTGTACAAATCTGCAGTTTAATACCTGGAACTATACTCTCTTAAAAATATTCTTTATGACGTTGATGGTTCCATGAAGAACCTTTAACATCCATGGAACCTTTCCATTCTACAAAAGATTCTTTATAGTGGAAAATGGTTCTTTAGATTATTAAAATGTTATTCACTCGTTCACAGTAAGAAAATAAAAAAATGGTTATTTTAAAAACTGTTCACTGAAAGGTTCTTCTGGGAACCAAAAATGGTTCTTATGGCATCACTGTGAAAACCCCTTTTAGGACCTTTAATGTTGGAAGGACGGACGGATAGACAGACAGACATACAAGATAGATAGATAGCCATTATGCAATATTCTGTACATATTCTTTTCTGGAGCTAATAGTCCAAGATCAAATTTATGTTGTTTTAATATTCAGGTGTGAAAAAGTGCAGTTATTCACCAGAGGCGTGTACATATGAAATTAGGAACATTAACAGCAATATTTATAAGATAAAAACCAAGGAAAAAATGCTTTCAGTGTATATGGGGTTAAAATCGAGCGGCAACCTTGCAATCTCTCTCGTGAAACCAACACAGAAGTGACTTAATCTGCAATTCATCGACTGGCCACTAGAGACAGGCTCCAAAAGGGATATATCCCCCATGTTAAAATGCCCAACTTTACAGCAACTTTACACCCTGGTACAAAAAATGGTGTTGGTCTATATAACAAATCTTGCCCTTCATGACAACTGTGAGGGGGTGATTTTTTTATAACTCTTCCGTTTAAATTATATTAACCCTTAAAGTTCTGCATAATTAAGGGCGTGGCCACTTGATTGACAGATGAATTGCCCTGCTGTCAGACTCATTATAGCCGTCTGTGGTCACGTTACTACCTCAGCTAATCCCAGCTGCTGAACTTGGCATCTCTGCCGTGTCTGTGCTTTTTCGGGATTATTTCATTAATACACGCATTATACTGTACCTTCGACCATGCCTTTGGATTCCGTCGTTGTCGAGTATTGAGAGAACACCCAGCGCTGTTTTTCAGTTGTTTTCCTCTGTGAACATGCACTCATGGATGTCTGACAATTTCGTTGCTTTTTGGAGTTTTCAGATTTAAAAACGTCTGTAGATATAGAGGCTACACTCGTTCTGTGGTACCGTTGCTTTCACGGAACAGATAAGAATATGCATATTTAACTTTTCAGTGTTAAATAAAAAGTAGGCCTACCGTCAGATGAAATCCTGCAGGTGTCAGTGCTTTCTCCGTCCATGCAGTAAATGCACATCCTTGAATGAGCGCGGATTTCTGAACTTCTTAGTATCTATAGTTTGACCCATTTGAGAGGCAGCCAATATCAGAATTTAAAATGGACTGAATAAAGTTCTCTACAAACTTGACATGCGAAGCCGCGCTGACTGACATGTATGCACATTAATCATTGTCACACACGCTCTGATCAATATTTTAAGTTACTGCATAATACATTTTTAACTAGCAGAATAAACTTTTTTTTAAACATTTTTAAATAGCAGCATCACGACACTGTAACGAATCACACAATAATAATATACATAAAATGTATTTAAGGGGGGCCGGAAGGCCAATTTAGCTCAAAAGGAATGATTCATCGATTTGCATTGAATCTTGACCGAATCACTATGGAACCGAGCAAATGACTCGTTTAGAGTTCATTTGAACGGGCCGTAATTATAACCTTGGCAACAGATATAAATATCCAATCTATAGTGAAACACTATGTATTAGCAAGGTAACTTTAGATCGACAGTACAAGACATTAAATGTGCAAGCACAACACAAGGCAAATATCTTTTCAAATATATTGACGACTTTATTAACTATTCTAAACACATAATAAAACTAAGGTCTAAACACAATCACACACACGCATTCATACAAGGCGCAGAGGAAGAGAGAGAGAGTGAGAGAGAGTTTTCAGAGATGCACTTTGTAAGACATGACCTGAACGAACCACCAAGCATTAATTTAAACCTTCGTTTCTTAGACAGGTTATTCAATTTACATTTGCACCAGTTCAGTTAAGAGTCTGGAGTAGCTGCTACTTGCTTGTCTTTGCGTTGCTTAGGGAGTTCCCTTTTTGCGGTGCTTCGTCAAAAGGGTTTCCCGACCGGGTCCGTGTGGCTGGTTGTCTTGGAAGTGCCTGGATGGAAGTTTCTGAACTGCCGGTCACGTGTGATTGGCAGGCGAATAAGAGTCTTTACAGTTCGAAGCGCGTTGCAGGAGAGACGTTTAAACGAACTTCGCAGCAACTTAACGTTGAACCGAGACTTTTATGAAAAAAGAAAATAAAGGAAGAAATGAAAGTAAGACGAGTTAGATGGCTTGAATGAGCTGTTTCAACCCCGATCTTGATGGGTTATTTGTCTGCTGGTCTAATTTGGTCTGGTCGATGTAGAAGCGTGCGAACACGCTCTTTGGTGTTTTCAGAGAGAAGCACGAACAGGAACACTCTCTTGCTGTTGCTAGAGAGAGGCGCAAACTTAATTCAAGACGAGCCGAACTCAAAACCGAACGGCAACCCCGAACTGCTCTCTGAACCGAATTTCTTTTTCAACTACTCTAACTCCTTTGTTCGGGTCTTTAACTTAAACGTTAGTCCAACCTCTTTTGGAGAATTCTGACCAATGAGACAATGGCATCATTTTAGGAGGTGGATCGTTCCTACTTATCGTTATCTGGGATCTGCTTGGGTTCCAGCACTTAGCAGAGAAACAAGAGACCCCAGTTTAAACATTATAGATTATTATAATCATACAAAACATTTTACACAGATTTCAAACAAGCCACCTTTTGAATTAAGGGCATACGATTCTTTTGATTGGAAGCACGATACCCTTTCATCCATACACACAGTTATATCACAATTACATGATTTATATGTGATCTACGCATAATACAAACATGAATTGTAGGAACAACAAGAATTATGATGTTTGATTAAGTCCACGGAGCATTGTTCTGCGTGAGTTTTAATGGGTTTGATATGTAAAGTCTGTGTAAGTCTCTCACGTTCCATGGAAGCGGGGTCTGTCTTACATCGCTGTCCTGCTCAGCAGTGGTGATGCTGAGGGAGGTCAAAGGTGGTCAGGCCCCTTAATGGTCAGGCCTCGTCTCACCATTTCTGAGCAGCTTTGTCTTGCTTAAGGATGAAACAGTGACAACGTTCTTCCTGTTTAGGCTTATCTCTAATGCCTGCGGGGCCATAAAAGACTTCTCTGGGGGGGGTTTCTAGACAATTTGGAGCCAGTCTTGTGACTTTGGAATGTGGTATTCAGATCCGAAATGCTGAATCACATTTGAATGAATCCCATGAGAGATTAGAAAGATTAATTCGTGTTTGGTTCATCCTTAAAGTCTCTACAACACACAGTCTCACTTTTAGCTTTTACATCATCAAGTCAGCTGTCACTTTAGCGCGAGGCCCTGTGCTGCGACGATATTGCCAGTAGCATATAGCATTAGCTCCTTAGCCTGAGCAAACTCGATCACTACGCGTTGAGCTTGGCGGGTGTGGTTTCAGCAACCAGCACCTCAGCTCCACCCGTATCCTTCCTCTTTGCCCATTTTCTGTTATCTGGGAGTGACGCGCTGCCAAGATGGCGATGGCCGGCTCCGCCCACTTCAAGGGGGTAATCCCATAGACAGTAAAAGAAATGGACACAGTGACCCCATAGATTTCAATGGAGAAATTTGAAGCCCATTAGAAGCACTCACTTCCTGATAGCATACTGCGCAGGCTCAAACTGAGCTTGACGACGTAGATGTGACGTGAGCAACCGTTCTGACAGTTGTAAGTGTTCTAGTAGCGGTGCCAAGACAAATCTGAATTGAAATCTGAAACAAATCTGTTGTTGAAATATTTTCTCCCGTTGCTTTTATGAACTCTCTATCTATGGGCTTCTCCCTTGACTTTATGCCTCCATGTCCACCCGATTGCCTCGTAGACAGTAAAAGATTGCCTACGAGCTTCTCCTCCTGTCTATACGGTAATTTCTCTACTGTGCGACAGAGAGTCCCGTGTTATGACGCAATCGTTAGCCTCTTTTTACAAAAAAACGGCTTCTGCAGGGCCATAACGTAAGATACAAAGTAATGGAGCCTTTTATACATTGTCGTGTTTCTTTAGAAATAAATAATGGACAAATGGAGTCTTTGGACGCCTCAGATGTAAAGCTATTCGCTGTCAAAGTGATGCCAAAATGAATGGGATTCAATGGATTGCTAACAGCAGGTGATGGTCTGCTACAATGGCGGCCCCCAAGCGAAGCTTCAGTTTCCGGCTATTGGATTGCCCCCTTGGGTAATCCAGCATCCGGAAAGTGATTGCGGACAATATGTCAGTATGTGCAATAGAGACAGAGAAATAGCGAAATAGCGTCATAATCTGAAGACCACGCCCACCTGGGGGAAAACAATCCAACCGTCTCCATTGACTTTGCATTGCGAGAGGCTGCCTCCTTGTCATTATGACTTATAACAAAAGACAGAAAAATGCCTAAAAGCTGCTGTGTGACAAGGTGTACAGCAAACAAGCTAAAAAAAAACAGAAATACATTTTTATAAGCTTCCGAACCGTAAAAGCCAGCCTTTAAGGAGACAAAAGTGGATACAGGCAATAAGACGTGAGGCATCAGCAGGAAGAATGGGTAAATTGTGGTATTTAATTCAAAAAATACTTTTAACGTCATAGACTTCTTTTCTTTTTACAACAAACCATCGTTCAAAATAATAGCATTTATCTGACATAGAAAGCTTTTGGACGAATACCAATTGGCCAAAGCTACAGCTATGCACACATAGCTAATATAGACTACAGCTTTTATATATATATATAGAGCATTTTGATCGTAGGTGAAATGATGCTGTTACCTGGGGATTCAATCAAATAGTTGTAGATAATTCAATAATTCAATATATTTCACGTTGGGCCATTCAGTCGGATCATTTTTCCAAAAAAAGGAAGGTAAGGAAAAGGGGCACTGACAGGCTTTAGGCTTCAAAAATGCTCTTCAGATACGGGTGACGTCACGGACACTACGTCCATATTTTTTTTACAGTCTATGGTTAAAATACAGCCATTGCATATTAAATCAATTGCCATTGCAATTAAAAGTGGTGCAGTAAATACCTGAAGCTACAGTCAAGTCAAGCCCCTGAATAATGTTGACTCTTGGTGGCACATGGATGGTGGGTATGTTTTGGCACCTCAGTGAAGGGCAGGTGTGACAGTCTTTTAAATTAATCAAGTATTAATCATTAAAAGAAAGGACAAGACATCAATTCGCAAGGCCTCAGGGAACGATTCCAGGCTTTTCTTTCAAATCCACAAGTTCACCTTTATTCTATAAGCGGGAATATGCATATTGAACAGTCTGCAATCTTGGCGGTCCATCAGAAAATTTAATAGGCTCCTCAGAGAAAAGACAGTCACCTTGACAGTTGCTATTATTCAAATGTAAACAATAATGAGAAAAAGATAGCTCAGGACACCTTTCCCCATTCTTAAACTCGTCCTTGATGGTTAATAATGTTACAATTCAGGCAGCTGAATATACAGTGCTTTTCAATTGCTGTGCAATAGATCCTCAGTGTAGCCAGTTTTCCAACCACACCGCCTGCACTACACGGATATGTGACACTCCACTTCTCCAAACCAGACAGCAGGATCAAGCAGCGCAGGCTAACCACAGATCCCATTGACTCAGCAGTCTAACACACACACAAAACACATCGACTCCCTTAATAAGAACAAGGGCAGTCTATCCCACGCGGCACACACAGTGAGTTTGGAAGGGAGCATGTTGGGACACGGCTGGTGTGGTTAGAGAGGGACGTCAGCGGGCTCGGATCCAGCAGAAATAGCACTGTACTGCACCCTGGACCTCCATCATCACTGGCCAGATGGAGAAACATTAAAGCCATGATCAATACACAACACAGACTGCAGCAGCTGAGCCCATGCCTGGAATCTATCACGGCCTTTGCTTGCCTATAGTCCCATAGTGCCAGACAGCAGGAGCCCTGAGACATTTAGGATCAGCTTCCATCTGTCTCTGCTTGTAGACATTGCGTGTCAGACGGCAAAACTGTTCCATGAATAGCACTTCTACAAAATTAATCATTGTGAATATGCTTAAAGAGATTTCATATTTATGTTCCGCTGGCTCTTAGGCCTGATTTACATGCACCTCGTGCGTATAAGCAGCAGTAGAAGCAAAGCAGTAGCGCAATGCATCAGCAAACTAAAACAGAACTGCAGCTTTATTAAAAAAAAAAGTATTTCTTTTAATAAATAAATATTTTTTAAATAATTATAAATTTTTTTTATATAATTTATTTAATTTTTTGTTTTAATATTTTCCCTTTTAATAATAATAATATTTATTTACTCTTGATTTCATTATTTCATTTAATAATGATTTATCTAATTTAATTATTGTTTTAATATTTTGTATTAATTTTGTATTTATTTATGTATTTATTTTAATGCATATTTAATTATTTGTTTTAATAATAATTATACTATATTATTATATAATATTTATCTTATTATTTAATTATTTTAATAAAAAAAATTAAATGTAATGCTGATTTAATTATTTATATTTCTTTTAAGTTACATTGTTATGTTTCTTTGTATTATACATACTACTAATATAATATTTACTCCCTTGTGGCCCTCTAGGGGCCCCCCAAATTTGAAAACCCCCACTCTAGGACACTAGAAATAACTGGGCTTCCTTCATCTCATGTTTCAAAAACTGTCATCAAAATTAGGTGTCAAATATTTGTTAAAGGGGTCATAAACTGGATTATTTTATTATTTTATAATGTTTCCTGGGGTGCCCTTATAATGTTAGTATGATTTTTACATCAAAATTTACATTCATAATTTAGAAATAAAAGGCATTTTTCCAAGCCTGATTTTAGCCTCTGATTTGAACGCTCGGTTTGAAGGGGCGTGTCTGCTGTGAGACTTCAGTGTAACCGGCCACTGCTGTGATTGGCTGACATGTTTGCATATGAAATAGTCAGCATTACATGTGGAAATCTCTCGTATACTTTTACTACGTTTTTACTATTACAGATATCGAGATTAACGAATTGTGAAGTTTTTAAAGTTTTAGATCTATTCCATCACATAAGGTTGCAGTGATGAGCATTGAGGAGATGACCGCAGTCTGTTTATCGTGAATGAAAAGATCTTTTCTTTCTGCACTCTCACTAATGCTCTCACCAAATTGAAAAAAAAAATCAATTCTCTAAAAAGTTGTATTAATCTTACTAATACTATATTACATTGGTATTATTTTAAAATAAATACAGAGAGGGAACTGTGCTACAAAAGGCATAATGTCCAGTTATTTCAGACTTCTGTCGATAAGGAAAATGCTTGTCTAGCATTACCAGGATCCACTGCGACACCTGCCCTGCAGAGTACTGAAGAAAAAAACGCAGATTTGCACATGAATGCACGAGCACACACACAGCACATCACTGCCTCAATCTGCTACAAGTCACCTGTTATGGCAGCATAATTACCTGCTGCTGTGCCAGGGCCTCATATGAGCCTCCCCTCAGTGTCGTTATGAGACAGGTGGCTGAGATAACCATGACTCTGACTGACTCAATCTCAGACCTGCATTAAATGTGGGAACAGCAGTCCAGGGATGCCACCGCATCAGCATAACAACAGGAAAAGGAGCCCTGCTGTTTCACATATCACTGTTGGAGTCAAAGGGCCTCTACTTAAAAAATAAAAATACAAACCACTCAAATATTGACCAGGAGGGCGGCCACATAATGGATAACTTATTGCTGACCCCAGTGTGACCTGTACGATGAGTGATATAGCATGGCTATTAAAGTCCTTTACTTCAAATATGATTTCTTTTGATAGATGGGACAATAAATGATAAGAAATGTAAAACGGTTAAAGCCAGGGCCAGTACTGTAGAATGGATAGATAATATATATATATATATATATATATATATATATATATATATATATATATATATATATATATCATTCAAAAGTTTGAGGTCAGATTTATTTTAAAGAAATTATTATTTTTATTCAATAAGGATGCCTTAAATTGGATTTGCCTTAAATTTGCCATCACAGGAATAAATTACATTTTTAAAATAATATATATAAATATATATATATATATCATTCAAAAGTTTGAGGTCAGATTTATTTTAAAGAAATTATTATTTTTATTCAACAAGGATGCCTTAAAATGGATTTGCCTTAAATTTGCCATCACAGGAATAGATTACATTTTAAAAATATATTAAATGTTAAAATATTAAATATAATCAATATTTTACAATATTGTTGTTTTACTGTATTTTTAATCAAATAAATCTAGCCTTCTTTAAAAAATATAAAAAAAAAAAAAGTATACTAACCCCAACGTTTGTTTTCATATATATTCATGTATGTGTTTTGCTTATACTGTAACAATTTTGTAACAGTGTCATTCTTTCTGTATTTCTACAGAACATTCAGCAATAAAAAAATAGCTTAATCTATATAGCCTACTGCCTTAATTTGATTTTCTTTTGAAATGAGCATGGAAATGAAATTTAATTAAATTATCCAACAATCCTAAATTAACTTAAAGCTGCAGTCCGCAGTTTTTCCTCTTTGACGCCATCTCTGTTAGAAATCTGCAATTACAGTCATTCGCGGAATTATCAACTTTACGTGAGTTGTACTTCGGCACGGCACAGTGCGGATGAACACAATGTTTGAGGAGACTGTGAGGCTGTCAGTCACCGCGCCGGTGTGGATACTGGCATTCAGAATCACAGATTATTCTTTTTGGAAGTATGACCAATATAATAATTTTCACCGGGAAATGTCACCTGAACAATTAAGAAACATCCATTTTTGTTCTGGTTCTGACATTGCAGTAAATCGTGCTGATTAAATCTAAAAATCGCTTATCATTTCACGCAAAACCGTGCAAATTATACTTTGTTCTCAAATTGTTAATGCTAACAACGTCAGCATTGCGTGACTACATGTAATGTCCTTCCAATATGTATCCTTGTTCTCGCATGGGCCGGTTCGTTGCAGTCTCTTTTTTTCTGTATAAGTCCCTGAAGTCTTTTGCATTTTACAGCGGGTGAATCTCTAGTTGTCACTGGTGATTGTCATTTTAACCTTTCTGGATCCGCCATCAAATTGATGTTTAATTATATCAAGTGCTGTGAGAAAAAGCTATAATTCTCCACCTCCA
Organism: Rhinichthys klamathensis goyatoka; assembly: GCF_029890125.1. NCBI lineage: Eukaryota > Metazoa > Chordata > Actinopteri > Cypriniformes > Leuciscidae > Rhinichthys > Rhinichthys klamathensis. The sequence continues at coordinate 276,676 of NW_026606684.1, read as the reverse complement.
GCATCCTCACAATATCCAATATAGCCGAGTCGACTAGCCGAGACTCCTTCTTTATGTGTACAGATGTGACGTAATGACGCAAAGACATGCTCGAACCTCCCGCGGAAATCCACCAGTACCACTGGAATTAAAAACATTATTACAAGCTTACCGCTTTGAATCGAGCTAAGGCAAGCCGATAGTGTTGAACACTGGCTGGTTATGTATTTTCTCAAATATGTATTTTGGATAATTTTTAACCCCCAAAAAACAACGGACTGCAGCTTTAACGGCTGCCCTCCTTCTACAGTGTGATCATATGGATCCCCTCTGAGGCCTCAGTGTACCCGCCCAGCTGTTTGAAGAGTGCACCCCATTGTTTGCTTATACATTGTTTTTTCATCAGGTTAAATGAAATTCAATAATGAAGTCAAATATGTGAGGATGCTCATCCAAGCATAAAAGCACTACATGTTTGTTGAGGGAGGCCTATATTTGCCTCAAATATACACACACTACAATCATTGGCTACAGCTGCAAACTCAAGCTGTAGAATAGATGCAAATGGGCTGGAAGGGAGTGTGTCTGGGCACTGCACGTCTGGCTATGCCTTTAGCAGCTGCTCTTATACCTTCTCATGTGAAACAGTTCCACGACAATAGTCTCACTTTCCCAACTCAAGCTAATGATAAACACGCTGGCATCTGGGAGGTTTGATAGCAATTCCCAGCAGTGTCATCTGCAGAGATGTAGAGATGCCAGGGGCGGCATTGAGGGAGAGAGCAGCGCAGAGATAACAGAACCAGCTGCTGAAGCATAGATCCTACTTTGGGCTCATCTCTTTCCCAGAAAAGCCAGATCTGCGCAGTCAAGCAGGCTTGTGGACTTGCAGAGAGATGTTAAAAGAACAGTACCTGGTCAATACAGCATGCAGTGAAGACATTGGGACCTTAGCAAAGCAATGTTTCTTGGCAAGAGTGCTAAAAGTACAGAGAATTAAAAAAAGTCACCCATAATTGCTCTACTGAGATATTATTGACTTTTACTGTGCAGATTCATCAGACAAATGCATGTTACTAAACCATTCATTTAAACATTTCTAAAACTTTCTGGCATTACACAGCAAGATATTCCCAATGTGAGTAAACTGAATGTCTGTAATAGATTTACTTACTGGATGATATGTTTGTGCCATGCTAATAGTGAGTTCAAATGTAAGAAAGATCGTTTTTATGAAGGCACTATAATGTTGTAATTACGAGTGGGTTATTTTCTTTGAGCCTTGAGTTTACGAGTTGGGGGCACGTCCATGAGAAAACATGACGGATGCAATGGATGCATTATCTGTATTGGCGTAAATTTATTGAAATTAATGTTGAATGAATTATATTTTTTTGCATTTACACTAAAACTCGCTAAGTTGTATGTACAAAATATGATAGTATTGTATACTTGCGATAAAATATATAACAATTCAGTTTTAAGCACCTTCATAAATTAAAAACACACCTGATGAGCCTTCTTTATTTTTCATTTTGTGGAGGTAATTTTGTACAAAAAATTACAACATCACCATCTTGCTCTAACCAAACTGATTTGAACATACCTGACGTCGTTATGACTGAACAAGAACGTCCTAGGAGCAACTGAACACACCAAAAGTTCTGTACTTTTTTATGAAATTATTTGATAAGCCCCTATAGTGATCAAGAGCATATTGATTGTGTTGAGGATTAATTTAGTTGTGTTGTCAATTTTAACTTGCTTTTTACATTTTGTTGTTTTGTGAATCTATGGGTCACTGTAGAAGCATGTTATTAGTAATAATATTCACCTGGTCTATAATAAAACAGCAAAACACAACAACAGCAATATTAAAAGATGGACCTGAGTCGTATCTAGACTTGAATGTGGGCTCTTTAGACTTTGGCTAGTAAGTAACCCTCCAGAACACCCTATCATTTGCAAAGCAACTACTAAAAACTGCTCAAAACACCCTAGATTTGTGGTTGTAACATTTGACAAAGCAAGAACCAATCACATTTTTCTGAAAATAAGAACAAAAACCTAGTAGCTTAGCGCAAACCAATCATCCCTGACTGATCTTTCAGTGTGCCCTTGGTTGATCCTGTTGGAGAGATCATCTCTCTCCTGTTTGCCTGCTGCCAAGGAGATGTGTGAATGAACAAGGAAAATTACACTCTCTGAGACCCTGCTAATGAAGTCATCTCCCTCGGCCCAGCCAGCCAGTCAACTTTTTAATTAGTAACTAATCAAGTCAATACAGAAGTTCAGAACTCACCAATGAGAGGCGAGCTGGCCTACACACACAACCCTGCCTTAGTCCCTACGTCCTTCTTTCCCATGCAGCGATAATATTTACAGACTCCTCTCCTTCGGCAGCGTGGGTTTAGATTACGTTAATTACTTGGGCCTTAGACGGCATCAGTGAAACGTGATCTCCAGTGTATCAGCTGTACAGAACTGTTGGCTTGTAAATAGAAAACCATAGGACGCTAGAAGGGCTTAGAGTCGCTCTACTGTCTGAACGCAGGGGCACCGATAGGGGAAGTGAAGTCAGAGCAGCTGCCTGAGAGAGTAAACACAAATACACAAACAGCCCCTAGGAGATACATCTGATACTGCGTGAACACAATCATCCATTCAATCATTCAGCTTTCACGCATCCGAGCAGGAATATGGCTATTCTGGAGGGGACCTTTTAAATGAGAAACAGAATTGTGTGATCAAGTAAGGAGGAAATGCATTACTAAATACAAGGGAAAAAAGACATTTCTTTTGATTGGTCAGTCACATTCTGTGGTCAAATATTTTTATATAATGACTTTTTCAATAGCCGTTTACGATAACTATTCATTTATAGCAAACCTTACAAACTTTCAGAGGACAATACAGTCTCCAAGCTCATGATGTATACCAATATTTTAATGATTCAGAAAAGATTAATCACTGTCTGGCCAACTGAGATATTAGTACAGAGATGAGATAAAGGTTATTTTATCAAGATTTATGGGTAGTAGTACACCAAGAGTGTATATTAGCACCATTTTCTGGGGGGATCTTATAGCATTTCGACCCTAAAATGGTGACGTGGGACATTAGACTTAACAATCGGATAGCTATGGTAGATTTGTGTCTCCCGTATCACTGAAATGTCTCTCTCTCTCTTTTATTTTACATAATAAAATTATTTGGGGCATGAGAATAGTAGCATTCCTGTTTGGTTCCTGCTTCCTCTTAACGGTTCTGGTTCTTTAAAGGTCCCGTTCTTCGCGATTCCATTTTTCAAACTTTAATTAGTGTGTAATGTTGCTGTTAGAGCATAAATAATACCTGTAAAATTATAAAGCTCAAAGTTCAATGCCAAGCGAAATATTTTATTTAACAGAAGTCCCCTTTCAAAGCATACAGCGAACGGCCGGTTTGGACTACATCCCTTCCTTTTTTAATGACGTAACTAGAACAGTTTTTTGACTCATCTCCGCCCACAGGAATACACAAAAAAAGGGGGCGTGGTCTTGTTGCGCTCCCACGGAGAAGAAGCACTTCAGCTGCGCATGCATCTCCAATTTATGGTAAGAGGCGTGACCTTTCCGGGCAATGTGCGATAAGCTGCTGTCGAATCACAACACAGGAACCGCTGGCACAATCAGAACTCGCTACGTATTTCTGAAGGAGGGACTTAATAGAACAAGGAAGTCATCAGGCCGTTTTTTGGACAGTGAAAACAGCGGTATACAGATAAGTAAATTGTGTGAAAAATACTGTGTTTTTTTACACGCGAAACATGAACACATGTTATATTGCACACTGTAAACACAATCAAAGCTTCAAAAAAACATGAAGAACGGGACCTTTAATGGTTCTTATCTTCAATGGTTCTTTAAAGGGGTGGTATAATGCCCTTTTCACAAGATGTAAAATAAGTCTTTGATGTCCCCAGAGTGTGTATGTGAAGTTTTAACTCAAAATACCCCACAGATATTTTTATATAGCATGCTAAAATTTTGAGGGTGAGCAAAAATGCACTGTTTTTGTGTCTGTCCCTTTATATGCAAATGAGCTGCTGCTCCCGGCAAAGAGGGCGGAGCTTCAACTGCTTGTGTCCTTTTACCCAAGGGGGTAATCCATCAGCCGGAAGTTGAAGCTGCCTCCGGGGGCCGCCATTGTAGCTGGCTATCACCTGCTGTTAGCATCCCATTGACTCCCATTCATTTTGGCATCACTTTGACAGCGAATAACTTTACATCTGAGGCGTCCAAAGACTCCATTTGTCCATTATTTATTTCTTAAGAAACACGACAATGTATAAAATGCTCCATTACCTTGTATCTTACGTTATGGCCCCGTAGAAGCCATTCTTGTAAAAATAGGCTAACGATTGCGTCATAACCACGAAACGCTCTGTCGCACAGTAGAGAAATTACCGTACAGACAGAAGTAGAAGCTCGTAGGCAATCGTTTACTGTCTATGAGGCAATCGGGTGGACATGGAGGCATAAAGTCAAGGGAGAAGCCCATAGAGTTCATAAAAGCAACGGGACAAAATATTTCAACAACAGATTTGTTTCAGATTTCAATTCAGATTTGTCCCGGCACAGCTACTAGAAGGTCAGAACGGTTGCTCACGTGACCTCTACGTCGTCAAGCTCAGTTTGAGCCTGCGCAGTGCGCTTGGCTATCAGGAAGTGAGTGCCCATGTTGGGCTTCAACTCTCTCCGTTGAAATCAACGGGGTCGCTGTGTCCATTTCTTTTACTGTCTATGCTTTTACCTCACACAGACATGCAATTAAAATTTCAAACACTTTTAGCCTTTTATGTTCAAACCGGAGTCAGACAATGATGGAGAGACTCAAGAAGTGACAACATGCAAAAGGACATTTCTGAATGGTTAGTGGATGAATTTATGTAGCTTAGGTTTATCTTCTAGTCATTGATTTGCATATTCTGTCATGATAATTATAAATCGTGTTCCCGCGTGTTTATGTAAATTTTAGGCTTGGTGATGTTACTAACCCGGGAGGAATGTCCTGTAGTCCCTACCAGCCGTTTGTTGTAGTCCTTAAAAAGCAATTTCTTTAAAAGAAAATATCTCCCTTTGCTTTGAACTTTGAGCATTGTAACTTTCCAGATGTTGTTTATGCTTAAACAACAACATTACACACTAACTAAAGTTAGAAAAGTAAAATCATAATCAACCACCCCTTTAATGGTTCTAGGGCTTTTGCAAAAAGTACTGGAAAATGACTGGCGAAATGGAGCCTAGTTGGTGAAATCCTTTAGGGTGCGGTCACAATCATTGTTGTTCAGTAAATTTTCGTAGGTGAAATCCTCTAGGGTGTGGTCACATTTACCGTTGTTCAGCAAATTTTCGTAGGTGAAATCATTTGCGGTCACATTTACCGTTGTTCAGAAAAATTTTGTAGGTGAAATTCTTTAGGGTGCGGTCACATTTAACGTTGTAGGCTACAGCAAATTTGCTGTGACTTCAGTGAGATCTGTGCTTCATACTTCGTGACACTATTGACAACAGACTGGATCTTTTTTAATGAAATTTCACTCAAAAAGATATGGTTCATGCGCCACAGCACATCAAAATAAATTCTTTCAAAAATAAATGAAATGGATGTAGAGAATTAAATTTTGGGGTGGCAACCGGGGTGGCCAATCAGATATCAGAGGTGCTGTGTAAGTGCTGGAGACCCCTCTGGCTCTACCACTTTTGGAGCAGTATAATTGTTCAGTATAGATACACACACAGCTATTAGATCCATTCCACCTTCAGCCATACATTATGCCAAAGCAGTGCAGGATGCAGTTTCCTATCGACACAGCCTTTAATAAGTATTTAAACAGATACCTAGGTTCACCTGATTGACATTTTAATCAATATTTATTCATTCATCGGAATCTAAGAGCAGCAGATGGTTTGATAACGAATGCATTTGATCAACACTTTCAAGACTCACTTTGGCCCATTCCGACATTACAAAGCTAATTCCGTTATCAGCCAGACCAATCTTAATTGGGGTTTTAAGCCTTTCAAACATGGCTAGAGAGCACTGATACATGATGAGCTGGCTTTGTGTCACACTACTGTTAATATTAGGAAAGCCGCTACTGCCCCCAAGCTCTCAGCTGAAGAACTCCATCCTTTGGATAAACTTCATGAAAAGTGCCTCACAGCATAGATCAAACCAACGGGTCTGTGTTTGGCTATTTAGTATGTTCCAGCTAATTCTTGCTGGTAGATGTTGTGGCGAAACACTATTTTTCCATTGATGGGGCTGAAAAAAAAAGATAACTGATTTCCGCAAATATTTAATTGAACTATATTAGCTTGCTAACATACCAAAGCCAAGATTTGTTTTGGAGGGTTTCTAAAGGAATAGTCACTTAAAAATAACATTCTGTCATCATTTACTCACTTTCATGTCGTTACAAATCTATATGCGTATTATCTTCTTGAGAAAAACAAAAGAAGGTATTCTAAAAAAAAATGTCTCCATTTTTTTTTTTTTTTTTCATAGAATGAAAGTCAATGGGGTCCAATCCTGTATCTCTAATGTTCTTCAAAATATTTTCTTTTGTGTCCTGCAAAATAAAGAAAGTCATACAGGTTTGGAACCACATGAGAGTGAGTAAATGATGACAGAGTTTTGATTTTATAGTGAAGTATCCCTTTAAAAGTAATCCAGCCATGTTTTTGTTTTTTTCTTCAGTGGATGATGTTTGATTTAGGGAGAGTATGATCCGTCTAAGAGATGAAGGGAGAGTTTTGTAATGCTGGGACCTGCTCATAAAACAGCATTATCTTGTTCTCAGTCCCTTGAAGCCTATTTTTCACAACTATGGACCACAAATGCCTTCTTCAAGACAAAAATCCATTTGAAACAAACTGTCAAAGTCTTTGAGTGTTCGATGGCGAGGGGTTGTTTACTCACATGCCTCTCTCAGAAAAACAACTCCTTACCAGCGTTTTCTGAAGTCCACAGAGCACACTCTGTTCAGCTCTCGCAGTCTGTCCACGTCCTGAACATCACCTTGAGTCCAGACGGGCCCTCTGCCTCTGTAAACAGCTCTCCTCACAGCTCAGCACGGCTAACGCTCATTCATTCTTACCTCCAGCATCATACAAAATGACACCTCATCTGGATTCATTCGTAAATGATGATGATAAGCTCCTGGTTTGGTTTCAACCTCTCTGCGCTGAACAGGAGGGTCGGCTGCCCTTCCACTGCCATTGTGCTAATTGACTCATCAGCTCCGTGCTTGGCCCGGCCAAACCGGCCATTTCAGCTAATGCAGACAATATGGTTCTCTGACAGGCAGGAGGGCCGGCCTTCTGTCCTCTGCTTGGTCTCTACAGGACGCTTGCTCTCTCATCACGCTCTGAGAGGTACTGCTATGCTAAATGGGATAAAGAGAAAACAGCGATTGACTGATTTATGACTGACCTTTACAGGATTAGTTCACCCGAAAAGTAAAATTCATGATTTATTAACTCAAGTGATTTTTTTTCTTCTGTGGAACGCTATATGGAGAAATAGGCCCATTTTTTCCATATTAAGCTTCAAAATGGAGATAAAATCAGAGTAAAATTATCTTAAAAGTAGTCTTATGAAATCATACAGTAGCTTTATGTGATGAACAGACCAAAATGTAAGTCTTTATTCACTGATAATGTATGAATACTTCATTGCAACCAGATCTGTACTTGCAAGCAGAACCTGAGAACCAGTTTTGTGCACAAATCATTTAGACTGGTTTTGTAAAACAATTCATTGATGATTGAATTAGACTTTGCTACTTATTTGGTCAACGTGTCAAGGAGATCTCAGATGTCTTACATAAAGTTATATTGTATGACTTCAGAAGACTTGGAATATAGTGGTCGTATGAACCACATTCTCATTCTCCCATTGTGCCTTTCTTTGATTTTGGAGCTTGACAGCTCCAGTCTCCATTCACTTTCATATATTGGAAAATAATGCACCTTTTGGTTCCAGAATGACAGTCATAAGGGTTTGGAACAACATATGGTTGAATAAATAATGACATAACTTTAATGTTTTTGCATTCAAGTTATAAAGTCTGCATGGAATGAAAATTAATTTTCTAAATGCATGCTATTAATCTTATTGTGAATGATTCATCCATGCATGTTTAAATTTTGGAGGATGTAAATTTCAATCAAAATGTCTTTCCATGGAATGACAGACTTCTCCAAAGAGTTTGTTTCATATAAATCCCGCCACTTTCGTACAATTGACTGAAAGATCTTAATTTCTCCCTCCAATCAACAACCCATAGAACCAAGTCACACGCTACATTTCTTTTCTTTTTCGACAATCCACTACAATCGGATCTATATCACAATATGTGAAAAAACAAAACAGTCTGTCGCTACTTTAGTTTCATTGTGACATTGCGAAAATGGTGAATTGTGAAAAAGAAAAGCTGCATTAACCAGATTCAGTCTGTGGCCTTCCTAAACCTCTTCTCCCATTTTAGGACACTGAATAGTGGTACATGGTCAGGTTCTAAAATGGAGGAGTCAGGCAAGGCAACACGGTTTAAGCCAGTTTCTTGTTTCCTTGATAGAGTGTTTTGATAACATTTCTTGGTAAGTTGCTGAAAAGCACCTATTAGGAAGTCTGAGATGGAGTGAGCGCTACAGCGGAGCCATCTATTTACAGTGCCTGTTTGTGCTCAAGCCCCAGGCTGCCCACCACTTTCTGTTTCTTCCTCTCTGTTGCATCGTTTTAATTACTAGTTGTGTTGTCACTGTCAGCAGGCTCTGTCTATCTGCTACAATCTTCTCCTTTGTCTGGGTTTTCCTTGAAAGTACACTCTGCATTGAGTGCAATTAACTCCTATCATTTCCGTTCTATGGCATGAAAGCAACAATGTGCTTTCTGCAGTAAGGCATTCCAACACACCTAAACAGTATAAAATGCATAAGATTACACGTTACTAATAGACATGTGTCATTTGAATGGAATCTCCTACTCTGCAAGTTGTGTTTTTAACCATCTATTCAACAGCTATAGTTACTGTATGACATTTGGCCAGTGATTATAGACTGAAAACTTCAGAAGGCGCATAATGAGGCACTACTAATAGAATTATAATGATTATAATAATTTTGTCTTAAAAGATTATTGTTCCATACCATATTATTACAATAACCTTTTATGCATTTTTAATATTTTGTTAAAAAAAATTGTTTTCTTTTTTATTATTATTTAGAAAAGGGAATAGAAGAGGGAAACTAAATTTTAAAAAGAAATTCAATCATTTATTGACCATTATAATTCTGTAATTCATATACACTGAACAAAATTATAAACGCAACACTTTTGTTTTTGCCCCCATTTTTCATGAGCTGAACTCAAAGGTCTAAGACTTATTCTATGCCCACAAAAGGCCTATTCATGAAACTATTGATTTGTTTTAACTTTTTCTCATGTGAAAGAGCCTAAAGAAAAAGATGCATGTTTAAGCAAACTATACTGACATTTTTGTTGTTGTTGTTTACTTACAAAACTACTATGAACTTCTTTAAGGGATGCTATGAAGGACAGGCAACTAACTTCCTTAAAACATAATAAGGCATCATTCTCTATGTTAATAGAATGAGCAAACTTTTAAATTCATGTAAACATTTGCTCATGCAACGGACTCTGGTTCAGAAGTGAACTACCTAAGCTGTGCTTCTTTTTTTTTTTTATTACATCTAATGTATGCACAGAGGATATGAATCAGGGAAATGTCACTTTAATCAGAGCATTATGTTTGACTAATGATGTAATTATGGGTGTTAAATAGTGACTGAAGTGTTTTGAGCAGACTGTTCACTTCTGCATCAGCAGGAGATTGTGAAACACCATTAAGGCACTACAGAGGAGCCCAGTCAAAAGAACAACCATATAGGCTGCTGCACATTACACCAGTGGCATCTGTGAGATTCAACGCACTACCCCATCAGCCCACAGAGAAGGTCCCGTCACACAGAAACGCACGACCAAATGGGCCTGAACACCCACAGTCATCAAAGAAGCCCTTAGCCAGCAGGGGCAATGGCCTGGACCTGATTACTGTCTTCACATCTGATATTACAGCTTCCATACTTGAAGGAAAAGTTATTATAGATGCCCAGGAGGAAGAAATGGTGGCTGCATTTAATACAAACTGGCTGTTTTGTGGCATTATAAGTCAGCAGCTTTGAAACGGTACATTTTCAGCCATGCAGAGTTGAAACTTCTTAATCATTTGGTTTCAAAAAACTTTTTCCTCAAAATATTCGGTTTGCAAGAATAAATGTAGACGTAGTTGCTGACCTGTTTTCCCAGTAAATCATAAATACCTCAATTTGATTTACAAGTTAAGCCCATGCACTCCAAATCTCAGAAATAAACTCAGTATTAACTATATACTGGTACTCGGATTATCAGAAAATAAGCACCTGCTTCCAACATAGCTTCCTTCGGAGAAGAACAGTTTTCACAGCAAAGGCAGGTGAGACTGAAAGGTATAGAAAAAGACCGAAACAGACAGTAAGCTGGTTGTCATGGCAGGAAGGAATCCAGCTGCTAGACAGAACAGGCAATGCTCACAGATGCTTAGTGATGGGTACTCATGTCTAGAATAGTATTTCTATCTACAGTAATGTTAGTACAGTATTTTCTCAAATAGCTATTTTTTTCCAGATAACAAATCTAATTACCTAACGCTAACTGATCAGATCAGCGCTTAACATTTTTTATTTGACACTATTTTTTAACAGCACGCTAGTAGTCTGACCAAGACTTTGACCAACTACATTCATGTAAAGTTCTTTTGAACTTTATCAAGACAATGTTGGTTCATGGAAATAATGAGTGGCAAATGCTTCTTACTGCAAGAGCCCAAATAATTGTTGTCAGTCTGTCATAAAATGAGGACTACCTACTCTTTTCTGCATCCATTTGATTTTAATTCCTTTGTGTAAAGCACTTTGAATTACCAGTGTTTGAAATGTGCTATATAAATAAACTTGCCTTGCCGACATGACAATGGAGTCCCATGTATCAAGCAACAAAGCAGCAGAGTGCCTCCTGCTGGTAGATCTGAGCAAATGTAGAAAATAATGCTCGCTGCAAAAGCTAAAACATCTAAGACGCTGAATTTCATTCAAGCAATAAGCAGTAGTGAGCTTTTATGAAGTTAAATGTTGTTCATTAATTATTATTTTTTTCAATAAAACCATGAAAATATATTTCAAGCTTCTAATGTAAAGTCAGAAAGTCAAGAGTGACATAAGCTTGATTAATGTTCTAGGAATGTTTTTATCCTCCAACACAATTACTATGAAAAACTATTTAATACCTTCAAATCATAACATCAGAAACGCCACACCTATTTGCGATTTAGAGACCTTTAAACTCCAAACAGCCCGACTCTGAAGCAAGTGCCAATTGTTTCATATGCTCAACGTACATGAGGACTTTTTCCCAACTCGTACAGGCTGACAGTTGAACATCTCTCTCCAAACCACAGTCTAGTCAAGATGAGACATGAATACTCCAAGGAATGTGCATTTCAATGTGAACCCCATTAACACACACTCATTTCATTCCTCTTCCAGTTGCTAGTCATGAAATATTGCCACTAAGTTAAACTGAGAGCCAGTGATAAGTCACTGCATCTTTTCTGTTAAAAGGTCAGTTTCACATATATGTGCTGGTCCCAGAAAAACAGACATTAAACACTCAAACTTAAAATTCCAGCAGGAAAGTTTTAAAGCTTTTGAACTGTAAACTGAGCAGTGTTGGGAGTAACGCATTACAAAAATAATGCATTACAATAACTTATTACGTTTTACTGTAACACAGTAGTGTAAGGCATTACTAATCAATTTTCAGCAATATTTTACTCGGTGCATGTTTAGTAACGCTTGCGTTACAACACTTTTAGCCCAAAATGTTATTGTTAAAAGAAAAAAAACAGCGAGACATTAACGAATGAAAACTGTCATTACCTGTTCGTGGTCAGTCAATAGCCGCGTGTGGTGTCCAAGTTTGTAAATAAAGACTAAATGACAGCTTCTGATATATTTTTGTATAGCAATTAATTTCATTCATCTCCTACTTGCAGGTGTACCTTTGTATTGTGTGATATAGTCCAGTGAAGGCGTGTTAAGGGCGGGTTTTACAGGAGTGCCGCGAGTCATGATTTCAGCCTGTGCTCACGCTGGCCAGTGGAAAAGCAGCTAATGGGTGAAGATGGCAGAAGACTGTACATTCGCGAGATGGACGTATGCGCATTACTTCGAGTTTGTCAGAGATAAGGACAAGAAGAACGTCAAATTTTAGAATGTTAAGTTCTACTTCTGTAGTTATTTTGGTGAAAGTAACTCAAAAGTAATACAGGAGTAATGTAACGCATTACAATTCTGAGACAGTAATATTGTACGGTAAAGAATTACCTTTAAAGAACAGTAACAAGTAATCTATAATGTATTACAGTTTGGAAGTAACACTGAAACTGAGTAAATGAGAAAGCCTTTCTAATAGATCTGCATTTGTGTTATGACAGCATCCATTTTGACAGTTAAATATTGTACTACTTCCAGCCAAATGCAAGTGTCAATCACAACACAATTGGCAGAACAATTGTTTTCACTTGCGGTGTGCATCACGTCTTGAGATTCTTTTGCTCCTGTGTTGAGAACATAGCGTGTTATGCATTAAGAAAGCAAAGCACACATACAACTTATCTTCCACTGTTTATTTGTTGGTGACTTTACATGTTTAGAAAAAGAACCCAAGGATTTTTCCTCCTGTGTGTTTCCGTCTGGCCTCCTCGTGGTCCATGATGCCAGCTGAGGTTGTCAAAACAATGAATCTGCAAAGAATAAAAAGAGACAAAAAACATTACCAGGCTATCCAAGACGGTGCTGCCCTTTGAATACATTTCTCCCCTGGCAGATGTTTAGATGATTCTGCACTGCATCACTGGCATTTGCAAGATCTTAATATAAACACAAAGCAATGAAAAGGGATCATTTGTGACAAATGTAAGCAAATTTGGGCAAAACCAGCCTTTAGTTGGTCAAGAAGACAATTCAGTTACAAATAATGAACAAAAGTTCAAATCAAACATGACTATGAATAGTTGACCAACGCAGATATTTTTTTAAGCGCTGACTTAGTGCAAATGGTAAAAAGCCAATATAATGCTGATATCTGTCAATTAAAGACAAAAATGAAAATAATCCAATTTTTTTAAACATTAAACTCAAAAGATAGTTGAGGCGTATAGTTTTCTTGCATTTGCCTCGCGCCAGGTGCTTAATGCGCAAGACGCGTTTTCCTCAGTGCAGAACTTTAATTTCATAGGCATATTCTCTATCTGTAAATGTTAGAAAGTCTTGCAAATATTTCCATTTTGCTGTCAGAAGTGGACAAGCCTTATGCTAGTCTCTGCTTAACTTCACAGACTACAGTGAACGAGCGTCACCGCAAGCATGCGCACCAAACTGATGGAGCGCAATAGAATAGGAGTCCAAAGAAGTGTATTCTTATGGCACCATACAATAGGGGTGCAGAATTGTCGACATTGCGATGCAGTAATAGACCATAATCGATTATACACTACTGACGTTTCTCTTACATCGTTCGTCACATACGCACTTCTCGTGCTAGCGTAAAATGGGGGAGGGGGATGGAAAAAAAGCGAGTAATAAAAAATGCACACACTATTTTAAAAGTGTGAGCTCAAGTGTGTGCATTGTTACTTAAGTACACTTGACAGTTTCATGCACTTTTAGTAATTACTAGTGTTTGTTCTAAATGGTCCTGTTGTCTGCTGTGTTTAGACTTAGGTTGTGTTTGATGCATTCAGGAAGTGCACTTTCTTGGAGCAGTTAACTTAAAAAGGGAGTTCATATAGCTGACTGCTTGTATTCATTGACAAATGTAGCCATGTACGGTAATATTGAAAAGTGAAGATGCAACGCATCGTGATATCAGATCGAAGACAATCGTAAATTAACTGAATCGTGAGACCAGTGACGATTCACACCCCTAGCATATATGGGTTTTTTCCAAAAGGGAAATGTAGAAAATACAGATACCGTAAACCGCCATTCTGCCAAAAAATACTGAGAGAAGATTTTTTTCCATATCATTCAGCCCCATTTAAACGGAGGGTAGAACGATTGCTGCTGTGACTGGTATTCTTTAGTGTAGTGCATATTTACATACATGAATGACCATTTGAAACATTGTATATTTTTTATACACAGCAAAAGTAGCATGTATTTGACCAAAATTTCTGAATTGTCAGCAAGCCGACCATCTAGATAGCACGGTATGTTTAAATGCTTGTCAACGAATGTGACACTACATTTTATTCGAAATGAAAATGTCTTCAATACATTTTGGCTTTAATATTTCCCCAAGAAATAGGCAAGAATGAACCTGATGTCCTTCATGATTACTGTTCTTTCCTACAACAAAGCATTGAACTCGAACTCGTAATCATGACTTCACATGCTATCAGAAATGTTCTACTTATCACTTCTGAATGCAGCATAAGTCTGCTCTGATACAAACGAAGTCACAGAGCCTGATACTAGGTTACTATACTGTATTAAATTTATAGCTCAAGTTTACTTTGTGAAAACTCTACATATAACTACCGATTATCTTAAAAAAAAATCCAATCAAATAATCATGGAAAAGTTCAAATGCTGCAACTAAGAATTCTAACAATATTAATGTGACGGCTAGGGTTGGGTACCGAAACTCGGTGCCAATAGGGAACCGGTTCCGACGTAAACGGTAGTAACCAGACCGAATAAGAACGACAATTTCGGTGCCTGATTTCGGTGCCTGACTTAATTAGGCACACACACACACACACGCACAGTCTCTTCTGTCTCGCATGCGCGCTCTTGCTCGCAAGGTTTGGCTGCATTTCACGTGTAAAATTACGCGTCAGAACGCCCTCTGGGTGTGCCGATAGTCTGAATCCATATAGAATCAAGCCAATTCATTGGCTGATGGCGCGGGCACCGCCTCGACGCACTTACGTCGTCATATTATGTTGGCGCGCGCGCGCCATCTGCTCCTCAGATTTCTTTGCCGAAAAAGGAAGCTGGTCGGCAGCGCAAGGAGCTTGGCAGCGTCTCGTTCCCTATTGAGAGAACATAGGTTACACCAGTAACCAGATATGTTCTCTTTTATGTTCACTCAACAATGCGAAGCTAAGAAGCAGTGGATTTGTATTTGTAGGCTGCTGTATCACATTCACATGCCGTTTGAACTGACGCGCTACAGCGATCTGTCACATTTCAAAGAGCCAAAACGTTATTTATTGTGTGAATCTCCTAAAAATATTGACAGAATCTGACAGCTGTGGATTTGTTCCATATCAAAAGTAACCTTGTCTGTCGGTGTCAGTGTCCTCTTTGTCCGCGATTTTTCTCTGCGTGAGAAAATGGATGTGTGGCATGCGTGAGAGCGTGTGAAAAGGGTCAATTGCGTGAGTCTCACGGTCAATGCGTGAGAGTTGGCAGCTCTGCCTGCTAGTAATCTCTATTAATCTCCAGTATTATTACATTGTTTGATACAATATTGTTTTATTTGATATTATGTAAATGTGGATTTTTATTTTATATTGGTTTTATTATTATTTGTATTTATATTGTTTAAAGATTTAAGTTAATGTTGTGTCCAGTTTGGCCCTGTAAATAAAAGGGTATTATTTTTTGATAAAGTGTGTGCGGTTTCGTTTTCTTAAGTACTGTTTCAAGAACCGTTTAAGCACCGGAACCGTTTAAAAAATACCGAGTAGGTACTGGTATCGGATAAAACCCAACCGATACCCAACCCTAGTGACGGCACAAAAAAAGGAATAGTTTTTATCTACCATTTTGATATTTCATAAATCTATGCCTCTCCGTGTTTGGGTTTAACAAACAGATCAGTATTTGTCAGATATTCACATTCAAGCATTGTTAACCAAAGTTACGAATTTAACTTGAGCGCAAAAATGGAATATCGCATGAAACATTTGCAAATAAAGCACCAAAGTTTCCATACAGTGAGTCGAAGAGTGCAAAATCGTCACTTTGATAAACTGGTGCTAAATATCACAAAGAAAAATGGAAGGTGCTGCAATAGAAGCCACTTAATTTCATTTAGCCTATCATTTTCTTTATTACCTGCGCCTCAGAGCGCACGGATGAAACAAATGCGGTCATGTTATCTTGAGGCAGGTAATTACACCGAACCACTTTGACGACTTTACTCAGACATTTCAGAACTAAAACAGCATTTGAGATGCTGTCCAACGAGATTGGTCCACTGTTTGATCCAGTTATGCCGTCCCATTGCAGTCATATGACATTTTTGATGCGCTTTGAGGAATTTATTTTGTAAATGTTTCCATCGTAGTTTATGAATATGATTTCTTGTTGATTTTTTTTTTTTTTTATCTGACGCGCATAAAATTAAGCGGATGGAAACAGCCTGTGAAAGACAGCATAAAGCTAATATAAAACAGTAAAATGCAAAAAAACTAAAAAAAAACCTAAGCATTTACTCACCCGAACTGTCTGGACGGGAGAAGGTTGTTCTGCCACTTCTCCAGATCCTTCAACTGCACATCGAACCGTGGGCTGATAACGCCACACTGCATTACAGATAAAAAGTTCAGAAAAAGTGCTATAACTCCTACTTCATTTACATAAAACACCAGTAGCAAAAGGTAGAGTACATCAGTAAGTAATATGAACCCATTTATATGATACAGAACCCATAGAACCAATTCAATAAGGCTCGTCATTATGATGTTCTAAAAAATATCTTTTAAATTTTAAAACCAGCTGTGGGTTTTACCTAACAATGTAGGATAGCCGGGTCTATATTCACAATTTCTTCTACCATATTGCTTAAATATAGTAACCGTGACAGCAAAACACCCATTTTACCTAGTTGCTGTCCATTTCACTGGGCAGAACCCATAGACACAACTAACCTTGGCAGGGTGCAATAGTGCCTACATGTCAGGGACTATAACGTCTTACAGAAAAAGGCACTTCACGAATTCACATACAGTTTATGAAAAATTACTTTAATATTTTCAAATAATTTAATAGAACCAATAAGTGGGGTTGGTTACCGAACTCTGTACTTTTAAGGGCACCGACCGAATTACATTGGTACTACCGAGTACCGATTCACATTAAATCAATCAGTGGCAAATTTCAGTACCTGAGAACGCATCTGGGCGAGAGAGTAAGACTATTTAAATATGAATCCTGCATGTCTGTGTGACTGAATGGCGCAGACTAGGGGTGGGCGCTATACCGGTCTGAACGTGACTACCGGTATTATGTTGTACCATGATATGGATTTTGCGATACCGAGAATACCGTTAGATATTCATAAATTCAAATTTTGCAGTTATATTGTTTTGTTCAATTTGGTACTCTTTACAACTTTTAACACTACTAATGACGATACAAAATCGAGGCTGAACTGAACGTTTAACCTTTTCCTCTTGTGTCCAACTCGCGTGATGCACGGGCATTAATAATCAAACACAGAGAGCATGGTAACAGTCCAGTGTTTCCCACACAGACTAATTCATGGCGGTGCGCCACAGAATCAACACCGGCCGCCAGATAATGCCTGTCTGGCGCCAGACTGGATAAAAGCGAAGCAAACTCCGCGAGCGACAGCGTGTGTCCGAGCATAAGTAAATTGATACATAGTAATATATAATTACTATATAAGAGGTATGGGAGTTCGATAAATGGACAACAATATAAATAAAAACAACAATAAAATTATCTCTTTTGGTCAGTATACAAAACCTTCTCGGTTAACATAATGTTGTCTTCAATTAGGCCTAAGTGTCAAACCTCACACTATTTCATATTTATTGATTATAACGTATTCAATAAACCAAACTCCAGTGTTACTCATCTTACGAATTATTAACGAAGGAATTATTTTGACCCCTGCAAAATAAAAAGTGGAAAGAGATAAGTGAATTCAGGCCTACCTCATGTTGCACGTTTGCACTTTTTGAGAAAAACAATGGCACATTAAAAAAAGATTTTTCAGGTCTATTTCCAATTAAATCCCTCACCTTTTTCTAGTTATTGGGTTAAAATAAAATACATATTTTGCTTGTAATTTAACTAAGGTGTTCTAAAATGTGATTCCAATTTTTTTTCCTCATATCGCAATATAATATCGATATCGTCCGACTCCAGACAGTGAAAAATATCGTGATATGAATTTTTGCTCATATCGCCCACCCCTAGCGCAGACATGCCGTTTCATTTAACACACATACACTGAAGCACGCTCACAATATGAGGACATGAATGCATGAACATCTCCAGAGCCGCTCCTCAGCATTTAACAGTTTCATTTAAGAAAAACTATAGACATAATAAAACACACAGAAACTCAACGGTCTTCACACGCAACCCGTCAAAATAAAAGTTTGGTTTAACTTGACAAATATTAATGTTGTACAGTTGAATTTAGATCCGTCTGAATGTAATACAAACACTAATAATAATAAATTATCAAAACTTTAAGGAATAATCACAATTTTTCTCCATGTTTTAATTTTAACAGTATAACACTCAGTTGTGCAGCATGTTGTTTGACAAATGTTTGTTTAATTTCATATGATTAAAATAAATTAATGTTTTTTGTCTTCATTTGATTACCAGAAAATACACAAACTTTGTGGAAAACAAAACATTTCATGGAAATGATTTTATTATTATTATTATTAAAATGGTTGTTTTTATGAATATACAAACATCACATACAACGGCAGACATCAAGGCAGCTCTGGCATAATGTCAATAACACTTCAATAACTGTAAAGAAACAGTCATTTATAGAAGTAAACATGCCTAAAGTACCAAGAAAAGGTACCGCTGGGTAACAGCACCGAATTTCATGTACCGGTTAAAATGTGAATGGTACCCAACCCTACCAATAAGGCACTCCATGTTGTGTTACACTGTGAATATAGTAGGTTGTGATCACTCCACGCAAGAAGTTGTCACTAAACATGCAACACAGTACAAGTCTCTCATACTTAATGGTGTAATTCTAGACATTTTTTGTGACTATGTATTGAAGGTTTATTAAACCACACTTACCTTGTTCAGCCTCCCTGTGAGATTGACAACAATTTTCCCGGCTCGGTGATCATCAATGATCTCAAATTCTCCAATATAACCTGCAAAGATCACAACCAGCTTGAGCAGCTTGTTTCATGAGATATAACATCAGAATCTGCTTTACAAGACACTGAAAGGCTCATGAATTAACTCACCATGCTTCATCATCACAGTAAGAAAGCGCACTATAACTTTAGAGCAGGGCCTGATGAGAACCTGGCGTTTCCCACGTTTCTCAGCATTGTTGATGCTTTTCAGCGCATCAGCGAGAACGTTCATGCGCACCATGATGCCTGTGGAGACAAAAAATAGAAGAAAAAAAGTGTCATTTATCCGTTATTCAGTTAATATATCCATTAAACAGCCTCATCGCCACTCTCACAAGCCAAACCTCTAACGTTACTTTAAAAAACAGGTAGACCTTGACAAAGCAGGTTAAAGACAAAACGACCATTTTCGGTTCGTTATATAGTTATATGAAACCTGTATACAATTTTCTCCGACACTATGCGAAATGCTTAACGCTTAGGTAGTGGGTGAATTAGTTAGCAAATTAAGCTACCTTGGATTGGATTCACAATAAACCTTTCTACTTAAATACAGCATATATTTGGGATTAGAAACAAGGCACCGGACTGCTTGAGGACTTTGGTTTGACTCGGGTTATTAGTGTCTGCCCCCCAGAAACATGGGCAGATGCACTACTGAATGGTGGAGGATGGCGAATCATGAATATCAGGGAAATATATGCGTTTATATAGCCATGATTGACCAAATGACTCAAAAATCTGGCGTTTAGGCTCCACATAAACACATATTTCAGTCTAGCTGTTGTTGATACACAACGATGTCCGTGATTTTAAACAGATTATTCAAGCATTGTAGGAATCCTGAACCTTACCAGTTCTGCAATATGGCGGAAAGAGGAAGGAAGAGGGGCGCGCGGTGCAATTTGGGAAAATATGTACTCTCGCGAGAGCACAGAAGGACTGTCTGCATGTTTAATCATCTAAACGGTACTGCCACCTAACTGTTTGGAGCGCCTCTTTGACAAACGTGATTAACTGAACAGAATATTTTCATAATTTAATTGTTTGCTTTTTCTCTTTATTAGTCAATACTTATTGCAATCTTATATGCACTAGTATTCAGCTTTTTTAGAAAATTGTCTGCACTATAAATGTTCTGCTATCTAAGCTAGTGCTTAATACGGTCGTGATCAAACCTTGCAGAATCTGCAAAATGTTTATTATTTTAACAAGAGGGATCATACAAAATCCATATTATTTTTTATTTAGTGCTGTCCTGAATAAGAATTTTACATAAAAGATGTTTACATATAGTCCACAAGACCAAACAAATAGCTGAATTTATAAAAATGACCCCGTTTTTACATGCCCTTAATTCTTAATGCTGTGTGTCCTTCCATGATCCATGGCTGTTTTTTTGTTTGTTTGTTTTTTGTGATGGTTGTTATTGGGTCCCTTGTTTGTCCTGAGAAGTCAAACTGCCCAGTGTTCTTCAAAAAAACCCTCCAGGTCCCACAAATTCTTTGATTTTCCTGCATGTTTTGCATATTTGAACCCTTTCCAGCAGTGACTGTATAATTGTGAGATCCATCTTTTCACACTGAGGGATTCAAGCACAACTATTAAAAAAGGTTCAAACATTCACTGATGCTCATGAAACACGATGCATTAAGAGCCCGGGGGTGAAAACTTTTTGAATTTGAAGATCAAGGTAAATTGTACTTATTCTGTCTTCTGAGAAACACATGCAAGTGTCTTCTGTAGCTTCCGAAGGTCAGTACTTAATGAAAAAAATATGACCTTTAAACAAAATAGGATATATTTGGACATTGTCATCCTGTTCAAAAGTTTTTACCGCCCGACTCTGTTTCCTTATGTAGCATCAGTGAATGTTTGAACCTTTTGTAAAATATCTTATTCAGGACAGAACTAAATAGAACAGTACTAAATAGAAAATAACGTATTTTGTATGACTCCTTTTGTTTTGTTAAAATAATTAACATTTTTAGATGCTGCAAGGTGTATGTAAACTTTTGATCACGGCTGCTATCTAGGCTATACATTTATATATAGGCTATATGTGTGTGTGTGTGTGTGTGTGTGAATTTCTAAAATGCCCTTGAAATCAAATAGTTACCCCTCTGAATTTGACAAACTGATCTCAGCAGCATTTTAAATTTTATTTATTTTTTGCCCTGACATTTTCTATGGTCCTATTTTCTGCCATCTACTAGAGGTTGGAAAAACATCAAAAACAGACCAAACATAATTCATGCACATTGTTTATTCTGTTGATCATTTCAGATAATGCTTTATAATCTCAACAGACTGCTTTTATTTTGTATAGCAGTACAAAAGGAGCAGCTACGCATAAAGGTAAAAAAAAAAAAAAACAAGAGTCACTTAAATGTTAATGTCAGAGTAAGCATTGTTTGGGCCATATAATCTTTGATAGAAGGCTTTAAGTCCCACACAGTAGACCACAAATCTGTCTGGTCAGAGTCTATGGTGCATGTCCATTTTGCTGGTTCTTCAGTAAGAGATCCATGTAAGCGCCATCGATCAGATCCCCCTGCTTCACTCCCAGCTCCAGCATCAGCTGGTTTGCGATGGTCACTCCTTCTTCTCGGCTCTGGTGTTCTTTCATCACCACCTCAAGCTCCATGAAGTCCCCCAGGCCCTCTACAGAATCAACATGCACCCTGGTCTGTCCCACCATGTACAGCCTCCTCTCCTTCTTCACCTGCCCCACTTGCCCCAGTGCATCCGTCAGAACCTTGACAAGCCCCTGTGGGTCGCTGGTAGGAGTTATGGAGTAGTTTGACAGCTTGGGTCCTTCTGTATCTGGCCTCTCATAGAAGATCAACTGCCCTGTCCCATCCTGGAAGTCCCTGAGTTTCAGCCGTCCTGCGGGCACTTTGAAAAACGTGTCCTGCTGACGGATCACAGTCCCATCTGTACCGCTCAGCTCCTTTGCACGCTGCGTGAGGTAACGCAGGTCACGCAAAACTGCTTTTATTTCTACATTTGACGGCATGTTCACAAAAAATGCGTATAACAATAGCGCGCTGCAGTAGATCCAGAAGCTCTTGTTGCTTTCGCGCGCTTACCACAAAACTTTTAAAGCGCATGTGTGGTAGTTGGTGACGCTATTGATTC
Source organism: Rhinichthys klamathensis goyatoka (assembly GCF_029890125.1). Classification (NCBI taxonomy): domain Eukaryota; kingdom Metazoa; phylum Chordata; class Actinopteri; order Cypriniformes; family Leuciscidae; genus Rhinichthys; species Rhinichthys klamathensis. Next base: position 254,280 of record NW_026606684.1, on the reverse strand, counting down.
CTCCAAGTGAACGAATCTTTTGAATCAGTTCACGAAGAAGAACAAATCCGAAACGTTATGTCACAGTCATTCGTTAAAAACTCGATTCATTTAAAAAGTCAACCTAAAAACGTATTATTGTACTTTATTACAATTATTAATAATCATTAAGATAATATTTAAATATCATAACCGCTTTCCTCACAAATGACTACAAAGCACACCCATTCCCCTCCTCCATTTGGTCAAGCTAGGCAAGGCAACTATAAAGAATACAATAATAATAGCCTAAATACAATTTTAATCTTGACGAAATAAACATAAATCGTTCCGAAAATGAACACGTATTTGTTCAGTGAAAGGAGCGTATACGTTAACTATGCCCATACAATTATGTTTTGTGCTATAATCAGTCTTTGACGGTAGGATGAAAATATGAGCTCAGAAGGTAGAGATTGAGGGATTAACCACCGCATCTCTGAGCCGGAACGATTCGTTCACTACAAGATTCATCCAAAAAACGCCACTACTGCGCATGCGTACACAAGTATAGCTTTTCACTGCTGTGACTCAAGTCAAATGTCGCGTAGAACTCAAATGGATTTCTAAACAAAATATTTACACGGCTTTAATGCATTGACATCTTTAGGACAACTGAACATTTTTAGCTATCGAAATAGCACGTAATCCGTAGTGTCGCTAGTCTTCTTTGCTTTGCAGAGATATGTTTACATCCCAGACCTCTTCCTTCCAGGAGTCCATAGACGTGGATGAAAGGGATGTAGACTTCGACAACGAAGAGATCGCCGGATTTAGCCAGAAGATACAACAGATTAACAGCTACTATGCAATATACTACTACCAAAACACAAGGTACAGTGGTTTTCATTTACTAGTCATGAGATAACGTTAGTGACTTTGTGCCAGGTGTTCCACCTGCAGAATGCTTTGCAAAATGCTACTTTGTTTTAGAAATATGTTGCCCTTGTACAAGTATGTATGCCTCATATTAAAGAGTATTTGAGATTTGTGCATTTGTAGTTAGGTCTAGCCAATTTTGCTTCTTTTCTACGTGTATGAGTTAAAATTCACTATTTTTGTGCTTATGAATTAAGAGTTGCATGACATGAAGAGCAATGTCTTACATTGGCAGCATAGTTCATAATAGTGAGTTAGTCTTATGAAATCATATGACTGTATAATGGATGAGTTATACACAGTATATGGACCCTAATATGTATATAAGACATTGTAAAACACCACACATGAACTTGTAGGCCATTTATAACCTGGGAGATCTTAACATATTAATGCTTATTAAGTATTAAATGCATTATCAAACTACCCAGATCTGAGGCTTCTGGAGAGAGTGTGGCCTGGAGCCAGAGGAGATCAGACTCAACCACAAGTCAGGATGACTTTAGGTAAAGAGGGGTCCATCATCTCTCAGTCATCGCAGTCAAGTGGCTTTCAATGTTGTGATGGAAGAAAAATCATGGCTTTAGTCAAAAAATGCACACAGGATTCTGCGTCTTGCTTTTCATCATGTTGACTTGCTCATCTCATTCATAACCATTGAACTAATCTGTCTAACGGCAAACTCTTTAGTATATATCTCTGCTAGGTGCCGTTGGTGATTCTGTGAACATCTATGCTTCATTAACTGCTTGTCTGTCCGCTTGTTCACTTTGCCTTTCCTTGTTGATATTATAGTTTTTTTAATTTTTAACACACATTTTTCACACTTAAAGTCTCACCCTGCTGGACGCCAGCTTGCCATCCGATGCGGAACCAGAACTACGAAGCTACATCTCCCGCAGGCTGAGCAAGGGCGCTTTGCTGGGGGGTATGGGTAACATTGCCACCGTGGAACTAAGGTACATCGTATCAGTGTTGTTATTGTTAACTAACACTATAAAAAAAAATGTTTGTTAATTGTAATGAAGCTGAAATAAAATATATGTAAAACTTTAACTTTTAAAACGTAGAAATGTTAAATTAATTTTAAATGAAAATGAGAAAGATTGCTTTGGCAACTGACTGAAATAAGTTGAAGATGAAGTACTAAAATTATTAGTTTTTAATTATCCCTCAGTGCACAAATAAATATCCAGAACCATATCTCATTGTCATTCAGTATAATATCACCATGTAGGCTATTTTCTTTCTTAACTGATTCAATGATTGTTGGTGTTCAAGCATCCCTGAGCAAGCGGTGGGCTGTTACTGCTGTCTGCTGGAGCAAGAGAAATCTCCGGAACAGCCTGAGGCCGATGGCAACGGCTGGGTGGTGTGTCTTCTCGGAGGATCAGAGAAGGGCCTGAATCTATATCCTCAAATCAAAAATGACTGACCATAAAGTAGCCATGAAACAGAAGTTTTAATTGTCTTTTTATTTTCCATTGTTCCGTATATCCAAGTGAAACGGCTTCTCGAACAAGTAGAAAAATGTGGAATTGATTGTATGGTTGTAGTTTGCTATGATGTCATGTGAGTGACAGATTGTCCTGTCCTCATGCCAGTAAACACAGAGAAGAGGTGTCACTGCAATCTGAGGGAGGGGAAGTTGTTTTGATTAAAGATTATGAGGGCACATGAATAAAATTAAAAAAATTATATGCATGCACGGATAAATCATTTATAATAATAAACTGTGATATTCCATAAAAAGAACTGTGCATTTTAATTTCATGGTGACTTTAAACTAAAGAAAAACAGCATTGTGCATTAAGGAATGAAGTGATATCAAGTTTTTATCATTGCATTCAAATACTGTTCTCTCTTAATAGGATAATTCATTTTACTTAACCATACAAACATTCAGAATTGAGCTGGACAAGTACGTCCAGGGTCTGCAGGGCTGTTTGACTCCAGAGGTGAGGACAACAATTTTTTTTCAGAAACAATAGGCATAACGTACATGTTGAAATTGGTCTGTTTTGTTGAAGTTATAAATCTGCTGGCACACTGCCTTTGATATTCATTTGCTGTTAACATCGTTGGTAACCTCTTGTTACAGATGCATAACTTGGAGACAGATGTCAGGCCCTACCTGAACCAGTGGTATGAAGAGTCAGTAATGCACATTCACAGAGTGGTTCAGCTGTTGCAGGGGAACGTCGGGTACCTTCTGCATGCTGTAAGAAACCACTGCAGTCTAGATCATATACACTTTACATCTGAAAACAATATACTGTATTAAATGAAATGGTAAATGAACGTAACATCACATCTCTGCTACAGGCTTTGAGTCACAAGCTTGTAGAGGTCACAGGGACGGATGAGAAGACAGAAGCAGATGTAGCAAGGTGAGGAGAACAAAGCTCTTTTTACGCAGTACTCTTGCAGTTTAAGTACTGATAGTTACTGCAGCTTGATCAATTGTGTTGATTAGATTCATCAAAGCAGCAAGTCTGCAGGGTCTAGTCCAGGAAGACACCACTACAGCCTCCCTCTGTAAGGCCATGTCAGAGGACTCTCACACCAACCTGATCATCAACTACTCAACCAGCCCTCCCACACTAACCAATGAAGGTCAGCAGGAGCATCGTCATCATAAGCCACTAAATCTACAGGCTTTCTCCTTTCATGTTATTTTGATAATGTTGTGTTGTTATTTTAACCTCTGCAGTCAGTAACCGGTTCTGTGACGACTGGATCCAGGCCTTCCTCAATGCTGCTGAGCGCTTTAACCCTTTCCTCCTCCGTCAGATCCTGGAGAACTTTAAACTTAAGGTTAATGTGGTGTTCAATCATTTTTGTTGTTTGCTCAATTTACTTGATTAAAATGTAATAATAAATATTTATTAATAAATTCATATTACAAAAGTTTACTTAAAATACATTTGTGTTAGGAGCACATCAATAATTTTCATTGGCTTTAACAAAGAATTGCTGAAAAGGTTACATTTAGCATGCTAACATGCTATTGGTAGCAAATAGTTAAAGGGATAGTCCACCCAAATTGAAAATTCTGTCATCATATACTCACCCTCATGTCATTCCAAATCCTCCTTCTCCTGAACACAAAAGAAGATATTTTGAAGAATGTTGATAACCAAACAGCTTCAGTTCCCATTGAAACTTTTTCTTTTGTCTTGTGGTGGGATCCAAAACTATTCTTCAAAATATTTTTCGTGTTCCGCGGACGAAAGGAAGTCATACAGGGTGAGTAAATGACAGAATTTTTGGGTGGACTATCCCTTTAAATGCAGGAGATTTATTTAAATTATTCTAATTTGATTAGGGTCAAAGAATATTTTTTAAATGTTACATTGGTAACCGTAACTCTCTTCTGTCTGGTTTTCAGATCTCGCATAACACTTGTAATTACTCATTTGTTTCTGGTAACCCTCTGCAATCTGTAGTTTGATTTAATTATTAATATTTAAAAGTTAGTTTGTTGTAAACATTTGCTCGCAGTATAATGTATGCGCAGTATAGTATGTTAAATGTAATTTAATACATTAGAAAATGAATTATTACATTTTAAAAGTATTAAAATTCCTATTCCAACGTACTTTGTTAAAGCCTGCTTACATTCTCTATCTTCTTTAATTACTATACACTCTTCACTTATTTCTGGTATTGTTCCGTCTCAACTGAAAACTGCTGTGATAACTCCTATACTTAAGAAACCGGGGGCTGAATCAAGTAACTTTGATAATTTTCCCATTTCAAATTTCCCGTTTCTTTCTAAACTATTGGAAAGGTTTGTTGCAGCCCAAGTCCAGAATCATCTTTCTCAAAATGGTCTGTGCGAGCAATTTCAATCTGGGTTTCGTCCTTTCATAGTGTTGAGACCGCATTAGTTAAGATCTTTAATGACTTATTGTTAGCTGCTGACTCAGGAATTTTATCTATACTAATTCTGCTCGATTTAAGTTCAGAGATTAAAGAATGGTTTACTTCAAATCTTTTTAAACTTAACAGCAGTAAAACGGAAATTCTTCTTGTTGGCTCAAAAACCAATCTGATGAAATCCACGTTCATCTGTGAATATTGACAACTTACCAGTGTCTGTATCTAAACAAGGTAAAAAGTCTGGGGGTCATCCTTGACAGTACTCTCTCATTCGAAGCACACATATACAGTGTCATTCACTCTGCTTATTTCCATATACGTAATATTAATCGACTTTGTCCGGCTCTCTCAGTAAAGAGCACGGCAATACTTGTTCATACTTTTGTCACTTCCCATATAGATTATTGCAACGCTCTTTTTTATGGACTGCCTTCAAAGCTTCCACAAACTCCAGCTAGTACAGAACTCGGCTGCTCGAATCATCTGCAGAACTCCTCTAGCTGAACACATTACTCCCATATTACAACATTTGCACTGGCTCCCGGTTAAATATCGTACTAATTTTAAAATTCTTCGTACTTACAAGGCACTCAACAATCTTGCCCCTTCATACTTATCTGACCTTCTTCATATTTACACTCCTACTTGGACTTTAAGATCATCTTCTTCACTCACACTTGTTCTCCCTCGAACTCGCACTACTTCCATGGGGTCCCGAGCCTTTAGTCATGCAGCTTCTTATTTATGGAACCTGCTGCCACAAGATGTGCGAAACAGTGAAAGTCTTTGTGTTTTAAATCTCGCCGTAAGACCCATATTTTTTCTGCAGGCTTTTATGTGATTACTTTTACATTTTATTTCACTGGTATCCAGGCTGTAATAATGAGTATTTATTTATTGTTGATTGTTTTATTGTGTTTTTAAGGTGTCCTTGAGTGTCGTGTAAGGAGCCTATAAATAAAATGTATAATAATAATAATAAAAAAAGTATAAACTTAAATTTAAAAAGTATTTCAAGTATTAACTAATAATAATTACTAATCAGCTAAATGATTAAATTAACAAAAAATCTGTATAATATCTGTATATTATAATCTGTATATTACCCAACCTGATTTAAGAGTGATCCTATTCAGAAATGGCAATTACATCATTATGGCTGTCTTCAACATGCACATTCTTTCTCCATGCAGGCCATCCAGGACATGAACAACTTGAAGCGCTTCATCCGTCAGGCTGAAATGAGCCACTACGCTCTGTTCCGCTGCTGTCTGTTCCTGCAAAGCTGTGGAAACGGGGATGTGCTGCTGCAGAACGCACGCGCCGAGCACAGCAGCTTTCCAGAGGCCTGTGGAATCATAAACGTGCTGGAGGAGTTCCTCGGTGAGCAGGCGCAGGGCACGCTGTACTGACACCTCCCCGTCTGCAGGGGGGCACAGTGTTTCATACACTTACCTATCTGAGAGCACCTTGAAAGGAGTTACCCCTGAATTGGCTTAATGCACAGCTGCACTACTTCCTGAACTTCAGCCAGCTCCTTTGTTTCCTGTCTGCCATTATTGGCCAAACTGATTAATCCAGGTGTGCCTGGCCTCAGTAAAAGTAATCAGGCACACCTGGATTAATCAGTTTGTCCAATAATGGCAGACAGGAAACAAAGGAGCTGGCTGAAGTTCAGGAAGTAGTGAAGCTGTGCATAAAGCCTATTGCTATTCAGCCCCCATAATCATAGCAGTCTGGTCTGCATTTTGGGCACTCGGAAACACTAAATATAGTTTTGAGGTTCAACAGCAAAGATTGAAAAAGATTTTGCTATGATGTGCTACTGTATGTTGTTGTGGGTGCTTAAAAATTATAATCTGAATAGACCCTTTAAAATGGGCCAATGAAAAATCCATGTGATTAAACTTTATTTAAATTATTCTTCTTAATAATGTGTATATGTTAACACAATGGTGTTTAAATGTGATTCTAAGGTGTAGTCTCAGCTGTGTAGCAGTCATTGTTTAGATTTTAAAACAAGTGTTCAGCAGACCGCACTATACATTATAGGAAGCTAACCACGTAATCATGAAGCTCTCCATAAGCTAATAGCCTATTATCACTCCACTCCATTTCAGTAGAAAAATGACTGTGACCTGCATAATGCATTGCCTGTTTAATTTAATTTTTTGATAAGTGCATAATTTGATGGTTTGATATTCCTTTTTGTTCTGATAATCATAAATCGGATGTAAATGTAATGGTTGAAAATAACAGGTTTAAAAACATCATATACCTTAAACATGATATATAGATATATATATATATTAATAGGTGACAGCTGTAAGTAGCAGTAATGCGTATAATTATCATGTGTGGTGCCCCCTCATTCAGATTTGACATGACTGTACTGTGAAAAATTTGTTCCAGGAACATTTCATTTGTGTGAATTTGTAAATTAAAGAAATCTATAACACTGTGGATTGAGTTACTGTTAACTCTTTTTACCTGCCATTGACGGAATTTTCGAGACGGTCCTCACTGCAGAACACGAAATCCAGGGGGAGGAGTTGGATCCAGATCCAACTCCTCCCACCTTACATACCTAAACCTACCCATCTCCACCCCCTGATCCCTAATCCTACCCATCTCCACCCCCTGATCCCTAATCCTACCCATCTCCACCCCCTGATCCCTAATCCTACCCATCTCCACCCCCTGATCCCTAACCCCACCCCTAATCCTACCCATCGCCACCCCTTAGATCTGGATCCAACTCCGCCCCCTGGATCTCGTGTACTGCAATGAGGTGCTACTGGAATTTTCCAGCTTTCTCTGTTTTCACTGTTATACGGTAGGGGGGGCTATGACATTTTCTGAAAGAGTACTAAATTTCCTGATAAAAACACGGGCAAAAAAAAAAGCAGGAATAAACGGACTGTGAAGCTTTGGGGGAGTTGATGGAGCCCATGACCCGGAAAGCGGACATCTCAATTTTCTAATTGCACCGTGAGGAATGAGGAAGCTTCCTGGGGAGGATACACAGGTGGATCCTTTCCTCGCCTCGCATAATAAGGGGGTGGAGCTAAGACGCGAGGGAAGGAAACGAGGATGCACAAATAAGAAATGTGAAGCACCCATTGACTCGATCTACTCTATGGATCTACTCCATATATGTTTTGATCATCATTCTAAATCCGACCCAGATGTAGTCTTCGACAAAAATGTGATTTTCTCAGCTTTTTGCTCTAAATGTTTATTTTTTTTAATGAAACTTACCTATATTTAAGTGTTGATAAAAAGGAATGCATGAAGCTAGAAAAAAAAACACTTTTTTGTTTTGTTTAAAAGGAGAGGGTCTGTTCTTTTGACATATTACATGTTCAAATATTCATACAACAAAATATTCAGGGGGCTATGAAACTTTTGTGAAAATGATCAATGCTGGCATGCAGTGGCTGGCAACTTTTTTCAAAAACGCTGGCGGGGAAAGAGTTAACAGTTGACATTGATTCTTAAATTCATGCAAGAATTAAAAACACACTGTAAATTAAATGCAGGCAAAGCTGTAGTTTTTATACTTTTTTAAATCTAACTGTTTAAACTTCAAGCACCTCATACGGAATGGAACAGGCAGAGAAAAAATCACAAGCTTTTTCCACCTGATTATTTGGTAGGAACCAATTGTAGATTGTTGTAGAATGTTATGTTATATCATTGTTAATTTAAAAGGACTTCAGCGGGACAGATTAAGTAGGAGTCTTGGCTGGAGGGAACAATCATTTAATACCACACGTTTAATGTATCAGGATTACAACACATAATTGCATACTGGAAATACTGTACTTCAACATGGTAAATATGATCTGTAAGTTTTGTAATGGAATATCAGGCATATTTCTACAACAGTTTCTAAAGTTTATTTGTATTCAATTTATATATATTTATATAAAAATATTTACTATACACAGCATCACTGTAATATTTGATTTCCACCCAAAATAAAATTTTAATAAAGATTTTTTTTAATCATTCAACAATATTCCCTTAAAAAGGTTTATGAGACACAAATGTCAAAAAGAACAAAATTAATATACAAATCCAAAACAAATCTAGATACACAATGAAAAAATATATATTTTTGCTGCTTGTTCAAATGACTTAATTAAAATGAGCTTAAGCAACACAATTGCTATACATTTTGTCCAAACCTAATTTGATTGTGTTCAATCTGCTTAAATATATGTAAAATTTAAGTTTACTTAATCTGATTGTGTTGGATTACATGAATGATTTGTGTTGCATTTACTGAAACTGGGCGGTGCTTGTTAGTTCCCAGCATGCTTTGCAAATGGCTGAATTAAGAGAGAATAAATGTTGAAATTAAGTGTTATTTTATCTGTTTTTGAGAAAATGAGAAAAGGGGAAGACTACTTTTAACTGCTCTGGCTGAAGGAGCATGTAAATCTTAGCATTTAAGATGCTAATAAGTGCTATTGATAGCTAATTCTCATTGTCACCTCACTCTGACCACTCCACATACATTTCGTAATTGCGCCACCTATTGGTCGAAAGTGATAATCCATTAAATCATGTTTTAGTTACTGTATGATTATTCAGCTATTGTGCCTTAAATCTAACCTGACTCCGCCAGATGGATTTGCTCCGCATATCCATCTGGAAACCTTCCGTTGAAGTAGTTTTGGTAAGGGGCGAAAATACTGGTTAGCTGATTGGCCTATGTTGGTGATAGACGGGCCAAATCAACCAATCAGATCAACGAAGCATATGACGTACTAACAGAGCGTATCTTTTCCTCTGAGAAAAGCCTCCAGAGCAGTGTTTTGCTCTTCTTTCAGTGAAGAAATACTCTGTAATTCCGATAAAACTTGCTCGATAGCCACGCTGATGCTAGTTTCATCCGCTGAAGCCGACATGTTCTTTAGACTGAACTGACGCGCTTCTCGTTGCGTCACACCTCAACCCGCCTCAAAGCCAACGCTGATTGGACGTTCGTTTGGTGAACTGCTCCCAAATTTTCTTTAACGGAAAGTATCCAGACTGATCTGCGAGTGAAACCTTGAAAGCTCGCGAGATCAGGATGGTCTCACGAGGCTACCTTAAATCATCTTAAAGGGGTCATATAATGGTACATGCACTTTTACAAGTTGATTGTACTGAAATGTGTGTTGGCAGTGCCTGTACACAACCATCATATAATGATAAAAATCCATCCAGTGTTTTTGTTTTAATCTCCTTATATGTTTTCCCCTGCCTCAAATTGAGCCGTTCGTTTTTGTGACGTCAATAAAACGGACGCCCCTCCCGCGATTGTTGATTGACTGGAGTGTTTCAACACAGACCCGCCCTCGCTCGTCCTGTCAATCATAGTCTGCGCGGACCGGCGCGGTCATTGTTGATATGCTGGAGCACTGTCTATGAGCAGAATGGCGTCTAAGCGATTGTGGTGTTCTGTTCTTGGGTGCAATAACGAACACAGCAGTCATTTTCATGTTCCTAAATCCGAACCGCTGAAGACGCAGTGGCTGAGTTTGTTTTCGAAGGGAATATTCCCCACGAGCAACGTCAATGCTCTCATGTTTGCCGAATCATTTCTCAGTGGACTGCTTTATAAACGAGGATCAGTGTAAAGCTGGTTTTGCTGAGAAGCTGCACCTGAATAAAGGATCGGAACCTATTCGTGTTCCTGCTGAACCTTCAGAAGAACTAAAGTGAGTGTAACTTTTATTAATCTTTATATTAATATTTATATTAATCTTTGCAAATCGCCAGCTGCACGCTTCACAATGAATGCGTCTAAGGTTTACACTTAGGGTACATTACAGCATGTTTTCTATGTACAACGTTCTCAATATAATTCATAATCCCACGTTTATAATGAACAACGCGTTATGGATATTGTGTTATTGTGTTACAAACGGTGTATGCGCAGAACAGAGAGGCGGGGTGAGCAAAGCTCATTATCATTTAAAGTCATATGCACTGAAACGGCGTGCTGAAAACAGAGCTGTTTTTGACCAGGTAAAATAAGTGTTTTCTTACAATACTAATGAGAATTTTTAATTAAAGTATATTACAAACTTTTAATTTAGACCCTAAAGAATCATATTAGCTTGTACAAAAATGGCATTATATGACCCCTTTAAAATGTCTTTAATTGCTCCTTGCTGCAGTTGGTCTGACACTCCCAGCCATGTTGGCATGTGGTATTGTCATCTTGGGTTTGGCCCCAATAATTGCTGCTTGGAGTTATATTTTGTTTTTGACTTGTCTAGTTGTAAAAGTTCATCTCCTTTACTCAAAAGAACTTAATTTTGGAGGTAACCAAATACAGCTTTTGCTAAGTATGATTTTGTAACATTTAGAAGAACAGGTCCTGTTCCCCTCTTCTTCTGGATTAATCCCAATTGCCTTTGACCATGCGCTGGCTGTTCATTCCAGTCCGAGCATAGTATAGAACTGTAGTCTAAAAAGAGCAAATTATAGGACATTTATAAAAAGGGCATATCAATAACAAATAAGTTAAGAAAAATAATAATGTCCTATTTATCCACAAATTCACATTTTGAAAGGTATATCTCTAAATATTTAATAATCTTACAAAATAATCTTAAAAAAAAAAAAAAAAGAGTACACAAAAACTGCCTCTAAGCTGTCAGGGTTTTGTTTAGTTTCATTTTGTTTACATATTCTCTGTTCCCCTTTTTCTTTCACCTGTTCTGTTTTACCTTGATTACTCCCCTGTGTATTTAAATCCTGAGTTCTTTGTTCATTGTCCGGTATCTTTTTTTATCTTTAGTTTACGTGGAAGTTTTCTATTATTATTATTCCTGATTCCTAATTGGATTAGTGAATAAAAGAATTTGACTTAGGCCAACACTTTGATTTGCAGTAGAATGATATTTACCCCAAAGCATTCAACACCTTGTAGCTATACACCTCACCACCTGTAGGGGCTCTCAACTTAACATTACACAAATCAGGACAAGATTGCCTTGCTTTTTACGAGGATTAAACCATGAAGTACCACTACTGAAATTGTGAAACAAGAGGTTTAAACTTTCTATTTTGAATTACAACAGGACAAAGGAAAGGAAAAAGACATGTTATTGGCACTTCCCTGTTTAGCGTAGATGCCCAGGGACGGTTTGAAACTCCACAATGAACACAGATGAATCATTGTTCTACATTACCGATGACAGTCTGGATGGAAAATGAACAATATAAGGTTTATCCATCAACACATTTATTATCATCCCAGTCTTGCGAAAAGTGACTCAGGCTCACAAAGGAGCAGTTTTGACCCAGGCAGCAGATTCACTGTCCAAACATGCTATCATGTCATTTAGAAGATCATCACTCTCAGGACTCTCACTACTGCTGCTGTGAGATTCTGCGAAAAACAAATCACACATCCACTGGTTTGGTAAGTACATTTCATTTTCAAATACATAATATTGCAAATATGTTGAGCTGACCTAGTTATAACTCCTGAGTCTGACACATGATAAAAGAAGAAATGAAGACACTGACAATCCTATATTCTCTACACTTTTAAAAATAAAGGTTACTTATTGGCATCAGTGGTTCCATGAAGAACGTTTAACAGCCATGGTGTTACCACAAGAGGTTCTTTAGTAGAAAAATGTTCTTTAGATTATTAAAAAATGGTTCTTTTAAAAACTGTTCACTGAAAGGTTCTTTGGGGAACCAAAACCAGTTCTTCCATGGCATCGCTGTGAAACCCCGCTTTTGGAAACTTTATTTTTAAGAGTGACAGAGGCAAAGACAAATATTGTAAAAAATGCCCATCAACCTGTAATTTTCTAAGATCTTACCAATTGTATGTTCAGTCAGTTTCCTAATCAAAGCGTTTGGGACATCATAGATGCTCTCAGTCACCTCTGTAAAATGGAGAACAATCACAGGACACTGTGCGAAATATATCAATGTTTACAGTGTAAATGTATAATTTGAGTGTGTGGAGACTTGCCATGCTCTCCCTCATTGGTTGACCATTTGGAAGGGGGAGTGTCATAGATGACTTCTTCAGCAACTGCAATCAATCATTAGAAATCATCATCAATCAATTATCAAGAGTAATAGGTTCAAACTATATACAATCGTTTTTATAGTATTTTAAGTATACAGCTGGCAAGGCAAACCTTAATGCAGACGTGAACATTCTAAGTTAAAATACTACATTATATTTCACAAAGCATTCATGAAAAAAAGTTCATTATACATACGTTTTCGAGATGGTAGAACGTCATATTCATAGTCAGTCAGTATAAACTCCTCAGTACTTTGCTCCATTTCATTGTCTGTGTGCAGAGTTTCTTGAGTCTCATCAGCATCTGAGGACCCAAATTCTTGTAAGAGTCTTTCTTCATAGACATTCATAAATGTATTTCATTTATTTAATTAATTAATTAATTATTGCCTGTGATGTTTCCCAGACACAAGGTTGGCAAGAATATTAATCTGCTAAATAGAATATCTTAAAGTGATAGTTCACCCAAACATGAAAGGTCTATCATAATTACACTTTTGTTAATCTTCAAAACACAAATGAAGATATTTTAATGAAACCTTAGAGATTCCAGTCTCTCCACTGAAAGTCCATTACACCAAAACTTTGATGCAATATTGTTTTTCACAATATAATAAAGGCATTTTATTATTACACTTAAAGTCACAATGAAACCAAAATGTACAATTCTTAAAAAGTTTCCCCTCCCTCTTGGATCAACATTCGCTTCGATGTGACGGTGGGACAACCTGTCACTCACACGAGGTCACAGCCATAACAAACCACCATTATCCAACAATCCAATCAATTTGCGATGAACAAAATAAAGTCCCGCCCTACATTTTTTCTTGTTCGAGAAGCTTTTTAACTTTAATAAGTCACAATAGGGAAGAAAAAACCATCACAAATTCTGTTTCATGTCAACTTTAAGAGTGACAGTTTTGAATTACAGAAGGTATTACAGAAAAGCATTAAAAGTCAGCAGGAAGTGGAACTGGAGAAAGTCGAATCATGAATGCGGGACATACCAGTGAAGGACTGGAATGATTCTTGACCAATGGAGAGACATCTGCTGTCCATTGAAGTGCTGCTGGTCTCAGTACTTGATCCTTCACACCGGCTAGACCGAGCTTCAGGGTTGTTATCTGGCACCAGCTCCCTAATCTCAATAACACACACAACACATTCAGAGCGTTATAAATCTCATACAAATAGAAACACTTACATGAAGCGTTTCAAAGTGCAGCGGTACCCATTAGAGACAGATCCAGTTCTGTCGGGGCCATTGAGCAGCATGGCTTTCCAGAGCTGGTCTATCCACTCCTGCCTGACATCAGCTGTATCTGCAGCCTATTAGCACACATTCACAAATGGATTGCAAATGTTTATGGACAAAAGAGGCATAAAGAGGGTACTCGTAACTCCTTCACTCACAGTGCAATGCATGTTCCTTTTTTTAAACGAAACTATTATGACAGTCCTGTCTTAGTTTCAACAAAATAACATTATTCACAAGTGGTTGATGGCAGACCACATCCTCAAACAGATTATAGACACTCTCCTGATTAACGTGGAAACTCACCAGCATTTTCTTCTTCCCATTTTTCATTGTGATCTCAAATAGATAGCGATTGTTCTCCGATCTGTTTACCTCCCGCACAGACTGAACCTGTTAAGCCATGTTGTTAACATGAGCACTTATTTGACCTTCTAATCAGTTTACCAGCTTCTACACAATGATACTTAGATAATATTACAAATCAACTTTACCTCATATATGTAATATTGTCCCCTGAGGTCTAACTGTTGGGGTTAAAGAAAAACAATAGATTAATAACCTTACAAATAAGAATTTTCGGCGAAACGGCAGTAAATTGCATTTTTTGTCTTCAACAGGTGGTCAAACACATCTTACAAAAAAAAGCTTCAACCAAAGTCTGACCTCTGAGGTCCATTTAAAATGCACTATAAAAATATTAAATCAAACACTTAAATACTTACAGCACTCCCATGTTTTTTAGTGTAGAAAAAAAGTGTTGTATTGTAAAGTCTGAACCAGTATGTCACCCACCGAAGCCTCTGAGGAAAATATATTGAATTACTGAGCAAAGAGATTCTCTCAGGTGCACATATTAAGTAATGAGTATTAAATAGATCATAAATTAGATAATGTATAAAACGCAACTGCTGCTGCTAGAACTACTTTTAAAATAAAGTATTTATAAGAAAATAAGTATTCCGCAACTACCCTTAGACTGTCTAAAAGACAAATGAATGATTCCTCCAAATGACAGACATGAAACACTAGCAATATGTACATATATTCATACCATTTTGTCTTTCCGTTTCTTCAGAAAGCCCTGGCAGAGCGGAGACGGCACTCCTCTTCCAGTCGACATGCTCATGCTTAGTTTTGTAAGCTGAAAGTGTTCACACTTCATCATGAACATAACTCAACATCATGACTTCCCCTTGAAACTGTCACATCCTCACTTCAGATTTTTGTAGAATAAAGAGATGCTGTCCTCAGTCAAATGCCAAAACATGGGGGAGGTTCTTGTTCATTTGCTTTGCAGTTCTCAATTTTATTCCATTTTTACGCACCCAAGTCACTATAATGTGATAATACTGAAAAAAAACTATACATAAAAACTAAAGTATTTCTATAACGGCTTTCAATATTCACTGTAATGTTATTTGAGTAGTTTTTGTTTCACAGTAATGTATTTAACTGCCATGAAAATTTCTTAAAATAAAAAAAGTCAATTAAAAGGTAAGTAAATAGGCTTAATTTATTTTATGCAAAATGATTATTTATTAACTATTATTATTATTGGGTGGGTGGGACAATTATTTGAGCATTTAAGAATGCAAAAAAATGCAAGTAGGCACAGTGTCTCTGAAGTAAACAACAGGCAGATTTATTCACACAATTATTTATTGTAAATATCTGAAAACCCACAAGTGCAACAATCCCATGGTTTTGAACAGAGCATTGCATTGAAAGTTACATATGCATAAGAGCTAAAACATTAGACAAACAAAATGACTTTCTCTACATGATTGTTAGTTGGGAAGAATTTCATACAGTCCTTGTAATGGAGTAAGGAGGAACTATTTAGTCTGGTTTGGAACAAACCTAGTAATGCCATATTACAGAAAATAAAAAGTTTTTTTTTCTGTGCAAAATCTTTATAAAGGCCATGGGTAGTATGGAAAAGAAAAGAAATGCATCTTAAAATAAAAACCAGATATTGCATAAAATAATCCCTTGTTCTATGCATGTTTCAAGCAATGCCAAAAACAACATAGAAAAGGCTAATAAATTAATAAACACAGCTGTGATGTGCTAAGAGCAAAATGACCTTTACATTTGAGAAATGGCTTTGTTTCAGTGCTTCTCCCTAAAGCACGAGTGTCTATGTGATACAGTTCAAATATGGTTTGTTCACTAGCTAGACACAATCTTATAATGTCCAGTAAGATATATACATATATAAACAGAGTTCATTCACCTATCAGAGTAAATCCTGACGCTCTGCTGTCTCTTTTCAATATAGGTCACACCAATTATACTGACCTGAGGAAAACATCAGTGCGCATCAATAAAAACCTCCTGTCAGATCAGCAGAGGACGCGATTACAGCTCCTGCCATACTGTAGATGTCATGTTCCAGTACACGGCTGATGAGGCGAGTTCCAATAACATTTGGTTTGGGAAAGACAGTTTTTATACAAAATGTAGCTAACTATTTCTAGGAATCTTCTGTCCTAAATGAAATAAGGATGGAATGAGGGATAATGGGTTTTGTAGTTTTTTAAGAGGGTCTGGGTTGCTGTAACATGCTGGTTGCACTGATCACCGTTGCTTGAGGAGAGCTTTGTACATGGCGAAGCCAAGAACGGCAAACACGGTGGCACCGACACTCGCCCTCAGCCAAAATGTAGAGTTTTTCAGGTCAGCTTGGGTCATGTGTCTGTAGAAAAGCAAAAGTAAGAGAAACAACAGGATTGTTAAGACAGTGTTCATACGGTTTGTGAGACATGACAAAATGTCTGAATCGACAAGTTAGTATTTTTACACACAAAAAAAAGTGTGTCAGTAGGAAATATCAGTTTACATTTCCAAACATTCCTTTTGGCATTAATTGTAATAATCCAGGGAGACAACAACCGGTATGATCCACACGGAGATCTGATCTCACCATCATCTCAGTCCATCTGGGATTACATGAAGAAACAGAAAAAAACAGACCGACTAAATCCAGAAGAACTGCGGCAACGTCTCCAAGATGCTTGAAGAAACCTTCCTTCAAAGCTACAGTACTGTGAAAAGTTTTAGGCACAAGTGAGGATGCTTTCAAAAATGTCAGATTTTATTCATGAATTAACTTCTATTAACTAAATCAAATCAATATTTGGGGTGACCACTCTTTGCGTTTAAAACAGCTTTTGTCCTAGGTAAAGTTGCACATAGTTTTTCAGGTAGATTTGCAGGAAGGTTTCTTCAAGCGTCTTGGAGACATTGCCACAGTTCTTCTGGATTTAGTCTGTCTCAGTTTTTTCCTGTTTCTTCATGTAATCCCAGACAGACTCGATGATGGTGAAATCAGTGTGGATATCCGTGTGGACCATACCGTCTGTTGTCAGACTCCTTGTGCATTCAAAAATCTCACTGGATTATTACAATTAATGACAAAAGGAATGTTTGGAAATGTAAACGGATTTTTCATGAAAATTAACAGTGATAGACAATATTATTTGATCATATAGGTATTTTTTTTATTCCATTTATAGGCATTTAAGCATACAGTAGGATTTATACTTAATAAAATTAAATTTTGTTATGCTTTTGTACATCTGATAATATACAAAGACAGTGGAGCTGCTGAAACTGGAAAAGAGGCAGCATTGGAAAGCAGGAATCAATCAGCTAATGTTTTCAGGGGCAAAAAGCCACAAATGTTTAAAGAACACTGTTCAGACGGTAAAGACAGGGTGACAGAGAGAAACACTACTGGAACAAGAGGTTTCTTGTGAGGTTAAACTCACCCAACACACATCCAGAAGGTTTAAACAGCTCAACACTACCAATCCAAAATCCAGGTTCAGACACAAAACTTTAAAAGCTTATAGCAATGTTTGTTTGAGTGAAACCTATGAAAAAAGCTAAAGGGAAAAAAGCCCATCAAAGCAACAAAGGTGATATGGCATTCACAAAGCAACAAATAATACAGAGTAATTTGCAGAATTCCATCCAGACGTCTGCAGATACCTTAAGGATGTGGTGAAAAACAAATAAGTAAATAAATAAATTAATTTTAATTTTATTTAACCACCTGACTGTGTAAACCGGTCAAGAAGATGTCTTCTTTAAACTTAAAATCCCATTTAAAATCCCATTGTGGCACTGGCACCTTGTACCCCAGGAAGGGGGTCTTTACCTGTTACAAACGGGCAGAAACGGGTCGACAGACGACTCCATGTAGACAGAGTCCTCTACAAAGCTGACTGCATGAACCTGATGGGTGAGGCCGGACTCCTCGTCAGCCAAAAGAAACGTGCCCACATCTTGTATAAAAGATCTCAACCTTATACACACATGCACACAGCATGGCAGTTCAATAACCGCACACCTGACAGGACCACCCCAACATACCCCACTGCTCACCACATGCTGTAAACATACAAACTCTTGCAAACCACTATATAGTTATTACTGAGAAATAGCAGCTTTGTCACTAAAAACTAACAGAATTCCGAATGCTTGTCCATTTTAACAAATGATTTGTGTGTTTTTAAGTTTGGCAATGAATGCCACTTTAAATGTAATTTTATATATATATATATAGAAGCTCTTGTAAAAGAGATTCTTAATCTCAATGTGCTTCTTTCCTGGTAAAATAAAGGTTATAATAATAATAATAATAATAATATACATACACAAACAAAAATGGGTTGGACTATGAAACTGAAACACCTGGTTTTAGACCACAATAATTTATTAATATGGTGTAGTAGGGCCTCCTTTTGCATCCATTACAGCATCAGTTCGTCTTGGGAATGACAGATGCAAGTGCTGCACAGTGGTCAGAGGGATTTTGAGGCATTCCTCTTGCTTGCAGAACAGTGGCCAGAACATTGTGATGCTGGTGGAGGAAAAAGTTTTCGGACTTGCTTCTCCAAAATGGCTCAAAAATATTTACATCTGGTGACTGTGCAGCCCATGTTCAACTTCACATTCATGTTCATCAAACCATTCTGTCACAAATCTTGCAGTGTGTATTGGTGCATTATCGTGCTGATACACAGCACCCGCTTCAGGATACATTGTTTGACTTTGAACCATCAGATGCACATAGTTCTCCAGAATGGTTCAGGAGTTCTCGGCAGTAACAAATGCTTTTGAATGCCCATCAAGCACAGTAGGGAATGCCAAGATTTTGCAGCCCAAACCATCACTGACTGACCCGTGCTTCACTCTGGGCAGCGACAGTTCTGGTGTCAAGCCACACCATAAGCCACGGATGTTGGAAAGAGAGTGAAGGTGGACTCAGAGAACAATACATTGTCCAGAGCCCAAGATTTGAACTATTGGCAGTGGCACCAATGAAACCAACATTTGTGTGACCAAAGGTTTGGCTATAGCAGCCCGATCATGAATATTGACTGTGGAGCTCCCGATGAACCGTTTTGGTGGAAACAGGAGAGTCGAGGAGCAGATTTAATTCTGCAGTCAGTTGGGCAGCTGTGGTTTTATGCTTTTTGTATATATTCCAGGTTAATAGACCCCTTTTCCGCCGACGTCACAGTTACGTCACGGCTCTAGCTGGAGGCAAAACAAACGGACAACTGGAGGCGGCTAATACAAACCAGCACAGATTCGGCTACATAAGGAGCTTAAATTATTATTATTATTATTAAACGTCATCTTGTTGTGTTGTTGGGTGCAAGAATCAATAAAAAATGAATATGCTGTATCTGGAATTTTTATTTCTAGAAAATATTCACATCATTAACATTGCACCGTAATGTCACTTTTTACATTGTCGTCTTCTTTGCGCTGGCTAGGCAGAACTGCGGATCGTACCACACAAGTCTTGTACATGACCATTCAGCACATGGTTATAGGCATCTAAAGATTTATATGCCCATCTGTTGATTCTGTTCTTTTTCTTTTTTTTGTGTTGTTTTGACATTGTTGTATGTTCTAAAAACAAAAAGAGGACAGTATGTCCTAACTGCACACATTTCTATGTGGTTATACATTATACTTCTGTGTATGATGTAGATAATATAACGATGTGAATATGTGCTCTAATAAAAATATTTGAAACAAGATTTATACGCCCTCAGTTTCTCTTTACGCTCGGTTTCTCTATCGGATAGGTGTAGATGTCAGGCCACTCAACCGGAGGTAGCATTAACGTTAATCCTGTCAGATCGTCCATCCATTGAGTGAGCGTGTGTACAGTACGGGTCAGCCAATCTGGTTCTGTCCGTTAAAATCAACTTTTGCAAATAATCGCGGTCCTGGACACTGAGTGACCTTGCACATTAAGATAAAATCGGATTTTCTCCAGTCATTGTTAAAAAACAAGCTAACAAAACTTGCAAACTAACGTTAGGGAAGCGGCCAGAGGGATCGTTCTGCCTCCACCTAAGCTCCGCCCACAAAAAACGTCACCATGTTTACTAACTGAAAAGGGGTCTATACCTGGACATCCCTTTCAGACAGCTTTCTCGTGTCAACAGTTACTCCTGTTGGATGTGGTTCGGGTCCTTTGTGGTGGTATGCCAACATTACCCTGGATACCATAGCGCTCCATACACCAAAAAGACTGGTCAGAGATGATCCAGCAAGACACACCAACAATAGGTCCTCTTTTGAACTCTGATATACACTCACCTAAAGGATTATTAGGAACACCTGTTTAATTTCTCATTAATGCAATTATCTAATCAACCAATCACATGGCAGTTGCTTCAATGCATTTAGGGGTGTGGTCCTGGTCAAGACAATCTCCTGAACTCCAAACTGAATGTCAGAATGGGAAAGAAAGATGATTTAAGCAATTTTGAGCGTGGCATGGTTGTTGGTGCCAGACGGGCTGGTCTGAGTATTCCACAATCTGCTCAGTTACTGGGATTTTCACGCACAACCATTTCTAGGGTTTACAAAGAATGTTGTGAAAAGGGAAAAACATCCAGTATCCGGCAGTCCTGTGGGCAAAAATGCCTTGTTGATGCTAGAGGTCAGAGGAGAATGGGCCGACTGATTCAAACTGATAGAAGAGCAACTTTGACTGAAATAACCACTCGTTACAACCGAGGTATGCAGCAAAGCATTTGTGAAGCCACAACACGCACAACCTTGAGGCGGATGGGCTACAACAGCAGAAGACCCCACCGGGTACCACTCATCTCCACTACAAATAGGAGAAAGAGGCAACAATTTGCGAGACCTCACCAAAATTGGACAGTTGAAGACTGGAAAAATGTTGCCTGGTCTGATGAGTCTCAATTTCTGTTGAGACATTCAGATGGTAGAGTCAGAATTTGGCGTAAACAGAATGAGAACATGGATCCATCATGCCTTGTTCCCACTGTGCAGGCTGGTGGTGGTGGTGTAATGGTGTGGGGGATGTTTTCTTGGCACACTTTAGGCCCCTTAGTGCCAATTGGGCATTGTTTAAATGCCACGGCCTACCTGAGCATTGTTTCTGACCATGTCCATCCCTTTATGGCCACCAGCAGGATAATGCACCATGTCACAAAGCTCGAATCATTTCAAATTGGTTTCTTGAACATGACAATGAGTTCACTGTACTAAAATGGCCCCCACAGTCACCAGATCTCAACCCAATAGAGCATCTTTGGGATGTGGTGGATCTGGAGCTTCATGCCCTGGATGTGCATCCCACAAATCTCCATCAACTGCAAGATGCTATCCTATCAATATGGGCCGACATTTCTAAGGAATGCTTTCAGCACCTTGTTGAATCAACGCCACTTAGAATTAAGGCAGTTCTGAAGGCGAAAGGGGTCAAACACAGTAGTAGTATGGTGTTCCTAATAATCCTTTAGGTGAGTGTGTCTCCCATACAGCTGTGCTTTTGCTCTGCTAATTCAACCTTCACACTCTGATCTTACTGATGGAATGTAAAAATCACTGAAGATCGGCCACCAGGCCGCATGTATATGTGTGAAACCTCCAACACTAATTGCCAGTGTTTCAGTTTCATTGTCCAACGTGTGTGTGTGTGTGTGTCTGTGTATGATTACAATGCATATAATCAAAATTACACAACGCCCATTGCAAATCAGGTTTATTGGCAAAATTTACAGACTTTCAGCTGTTTGCAATGAACAAATCAAACAAAAGTAATTGAAATAGCTCAACACAACAAATGTTTCAAGTTTTCAAGTGGTTTGCCCAAATTCAACTGAAAATGAAACTTTTAATGATTTCTGCAGTCTCAAAATTACCCCCTGAATAGAATAAGTTAAGATAAAAGTTAAGAGAAGATATCATCACCCTCCACAAACAAGGAACAGGATACAAAAAGATAGCTAAGGCACTAAATGTTCCTAGAGACACCGTTGGAAGCATAGTTTGCAAGTTCAAAGTAGGGGTGTGCACGAATATTCAATCTGTAATTATTATTCAAAAAATAAAATACTATTCGAATTTTACTACGATGCTTTGCTGGCCGTAAATGCATTGAATCCATGATAAATCCCAAGCACTAACTCAAAGTTAAATACACTGGGTGGCGCTGTGGAGCGTGTTAACAAGTTGTTTGTATTTGATCACATAATGTTGTCGTCTGCCTCTCGAAGTTTGGAATTACTTGAAAATGATCTTACAAAATGGAATTACTTTTGATCTAATTAATTAATTATCTGAGTTATAATATCATCACCACAATGAGAAATCACGTGTGTGTGTGTGTGTATATATTATAATACACATACACACACACATTAAACGCATGCGATTTCAATGCCAGAACTCGTTCACGTCACCACTACTGACCCAAAAGAACAAGAAAAGCGCTCAAAATCATAAATAAGCCAAAGAAATTTTGGGAGTCTGTTCAGTGGAGCGATGAAACAAAAAGGCCCTATGAATCAGCAGTATGTCTGGAGGAAGAAGAATGAAGCCTCTGCTGAAAAGAACACTGCCTACAGTAAAGCATGGCGGGCCTCGGTGATGCTCTGGGGCTCCTTTGCTCTGGCTCTGAAAACCTGCAGCATGGAAGGCTAGATGGATTCATTGAAGTATCAGGAGGACGTCATGCCGTCAGTGAGGAAGCTAAAGCTTGGGTGTTATTGGACTTTCCAACAGGACAATGATCCCAAGCATACCTCAAATTCCACCAAGGCTTGGTAGCAGAAGAAGTCCTGGAAGATTCTACAGTGGCCAACACAGTCACCTGACTTGAACCCCATAGAAAATCTCTGGTGGGATTTGAAGGTGGCGGTTGCAGCACACAAACCCAAGAAAATTACTGAACTGGAGGCCATTGCTTATAAAGGATGGGCTAAGATTCCTCAGAAATGCTGCCAGAAGCTGGTGTCTGGTTATACATCTCGTTTGCAGCAGGTCTTAACAGCAAAAGGGTGTTACTACCAAGTACTAAAGATGCTTGCCATGAAGGGGTTGAATAATTTTGAGACTGCAGAAGTCATTAAAAGTTGCATTTTCAGTTGAATTTGGGTAAACCACTTGAAACATTTGTTGACTTTTGTTTGATTTGATCATTGCAAACAGCTGAAAGTCTGTACATTTTGCCAATAAACCTGAATAATTTTGATTACAACTGTTTATATATGTATGCATTGTCGTAAAAAAAAAAAAAGGAATTATTTTTTAAAAATAAAAATGTACTTCTGCCATCTACTGAGCACCGCAGTATGGACAACCAATAAATGACCTGAATGAAACTTGAATTTGAAGACCATACACATCTTAAAAATCAGACTGGCTATAAAACACTGACTAAACGACATAGACAAGAACAAAATGGAAAAAAGATACTATTCGTCAAAGCACCAAACAATAATGGCAAGAGAAGCATGTGTTTTAGATTAAACAATACATTAGCAGCAACGGGTTAGACATGTTAGCCATTCAAATACGGACACAATGCAACACAAACTAAGCCCCTTAGATGTCAAATCACTGCATATGAACAGTTAGTCCTGAGGAAGCTTTCTTAATTAGTGCTGAGAAACATGACATGGTTAGACTCCATTAGGGACTGCTAACATGATGTTAAGAGATGCAAAACAAAGACGAAAAAGGCCAGCCAAACAAATGAAAAGGAACACCTATGGAGGGACAGAACAAAACAAATTCACAAGATTACATTTAATAGACAGAAGAACTTTGATATATGATTTTTGTGCACCATGAACATGACATTAAAAACCATAGAGGTGTAAGAAAGGGATATGCTTAGAAGAAAATTATATTAAATAAAAAATTTTAGTCATGCACTAACTTTAGACAAATAATGATCACTTATTCTTTACTATGTGAATAAGGAAATAGTACAACTCACACCCATGCATTTCACCTGAAGTTACATTTTATAGGCAGTAAGAAAGATTAGAAGATCTACCAAATCTAAGAGAGCAACTGCTCAGTATGAAATAACTCAGTAAGAATTGCAACCAAAAATGAAAGGCTTATATGAACCTTGCGGCCACATTTGACCCTGAAGCAAGGATGAGTGAATTAGTGCAGATTTACAGCTTGCATATCCACCTCAACTGGTTCAACATCATAACACGAGGACAAATGCAAATCTGTCTCATTCTGTCCAAAATCCAAAGGATGCCTTTATAAACATGTGTTTTTAATGTTTATGGCATGTTTGAGAACAACCGTATCCATTTTCAGGAATTATAAAAGGAAACAAGCCTGCATGACATTTGAACTAGAAACGGAAATCATAAGGAATTTAACGATTATGATTCTGACCATACAAAAGTTTGGGATCAGTACGATTTTTGAAATAAGGCCTTGTCCACACTAATACGTTTTCGTTTGAAAACGCATCTTTTTCTCTCCGTTTTGGCCTTCCGTCCACACTGAGACAGCGTTTTTATTAATGAAAACGCTCTCCAAAGTGGATAAATTCAAAAACAGCATTTTCGCAATGTACTGTGGACTGTCAAACCGGAGGTATTTAAAAACGATGATGTAAGTTTAGTCATGTGACACATTGTACTAATTGATATTCATGTTTATACCGGTATAGAGGGTATGCGCGTGACGTCACCGTCGGCCGGAGGGACTGCGGTTACTAGGGGTGGTTAATCTGTCTGATTTCCCGATTCGATTCGATTACGATTATTGAAGTCCCGATTCGATTACAGTCGATTTTCGATTATTAACGATTCTCGATTAGCGATTATTGATTTTTCATTTCACAACAGTAAACGAAAATACACTACAAAGTGTTTGCAGTATTAAAAAAAGTCAGCTGCTGAATTACTTAACTCTTTTATTGAGTAACAACAACTCAAAGCACTTTCTGTGTCGTGTAGTTATAACTTCAGAATTATTTGTATGTAGCTTATGTTCTGTAGAACACAGAAATGAATACATCACATTGTGTTGTGACTCATCAAGTTGAACTAAACAATAACAAATAAATGAAAGGCTTATTTCCTTTAGGAAGTAGATCAGAACCAACATACTGTAGAAATTGGACAATTTTCTTCTAGAAAGACAAGGTGTTGTAGCAAGCAACGCTCGTTAGGCCGAAGACACACTGGCTGCGTGGCGTGAGCGTGGCGTTTCTGTTGCGTGTCAGCTGCGTCGCGTTTTCTGTGTCTTTGCACACCAGAAACGTGTCTGACGCGGCGCCGCTGCTGCTAGGTGACATAGAGGGACAGTCTACATTTGGGTTAGCGGTGTGTTAATCCTTACTACAACAATTTCAACTCTTGCCTCTTGCCTTTACGACAACAATTTCAACTGTTATCACACATCTTCCAAAATCCGAAAAATAGGGAAGTGGGCTGTCTGTTTAATTCAATAACATTTACAAATTTTGTGTAGCTTTAAAGAGCCTATATTTAGCCTGATGGTGGACCGTCACTCAGAAGACACACTATGTTGTTATTGTAGCCTATTATCTTTATATCCTCCTGAGGCCCAGAACGTTTTTTTCAAAAGTTTTTTTTCTTCTTCATGTAATCACATTGTTAAGAGCATAAGAAACAAATGAAAAAAAAAAGAGATATTTTATTCATATGTTATGCTATGACCTCTGTAGTGAACACCAGGACTCGATTGTTTAAAAAATAAAAATGACATAAATTTGTATATAGGCAAAAATAATGGCAATATTTGAAAATCGATAATTATTATTATTATTATTAGTTTAAATTACATTGATATCTGAATTTATATCAAAACCTAGACTTTCAAACATGAAAATGTAATTTATGAATATGTATTCGTGTACAAAATGACATATAAACATCGTTTCCTTTTCTATTTTGCCTGGAAACGCTTCCAACACGCTTGCGTGTCGCGTGAAAAATAGGCGTCGGTTCTATTTCTAGCATGCACGCGTTTTCCGCGCGACTCATGCAGGCAGTGTGCAAGCTCTAACCTGTTAACATGGGAGCCGAAATAAAAACGGACACCACGCAGCTGAGACGCCGCCACGCAGCCAGTGTGTCTGTGGCACACCTGCTCTCACTCGCTCTGGCTGCCGTAGTGCCGTTACACGCGCTTGCGGAACTGGGCGCGTTCGTGACGTTCAACTTCCGGTATAACATTTTTTACAAAATAAAATAATGCAAATTTTTTTTTAATATATAATAAAAAATTGATTTTTGAAAATGTAATAATCGATTCATACTCGTCCATAACATAATCGCGATTAATCAATAATCGATTTTTTTTCACCACCCCTAGCGGTTACGCCCACTAAGCGGCAAAAAGACTGAATGGCAGCATTTGTTTTCAGCCTGAATGGCACGAAAAACACATCTAAAACTGGAAAGAGCTTTGCGATTGACTGTACAACTAGATTTGACAAGAAATCTGAGGTATATTTTTACAGACTGCCGAAAGCTACAGAACAGAGAAGCAAATGGATCGCTGCAATTCATAGAAACAACTGGACTCCAGGCAGCAAAATATGGATTTGCAGTTATCATTCTGTGTCAATATGCTGAATTTAGGGGTAAAACCATACCCTATATCAGGGGTGCCCAACCCTGCTCCTGCCGATCGACTGTCCTGCACAGTTTATCTCCAACCCTAATCAAACACACCTGAAGCAACCAATTAAGGTCTTAAGGATCACTTGAAAATTAAAGGCAGGAGTGTTTGATTAGGGTTGGAGATGAAGTGTGCAGGACAGTCGATCGGCAGGAGCAGGGTTGGGCACCCCTGCCCTATATATTTTATTGTTATAAACTGTATTGACAACTCATCAATTAAATAATTATCATCGTATATTCTGCATAATTGGACGTTTTTAAATAAACACTGACAAAAAACTATATAAGTTTTAAGGCTGGACGATATATATAACATTGATTTAAGTGATCACATGGATTTAGACCTACCTATATTGTATTTATATAAAGGAAAATTTGCTTTATGTATTTCCCCGGCATGGAAATCAGGCACATATAAATGTCAGGAAACATGATTCCTGGCTGCATGTCAATAGAGGGTATGTGCATGACGTCACCGTCGGCCGGAGTGAATGCGGTCACGCCCACAAGTGGCAAAAAGACTGAGCGGCAGCATTTGTTTTCAGCGTGAATGCCGTGAAAAAAAAACACATCTAAAACAGAAAAAGAGCTTTGCGTTTGACTGTACAACTAGATTTGACCAGAAATCTGAGGTACTGTATATTTTTACAGACTGCAAAAAGCTACAGAACAGACTATATTCTGCATAATTGGATGTTTTTAAATAAACACTGACAAAAAACTATACAAGTTTTAGGGCTGGACGATATGATGATATACAGTATAACATTAATGTAAGTGATCACTCGGATTTAGACCTATCTATATTGATTTATATAAAACGTTAACAGGCAAATTTTCATAATTTATTTCCCCGGCGTCGAAATCAGGCACATATAAATGTCAGGAAACACGATTCCTGGCTGCATGTCAATATCCATGGATCACTGGATCTTTGATAAGTTGTAAGGAACACTATATCGAGTCCAACTTTTAGTTTAAACTGATAATAGTTTGTTTTACTCGCGTTTTCGCAGTTTCCCCTATTAACTCCAGTCACGCAGCAGCTCTTTTGCCACTCAGTCCGACTGAGGGGGGCGTGTTCCGGCGGGAAAGTGACGTTAATGCATTCCCTCTATATCCATGATCACTGGATCTTTGATAAGTTGTAAGGAACACTATATCGAGTCCAACCTTTAGTTTAAACTGATTATTTTTTGTTTTACTTGTGTTTTTGCAGTTTCCCCTATTAACTCCAGTCATGCAGCAGCTCTTTTGCCACTCAGTCCAGCTGAGGGGGGCGTGTTCCGACAGGAAAGTGACGTCAATGCATACCCTCTATTGTGCCTGTTATCTGCTATTCACTTTAACAGCGTTGCTAAAATGTTACTTTGCACACTCTTCATATCACAGTTCTGCAAAGATGACAGAAATGTACTCACATTTGCTGTCCTGCGGCAATACAGGAGAGCAGTTGCGTTTTAGACCAAACATATGGTGACTGAGTGCGAACTGGATAAGTAAATGGTGAGATATTTTGCCAAATAAAATGATCCTGTCAGAATTGCGCGATAACTTTATTATTTGTTTTTCCATCTGTATCGTCTCAGTGAGCTTTTGTGAGGTTTTACGCATGTGCAGTAAGGTGAATTTAGCGTTTTCAGGCATTTTCCAAAAGTTTCTCAACCACACTGAAACGTAAGTGTGGATGGAGAGCATTTGAAACGACATCTTCAAATGTATCCGGATTAATGTAGACATAGCCTAAGTCTCTCATACTCACCCATGCTGCATTTATTTGATAAATACAGTTAAAACATTAATAGTGTAAAATATTACAATTTAAAATAACTTTTCTATTGCAATATTTTTTAAAATATTGTGATCAAAACTGAATTTTCAGCATCATTACTGTAGTTTTCAGTGTCACATGATCCTTCAGAAATCCTTCTAATATGATGATTTGCTGCTTAAGAAATATTGTTTTATTATCAATGTTGAAAGCAGTCGTGATGCTTAAAGTTCATAGGAAGTCAAATAAATTGTAATAATGTTTAAGTCTTTACTGTCACTTTTGATCAATTTAATGTGTCTTTGCTAAAAAGTAGCAATGTCTTCATTTAAAAAAAAATGATTTAGTGAACAAGTTTTGTTTTTTAAAAAAAGATTCCCATCTCTAGTTTTACATTAGTATTAATCTCAAGCATACAAGCAATATTCAGTCTGCACTTTGCAAAATGAGTTAAGATACGGTTGGTAAGATGCATCACAAGCTGAAGCAGAAGTGAAAGTGCGATATCATGCCTCATATGCATCACTGATACTTGTATAGAAAATGCTAGATTCAAATACAATGTTAATCAATAGGAGCTGCTATAACACCATGTTTGGGCCTTGTGTGAATGAAATACGTTATTCTGGCCGACCAGTCTACTTTAGTTATGATAAATTTAGTGACAAACTTTAAAATAACACAGCCATCATCATTTTAACATATAGCCAGAAAATTTCCCAAAATCCCTCTGTGGATATGCAATGTAAAGCTGTCAGGCCAACAGCAAATAAAGAGGTGTTAAGAAGCCGAGGTTAGAGATCGCCCTGCAAAGAGAGAGAGTGGTGGTATATAGAGCTGTACTCAGAGACCTGTTCAGAACTGCACTGTAGATTTTGGCCTTTACAGAGCGCACCAGCTCAGAGTTCAGGAGGTTGTGACAGATGCAAAAGGTACACCTGTTGCAGCTGCACATGCAGCGTAACTTGGCGTGGCTGCAGAAACACACACAGACAGGAAGAATCAGCATCACGTGACAAAGTTCCAAGAGAGCTGGATCCTCCACTTGGGCTTGGACATGAAGTAGTGCAGGGAGGTAAGCACAGTAAAAAAAAAGAAAAATAATAAAAAAAACTATTCAATTGCTGGGAGAAGAGAATTGTGGGGGAAAACGGCAATCTATTGACAAGTTACGCAAAAGGAAAAAAAACAGGAAAAGAAAGAGCACGCTGGGAAGGCTTGAAACATCATAATCCAAACATATAAAAGGAAAGATTTATACAACTTGGCAAAACAAGCTCAAGCAAAAAGCTTGAATAGGGCTGCACTATTAAGTGAAATAAAACTGAAATTGTGATATGACAATGCAGATATTAAATCACATAGGCTGCAATTTAATTCTATAAATATTTGCACTGCACGTCTCAGAGGGAAGCACACGGTTTTCATTTACACGTGAGCAGCTTTTTTGCCAAACTGTGCAGCCCTACCAAAAAAGAAAAAAAAAGTATTTAAATGAAGACAGTTAAAAAAAATTAAATGTATACTTTGAATTACATATTTCTACCTAAAGTTCTTTCCTAAGAATTGCTTACCAAAAATCGCTTACTATTGTATAAACTGGACCATGAGTAGGTGTTTTCACACACAGCCTTTTCCAAAAAAAAAAAAATTGTTTTCAAATCAGTTATTTAAAACAAAGTTCTTGTACATAGCCTTAGGAAAGAACATAACTATCATCACCACCAGCCACTACAGAACCATTTTCCCTGATATTATGCACTTCAGTAAAAGACCATGGAACAAATGATACTTGAATGTCTCCGAAACCGCACCAATGAAACAGCTTTCCAAGATACTGCTAACATGACACCTACCTAAGAGCTTTAAAAGCACAAGGAGACGATAACTACATAGACAAACACAAAAGAGGCGAGCAGGGAGAGCCGGAGGAGCCAATCACAATCTAACAGGAGTAGCAGACAGTGGGGCAGATTGGTCGGGTTAAAGAAGGGGCTACAGTATATACACTCACGGATACATGGCCATAGTGGTGAGTTTGGTGTAGATGTCTTTGCTGGGTGCTTCGGCTGTGTTGCAGGTGAACAGCTGTGGCGGGTGAAGCTTGTGTTTCCGGCAAAAATCCAACGGGGACAGGCTGTAGTACTGACGCGCTTCATGCAGGTCTGACTTGGCAGCAATAATCACACAGGGTGTCTTGCTGTCCATATAGTGTTTCTGTGAAAAGACATCACGGTGTTAAAAAAATCCTTAACCAGTATAACAACATATATTTGGAGTTATTTCTGTGTTTTTGTTGAGCTTAAAAAAGGATGCAAACAAAAGCACAATTCTTTCCCCAAATCTCATCCTGAACAGAAGGAAAGAAGCTACATGTACACACAGATGTCATTCCAGTGGAAACCGACCAATAGATTGTTGACCCTGCCCGTCGAGCTTTATCTTAAAGGGTTAGTTCACCCAAAAATGAAAATTCTGTCAGTAATTACTCTTAGGTTACTCATTAGGAAAAGTAATTACTCTTAGGTCAGATAAACTTAAGGTTGAGCCACTGTAGTCACTTGGACTATTTTAACAATGTCTTATGGCAGATATCAATTACCTGATCCAGGTCTCAGATTTAAACAAAAATATCTTAATTTGTGTTCCGAAGATGAACGAAAGTCTTACGGGGTTGGAACAACATGAGGGTGAGTAATTACTGACAGAATTTTCATTTTTGGGTGAACTAACCCTTTATACTAATTCACAATAAAATTGACAAGAGAAATAAAAAGTTTCACAATAAACAACTTGGAGAAACAAGGGGCAGTTTTTGCTCAGTAAACTTTTTTGGATCCACAAGACGACACTGAAATAATATATAAGCTGTTATTTTAAATCCATACATATATTACCATTCAAAAGTTTGTGGTCAGTACAATGGTTTTTAATTAATACTTTATTCAGCAAGGATACATGTACTTGATCGAAAGTGACAGTAAAGACATTTATATTGTTATAAAAGATTTCTATTTCAAATAAATGCAGTTTTAAATGTTCCATTCATCAAAGAACACCGTTTTCAACATTAATAATAATTAGAAATGTTTATTGAGCAGCAAATCATCATATTAGATGTGACACTGAAGACTGAAATAACAGCTGCTAAAAATACAGCTTTGACATCACCGGAATAAATCACTTTAAAAAAAAAGCAAACAGTTATTTTAAATTGTAATATTTCAAAATATTACTGTTTTACAGTATTTATCAAATAATTGCAGTATTGGTGAGCATAAGAGACTTTTCAAAATCATAAACAAAAATTGTACAGACCCCAAAATTTTGAATGGTAGTGTTGATGACACTTACATTTATGTACTTTCTTACTAAAGTGACTTTCAGTAAGTTATGTCACATATAACCAGAACAAGTAGCCAAGTGTATATGCTACATGCTAAGCTAGCCCTCTCCAAGCTTATGAACCCAAGAAAACCATACAAGAAACCCACAATAACGACATTCAAACTTTAAAATGAATTTGACACTAATTCAATACATAGCTTTATTGCTACTGCACAGATACGATCTACAGCTGGGATCCATGTTTACAAAAAAGGCCCATTTCAGCAACATAACCAGAAACCTAATTTACTGAAACCACCATATCAAATTGAATGAAGTCTTGACAATAAACATTTTAAAAATATACTGACCTTGTAGACTTTAGTGCAGTACTCAAATGAGCACGGGTTGCTGATGTCATACACCAGGCAAACAACATCACAAGCCATATCAGCCTCAGAAAGGAACTCAAAGTCTGGCAGCACCTCATGCAGCTGAGAGAGAAAGAAGCGCTAATCAGCACTGGCCAGACATGAAGACTACCATATATTAGTGTAAAAAGCAAAAGAACTTTGACTTACGAGCAGATATTTCTCTTGTCCATAAACATAAGTTGTGCTAATGGCATAGTAAGACTTGTGGTCTTCTCTTATCTTCTTCTGACGCTGCAATATGAAGAGGGAGAAAGTCAAAATCAAAGTCAAAGTGCTAGACGCTCCTGTGAGGTATTTGTACTCACCGCAAGATTCCTGCCCAGGAAAGCCTGCAGAAAGCCACTTTTACCGCTGCCCCGGGCACCTAGGACATTGCAGCGGAAAACACTGCGCTGGGTCTGTTTCTTCTGCAGATCGATGCGCTTATTCCTGGTGACTGCACAAGGAAGTACACAATAATAGTTTATAAATCAGCCTTACAGATAAATGAACGAATGAGGATACATGCTAAAACACACTTACTTGTTATAGCGGCTGCCTGTGACTCCTGTTCTTGGATAATAGAGTAACCAAGATAACCCAGGTACTCCAAACATCGCTGCACATCTAGGTATGTTGTTAGCCTGAGATGGAGATAAATTATGTTCAACATTTGAATGAATGACTTCAGCAAAAATCTAAAGGTTCATTGTTTCCATCTTCAAATCCTGCGGGATTGCACTCACGTCCACTGGGAAAGATAGCCTTGGTAAGTGATCCAGCCCTGCTCATTGGTGCAGACCGTGTGGTTGACATCAGGACCCCAGGGCATGTAGGGAAAGACCTTGAACAAATCCTTCAGCTCATCGGGAGACAGGGAACAGTCTCGATCCTGACACAAACATTTAGAGTGGGGAAAAATAGAGATTCATTTAATAAGGCATTCTTAGTGTTCACCAATCATTTTTATATTGCTTTTTCTACATAAAATAAGCGCCATATGGGCATCTTTATCTTTTGCATGACGTCTCACTACTTTTTCAGCATCTTGTGCCAACTTATAAAAATGCAAGAATGTGTGTGAATGGCCACTATAATGTCATTCTTTCAGGTGCTGTAAAATATACCTTTGTATTATACAATTAAACAAAAGGCCAGGCCATTAATCATAGAAGGTTCAATCATCTTTATTCAAACTCAAGTTACATACATAGCTGTCCTTATCAAATGCAGCTATTTGGGAAACTTTTTCCAATTTTGCTGTGCTCACCTTGTCATGCTTGTCAAAAACGCTCTGGAGGAAGAGGTAGGCATTGTGGTTCAGCTCTGTGGTGCAGTCTGGGGGTATTTTTAACCTAGATAAACAACTGACCTCATTAGAAAACATTTCTTTGATTATTTAAAAAAACCAGGGCAGTACAACAGATCTGCAAAAAATGTGATCCAATCAGAGATTATGAGCTACTTAATGCGGCATGATTAATTTAAAGTTGAAATACTGGATTTGGGGTGGGACTCACAGTGGAAACAGGTATTCTTGTGTCAGCTCCAGATCATCATCATAACCAAACCTCCTGAGCACGGTCCATGTGGTTTCATGCCTTCCCCGCTGAATGAAGAGTGTATGAAGGAACAGGAAACCTAGAAAACAGACAACACACATCAGACACAAACAGAACCTGATGGATGGACGAATTACAAAATGTCATAACATTTATATATTATCTACTATTATATTAAATTATAAACTTTAAAAAAAAGAAATCAGGAAAAATATAATTACATTATCTAAGATTATTTTATACTATTATAATCTAAATAATTATTTATATACTTAAAATATATATATATATATATAAGATTTGTATTCATACACTTAAAATATATAATAAATAATAATAATATTATTATTTTTTTACAAAATGATATCTATGGAATGCCAAATATCACTGTGATATAAAAAGCCGGTGGCATTTGCCTTTCTACTCAGCTCACCCTTCCGTGTGAGGCCGTTGTCTTTTACCCCATCTGACATATTTTTCCGCACAACATTCTTCACGTCCTCCAGGGCTTGAGGTGCCAGGGGTATGTTAAAACAAGTTCTCTGCAAGGCAGGACCACCAATCATCATCAATGACTACGTTTACATGCAGCCAATAACCCGTTCAAAACCGGGATATTAGCAATAACCCGGTCGCGCACGGCCATGTAAACACCTGCAAAAACCCGAATATGCTTATATCCCGGATTTTAAAAACCGGGATATGATACCTGGGGTACCCCTTTTCTAACCCGAATTTTTGGTCATGTAAACGCGCATCGGCATATCCCCATAGTGATTTGTGTTCTGCGCATGTTCTATTCGCAAGGAATCTTGGTCTTTTGAGTAGAGGAACTTCTCGGCGCATACAAAAACCTGCGTGCAGTATACCGGAAGTAAACATGGCGAGACGCAGCGCAGCATACTTTTGGAGCGAGGTCAGTACCAGCACCAAAGCGCAAACAAAGGCGATCGCTATCTGCCCCCAACTATTCATTATCCGCGTGCTGCTGCTGTTGTTGTTGTCTTTGGATACAGGAAGAAGAATCGGAAATGACGCATATTGCGTCTTAAGGTTGTCCGTACGTCTTGACGCTAACCGTGCGTCGCCGATTACATCGGGATATTGCAATTCCATGTATACAGGAGAAACTCTCTCTGCTCACGCATGTAAACGGGTTATTCCTAATGTTTCAGAAACCCGAATAGTGACCTTAACCCGACCATAACCCGAAAATTGGCTGCATGTAAACGTAGTCTATGTTGCTTAAGAAAATATTAAAATTTTCTTTCACTCCCATTAAGGTGCAGTTTGTGCAGCTGTGTGCGTAATCAACCTCTCCTGTCACTTATCTGGGGAAGTATAAAAATGCCACAGCAATTTGAGCACAAAGTGCTGAAGAAACCTGCTCTCACCTGGAAGAAATTAAGCTCATTATCATTCAGAATGCCATCATTGTCAAGGTCTGATATTTTGAAAATGCGAGTAAGGGCCTTGATGCAAGATGGCTTCATCTGTAGAATAAACAGAAATAAACTCATTACTACACAGCATTACAGATCATTTGAATTTTTAGATGTAGGGATCCTACCCACTCATGTGCTTCTTTGCAATAGAAAGAGGCCAGATTCAAGTCCAACAGAAGTAATATGAAGTGCTAAATCTCTTACCTCTTTCTCTTCTGGAGAGTACAGAGGTCCTGTTGGGTGCAGAACGGCCTTCTGGGCGTAGTAGAACAACTCTGAGATATTCTTCAGGTTTTTGGCTGAACACTAAGAAAGAATAATACAATTAAACCATGATGGGCTTTCCTGATGTACAGTATGTCTTTTTCAGGCATTTTTATTTCTATATTTCTTTTACTCTACTTCTAATATGCTAACAACTTTAAAGGGTAACTAAACCCTAAAACAACTTTTTTTAGTTAATGATCTGTAAGACTGGGGCTTTATTAATGCTGTTCATTGATTCAAGTAATTTTTTTGACATTTGGCTATAAAGTGTTTTAATTCTACAATATATGGTGTAAAAACATCTGAGTGCTGCCCTCTTCAGGTTGAACGGTGGCTACTGCAGTTGAATTTTCCTATTGGAAGTTGCGGTGCCCTGTGATGCAAGCAGGCACCAGCTAACCACACCCTTGCCTACAGAGAGACCAGTCTCAGGTGCACGCCCCCCCTCCCTCTGCTCCGCTGGGCCCTGCCCACTTTTCCAGCATTTTTCAAATATTGCCAGTGGGTGGAGTCAGGCTCTGACCAGGGGTTTAGTTACCTTTTAATATAACGACGCTCAATAATAGTTGTTTTGATCTTTATAAGATGGGTTCTTTAACCTGTTAAGCTTCAAGCCCACTTTTGAAAAATCCCCAGAAATGACATACACAAACTGAAACAGATACAGTTCATGAACCCTTTGCACTAAAAGCACAAGTATGATCTCATTTGAAAGCTGACACCTGGTTGTTTATTGTAAATGTAGAATTAATTATTGTCATAATGAAAAAAAAACATTTTAAATAGCTTCAAAGTTTTGTAAAGTTATTAGAAATTTATTTTTATGAAACATCTTCATGAAAATAAAATTGAAGTTGGCCCTGGAGCAATCTAGAAATGCACTGCAGCTAAAGCCACATGTCTGACCATTTTATATTTAAAATCTGAAAATGATAAGTATAAAGCTCTGTATTTAGTTAAATGTTTTTCAAGATCATGTCAAATTACTTTATTTTGATTAGACTCTATTAGCAAACTGATGTTTAGTCATCTTCTGAGTCATCTATTCAGTCTATTGTCTCTATTGTTTTGTGGTGCCCCATTCAGTCTCAGTCTCCCCTGCACACATTTACACCTCTCCAGACTGGTTATTATGGCTCTAAATATGCATTTCTTTTGTCTGCATTATAGCTACTAACGACTGGCTATTCACAAGCTATTCATAGGGTTTCAAACCCTAATTTCTTTTATCAAAGTTCTCACTAAATATTTGAAACTGGTATCAAATGCACTGAAACATTTCAGTAAGCATTCCTATTTAGAAAAAAATCATAAAACAATAACTGCTCGTGGCAGGTGCGCCTGGGCTCGCTAGCATGTTAGCTTAGCACACCATCAATACACGACCATTTATGAGATTAAAACCATGTTTGCGCTCCAAACTCACTATATAACGCAAGTCTAGTGTTTTAAATAATCTTCTGTGATCTAACTTGGCTTCAGATAAAAAAAAAATCAGACAGAAAATGTATTATTTAGTGTTCTGAACGATGATGAAATCTATATCGATTAGCATTACATTATAAATATAATCTATTATTATGAAATACCTGGCATGGCTTGAAGAACACAGGTAACTCAAATATCATTGCAATCATGTTTATTGTCTTCAAAACATCTTTATCTGCATGTTACAGCGATCTCTGTACTTTCTGTATCACTCAGTGACGTCCTGGAATGTCACATGACTATGGGTCTTCTTCATGATCTATATATGGACTTTTATTGGACATAATAGCGCCCCCATGCAATTGGTATGAATGGAAAACACAGCACATCTCAGTAAGAAGCGATCATTATGATTACATCGACGCATTTGGGTATAAATTCAATAAATATTATTCCTGTCTATAGAAATATGATGTGAATCTATGAGAATATATCAATATTTCTCCACATCTGCACATTGTTGAGCTAAAAGCCCTCAGGGACGTTGTTTTGTGAATCGCTGTCATGACGACAGCACGGAGTGTTTTTTATGAATGGACCAGCTGACGCTTATAATTCATATTAAAGGTATCGACTCATTTTTTTCATTTCATAACTCCTGACACAAATTAAGACATAACTGTCACTATAAGTTTCTCAGAATACAATAGTGGTCAAATACTGAATCTTGAGTCTTATATCTTTTTAATGATGTATAGTTTGTCAAGGTATAACATTAAATCTGATAGTATATTTGAACTAAATAAAAAAAAAAACGCTTCAGTGCGCCGACGCTCTGGAGAAGGTTAAGAGGTTAACCTTATCAACCCAAGAATCCATTAACTAAAAATTAGCATTTGTTACAGTATTTATTAATCTTTGTAAACGTTAGTTAATACAAATACGACTGTTCAGTGTTAAAAATGGAACCTTATTGTAAAGTTTTACAAATAATCATTATTGATGTATAGTCATATACTTGTACAGTGCATTTGAATTTTACTTAACACATTTTAATGTGGGAGAGACAATTACTTTTTTTTTTAGATAATAACTAGCAGGCACAAGCAATAACTAGCAGGCACCCTGCAGTACCGGTGTGAGAGCTCTGTCTCTCCTTTCAGACTGAAACCAATGCCTCGAATAAAGCAGGAATGACGGACACATGACCCAAAGAATGATGTCACTTTCCTCCATGGCACTACTGCCCCTCTGCACACACTCCATCTCATAGGGACTGGAGAGGCATGTACAGAACATCACATACATTCAGACCAAAATCACACTTTTCAGACTGAGAGCATCTCTCACCTCCACGCACGTCTCAATCTCAGAGTACTGGTTCATGATGGGCAGGATGGTCTCCATGCTGCTGTGCTCCACTAGGTCAGATTTATTCCCCACCAGGATCAATGGTACTCTGTGACAAGAAACACTGATTAAAATATTTTACAGCTTCAGACAAAGTCCTTGAAGGTAAATTTATGTGAGGCATTGTGGCATCAAACAGAATTTCAAACAAGCAGCAATTGTTACATGGGAAGTACATGGATTATAATTATTTTTCATTGCCAATCAGCAGGAGGACTATCTTCATGGGGAAGGCGGAGTAAATAAGTCATAAAATTAATAAAAAACTATATAAAGTAGTAAGTAAATGGAAACATTGTTATTGTTTAATGATATTTGCTGTACTGACAATAACAGCCTGTCAAATAACTATTTACATCCATTTAGTTACCAGACGCTTATATAATAATTGCATAATTACATTTTGCAAATATAATCCAAAAAAAAAAAAAAGTGCATCTCATTTTTACTGTACATGACATCTCAATACAGATTATATATTATATATTGTTATATTATGTTATAATTAATCAAGTCACATCTTTCTGTTGCAGAAGAATACAGACTATTATTTTTAAAACCATGTGGAAAGACCAAAGCACATTCAAGAGGCCCGAGGCCTCCAAGAACCTGGCAGGAAGCCACACACCTGCTGTCCTTATCCGTCCTCTCATTGATGAGGGGAATCCAATGACTTGTCACCTACAGGGAAGCCAATATAAGGAGACACAACAGAACCTTTCAGACTATCAGAAGTTAAATAGCAAGAAATGTATTTAATTTGGTAACTACAGAAAGAAAGACAAATGAGTCTGGCATACACAGAAACAAAACTTACCTTTTCGATAGATTTCTTGTTGTTTACTGAATATACGATGCATATAACATTGGCCTGTGCCGAGAGAGAAAATGCTAGGGAGGTGAATAAAACAATAAAATCAAACTAAATTGTGTTATCAAAGAGACTAAACCAAGCCACACCTTTGTTATTTCT
This sequence comes from Rhinichthys klamathensis goyatoka, assembly GCF_029890125.1. Taxonomy (NCBI): domain Eukaryota; kingdom Metazoa; phylum Chordata; class Actinopteri; order Cypriniformes; family Leuciscidae; genus Rhinichthys; species Rhinichthys klamathensis. Next base: position 214,611 of record NW_026606684.1, on the reverse strand, counting down.
TGGTAAAGCTGCTCATCTGACTGTTCTGCTTCTGTGGGATAAAAAAATTAAATATGAAAGCACACAAAACACCAGTAGAGGTTGCATATTAGTATGTAGATAATAACAGTGATGCTGGCTATATGAATCTCACCATACAGAGATATGTGATCATGCATCCTTACCTGAGTAGTCCACTATATGAGTGGGCACTCTCTCAGGTGTAACATCAGCAGGAATAGTGATCTCTTCGGCTCTGAGAGGAACCTTCAATGAGATCCACAATACAAGTGAGAAACACCACAGTAATGCAATGCATTTAGGCAAGTATAAAATTGGCTTAATAAAATAAAGTTAGTTTAACGAGTACCTCATCAGGGAACTCCTCACTGACAAGTGACATGATCAGGGAGGTCTTCCCCACTTTGGCTGTGAAGAAAAGGATTTCCAAAGTGACCGTTGAGTTCTAGATCTATTCACAGCACTAAATGAATCCCAGAAACATGCCTGCCACGATTTGAGTGCCCTTATAAAGGGGCAGTTGACAATGTTAAAGCCGAATTGTACTATTTGCACTTGTATGGCCTCAAATTGCAAGACTACTTTCAAAAATTCATTTCACACCACAGAACCATTTTAAATGAACTAGCAAACAACAAAAAGGTGATTAAAAGAAGGGGATAAACATCAATGTAAATTGTAACCTAAAATCTTAATGTTGAAAAAAGAAAAGCTTGTGAACAAGTCCTGATCAGTGTTATTTTAGTATCATTGAGAAACATTTTTTTGTTAACATTTTGAATGACACTTTCCCCCATTTTCATTTTAGTTAAAGTCTAAGTATTCTCAGTTAATGTTTCTTTTATTTCCAAGTGACAATTTATGGTTTTAGTTAAGTATACATAACCTTGGTTCTGATATTTCCAAAAATACAAATGTACTGATCCCGTGATCAGTATGTTATGTTCTCAAAGTGTTGGTGTTACTATCTGAATATTAACACTTGTAAGATGCTGAAATGTCAAAATATCAATTTTGAAGTTGTCTGAACACTGAAGCTTGATGTTTTGGCATCGGTGAGCAGTACGTTTACATGGACACGTACCCATCGTGGCTGGGTTGGCTGACCCGTGGCTGCGTTGGCTGACCCATCTAAACTTTGGCAGCTCTTACAGCAAATGCCTGAGAGTTGCTCATAAAACTGCTATAAATAACCCTGATAAACAAGGGTAAATCTAACTAAAATTATCAACAAAACATTAATGATGGACTAGTGTCATTCTTCATGTCAGGGTTTGCTGGTCAATTATGATAATTAAAAACTGCAGTTTTTCCAGTTATTTTACTTCGAATGGACATGCATGTAGATTAATATAACGTGTTGGATGACTGTGTAGACAACGTTTAAAAACATACAGAGCTTAGTAACTTGGCCCTGTTTTATTTCTGGGTGAAAACGTTTCATTCTGTCACTTGTCAATTTATAGTCCCAAATGGCTGAATAGAATTGTTTGTGAAAAAGATAAAATGCAGAATGAGAGGGTTTATTATGCAAATAATAGTGAACAGCAGCGCATGTTGACTAACTAGCGTTAGAGATGTGCGAATCAATTCAGCAACTGCAGACAAGCTAACAAATAATAAAACAGGAAACCATGGAATTAATTCACTTACGTTCTCCGACTAGTAATATCCTCACGTCCTTTCTCATCGTTGCAACTTTAATGTGATCAAAATAAATACTGAACAAGTCCTTTGTCGTGGATCATTGATCCTGCTGCTATATGTAATAAGGCGGGCCTGTGTAGGGCAAACCGGACGGATCCACTTCTGTCTGCCTCAGTCTGTATAAAACTTCTGTTCGCACCAGTTTAACACACAGACGAGATTCGTGCCATTGAGACAAAGCGTTTCCGCGGATATGAAGGCACTGCTTGCTTTCTTCAGATTCACTTCATGACATTTCTGGGTTCACATTTCAAGCTCACGCCAGAAGCGACTGACCTCCAATAAAAACCGGTAACTACGGAACACAATTAAGGACAAACGCGAATCTCCTTGCGCTGGCATTTTCTGATTACAACGTTCGCAGTTAAAATGTTATACCGTCTCCTGTAGGCCGGGAGAGGAAACGCGTGTCACATTTCCCCCGCTGAAAGGAAAAACAGGCTCAGCCTTCGAGCCTGGCCACGCTAAAAAATATTCCACAGTTCTTTGCTGAGAATGATGGCCTCTAGAGTCACTATTATTATCTGTGAAACTGCTATTACACTGGGTATTTTGTCTGATTTATTTTATTTATTTTTTACCTATGTTCTTCTTAGTATAATAGGGTAGAGTATGTTTTAGTAAAATTTTGTTTGTGTATTGTTTTTAGTATTATTATGGGTTATTGTATGTTTTAGCAAATATATTATAGTGTACAGTTTGTTTTTGAGCTAAAGTTTTGTTTTAGGAATGTAGTCGGGCAGATAGATCACTGTTGGCTGTGTGCGAGGAGGACTGAATGTGGATGCTGCTACTGTAACAAATCGAATTTCCTGTGAAGGATTAATAAAGTATCTATCTTATTACTTCACTTTCACTATAAATAATAGACACGTTATACAAAATATTTTAAATATAATATATAATTGATTAATACATTCAATAGATATTACTATCAACATACTGCTAATTTTGTTAGTCTACGAAACAAAACTTTTTAACGGTATTATATACTTAGTATTGATGATGATAGAAGATAGATTTTAAAACAAAATTGAAGAATTGTGAACATCAACATAATTCTGCTTTGTTCAGTCGCCCATATGATTATAAATCAGAAAACAAAAAGTGTCCAAATGTCAGTTTAATGAAACCTCTGTGTTCTACAATGATCATTTTCCTCACACACTCCATGTCACTTGCATTCTCCATTTCTGTACAGCCATAATTCCTTATTTTTAGCTTCTATTTTGTGTCTCAGCTCCAGCATGTGGACTCACTGTCATGTGTGCGTCTAATTCAGTTCTCTCGCATAAGCCTAAAATGAGATTCACTTCTTGGTCAAGGCTCAGAATGTCTCCTTGTATTGAGTCAAGATCTTATCCATCTTCATATAATTTCTGCTCCTTAGAGAGCTCAACCAGATGGTCCATCCACATCTGACCTACTGCAATCTTCTCAGATTGGTTTCACATCCCAAAATGGACCATGTGGGAATATTTTTTTAACTGCTTGTTAGAAACAATGCCCAAAAGTGACATTCTTCTAAGGTTCCCGTTGAGTAAATCATTTCTGGGACTCAAATGGTAACCTTTGTGTCACACCTAGAATATCTGGTTTCATTTTAAGATTTAGTGACAGAGTCCATGTGTCCAGAGTGTTGTGCTCTGAGCTTATTATCCAATCCAATCCATTGTGTTCACCTCCGTCTACGAATATTGGCTTCGGCTGAAAAGAGGTAGAGTATTTTTTTTTTCAAACTCAGTTATGTTTTGTTATATTTAATTAACACACTTGATAGAGAGTGGCGTAATCTTACTGGTGTAATCTTGGGGTATCATAGGTTTTGAGATGACTGTTTTCAAGGCCTCCACCCACTCTCTTTGATCTCGCTCCTGCTCACACATGAAGACGAACTGCCGATCCGGCGTCTCCACAATTACCCCACACTTCCATTTGTTGCCTCTGGTCCCTTTAGGGACACACTCTCTCACTGAATACCCATGATTCTCTGAGCCAATAAAAACAACTCCAAGCTCAATGGCATCCTTTAGGATAAAAAGAAAAAGAAAATTCACAATATTAAATTAAAAATGTTTTTTTTTTTTTTTTAATTGATTACACTTACCATGCGTTTCAAGTTTAGATTTTAGCTGACCTGAAAAACAGCCAACACTTACTCAGTAGGAAAGGGAAAAAAAATGCAATTCATACCAGTTGTGTTTTAAAATAGAGTAGTTTCCTGTCCAGGGAATCCAAGATAAACCATCTTTTCTTGAATGGCTCTCGCTGCTGTTCAACATAAACAAAGAGTCAGAGCTGTTTGTTTTAGGATCAAATCACTTAAATTCATTTCAAAGGTTTAAAGTTCAAAATGTATTTGTCACATGCTCAACATAAGTGGTAGGAATATTTTTTTCCCTACAAGCTATTATACTTTCCTTGAGACAGCAGGACAATAAAACACAATTCAGAAACATTAGTTACAGAATATGCAGAACTATGCAGATGTGGAAAATATACAGATATGTACACAGTGGCCTAACGTAGTGGTGTTTTAGTTTTTGTGAGTGTGTAAAGCGGTGTTTGAGGAGTGTTTTACAAGAATAGCATGATATATCCTTAAAGGGTTAGTTTACCCAAAAATGAAATTTCATTAATTACTCACCTTCAATGTTGTTCCAAACCAGTGACTACAGTGGTTCAAATGTAATTTTATGAAGCGACGAGAATACTTTTTGTGTGCAAAAACAACAACAAAATAACTACTTTATTCAACAATTTCTTCTCTTCTGTGTCAGATCTCCTACGCTACACAGTACAGCGCTTCCGGTTCTACGCCAGAATGCCGGCTAATTATTGGCCGACGCTGTTTACGTGAGCACCACAACACATGCATGTGATGCTGATGCAGGAGCCGGTGTTCTGATGTAGAACCCGGATGTGCTGGACTGTTTACTATGCGAATAGCGTAGGAGAGCTGACACAGAGAAGAAAATAAATTGTTGAATAGTTTTTTGCGCACAAAAAGTATTCTCGTCACTTCATAACATTACATTTGAACCACTTTAGTCACATGGACTATTTTAACAGTATGTTTACTACCTTTCTGGGCCTTGAAAGTTGCAATGACTTTGCTGTATATTAAGGGATCAGAAAGCTCTCGGATTTTATTAAAAATATCTTCATTTATGTTCCGAAGATGAACGAAGGTCTTACGGGTTTGGAACAACATGAGGGTGAGTAAATAATGACAGAATTTTCATTTTTGGGTGAACTATCCCTTTAAATGTTTGTGCAATTTAAAGACAACTACAAAAACCTTGCTACACCGAAAAATCTAGATATTTAAATATACATATGATGAAAATAGAGAGAACCATTTGTGGACAAAAAAAGAAAAAAAAACTTACCAGAGGGCCAGTCTTCTCCATGTAACCCTCTTTCAGGTAGTTTCTGGTTGTCCATGGTATTAGCTTAAGACAAAAAAATATGGACACATTATCGGCGATGAACCCGGGGGTCATGAGGTGTTTTGGGTCTTAGATCATCAGACACCCTTACCCGGGCGACCCAGCTGGGGGTGATCAGTCCCTGGCTTGTGTGTCCAAGGGGTGTGCTACACCATTGCTCACCCTTCTTAATCCAGTCACCTCAATGCTTTTTCTGCAGTTTCATTTATGTTCTTGGTGGCTGTCCTTTCCTGCTACCCTTAAATGCCAGAGACTGAATGCCTGATGTAATGACTGCCCTGCAAAGCCCCTGCCTGCAGCCAACCTCAATGGCCTTCCAACCATGTCTCCTACATTCCTCAACCAGCTCGTTGGGATTGGGGTTCTTGAGCCCCTGCCCCTTTAATAGTGAAAGCAAAAGTTTTCCCGAGGGGGGCCCAGCTCCCCACTCCCCTGCGGAACTCTATTTCGCCACTGCCTCTGCGCCTTATTCACCAATAAGTCACAAATGGAAACTACAGAGTTGAACATGTAGTACACAAATATCATGGATGTTTACATCTACAGTGATTTTCTGTGATGATGCACCAATCACAGAACAATTTGTTCCTCGACTAAACTAGAAAACTATTAAAATATACTACAAATATAGCATTCTGTTTGTTAACCAAATAAAATAAATGTGTTTCTTGTTTAGAGATGCAGCAACTCACAAAAAAAAAAAAAAAAAAAACGCATTTACGTGTCCTGTTACCATTGTTGTGGTGTAGGGCGTTTATCTGATGATCATTCATGTTGTGAAATTGGAGAGAAGGCAGGCCTGTTGATGGTTTTAGGAAGTAAACTCACTCGGAAAAGGGGAAACTTACAGAACTTCCTTTTTATGTGGCAATGTTAGCTACAACACGAGAAGGCTCAACACGTTTTTGAGAAATTCAAAAACTTTGTAAAGCAAATTAAAAGCACTAAGTAGACATGTGGTACTTTAGTAAGTCAAAAGCAAGTATACAAAAAGTACTTACATCTCTATCACTAGCTGTAGGAAAGGCTGTTTTCAGGTAGACGTAGCGAATAGCTCTAATGGCATTAAACCAATTGACAATCTCCTAAAATAGAGAAATTACAGAGCAGATACTCTTTAGTGAACAAGCTGCCTTTGAAACTCATTAAGTTAAATTCAAACTCACTAAATATGAGGTGCACTACAGCTGCACAATTTTTTGGAACAAAGCAGGAAAAAAGGCTGGAAAAATAGATTTACCTGACCATTTTTATTGTAAACAAAAAGGTTTCGGGTGTGATCATCCACACAGTAGGTGATCTGGAGGCCGTGAGCATGTCCTATCTTCTCAGGCTGGAAGGTTGCATTCAGGTCCTTCACAGAAATAGTAGCCTTTGGCCCCTTAGATTCCTGACAAGCACAGATACTATTTCATGAATTGTGCACCTAATATTCATTTGATTCTATACATTTTTCAATCAAAGGCAAATATTTTAAAACAGAGCTAGTATTGTGTTAAAAGGATATTGGATGATGTATGCATAGCTTTGATTGTCTTAAAAGTCATATACTGTAGTTATTCTCAATCTGTGCTGTGTTTTACGACAAATGCATTCACTAAAAAAAATATAATTTCTAAATGGTGCACAAACTTCATTGCTCAATGAAAAGTTTTTTTTCTTACATCCTCCTTGTAGTATTTGAGGGTAAAATCGTGCACTGAAAGAACAAACTTCCTCTCGAGAAACTGTCCATTATCCTTTCCTTTCTTCCACAGCATGCCCTCATAGACACCTAGAGCCAGGCAAAACAATTTTGTTGAAAGATTAATGTTAATATTAGCAGATAAAACAGACTTAAGTAAACAGACTAAGATACAAGCTGAATGCATTAAGTATAATATCAGTTATTCATCTGTCATTTTTATTATTCAAGTGTGGGCCATTTGGAATGATTCACCTGCTGCTCAGTCAATCTGAGCTGATTTTCTTCAATAATACACCTTTTTACACTATAATGATTTAAAGCACAGAGTTTAAAAGAAAACTTCTGGGTGCTGAAATGGATTACCTGTTGTGAAGGGTCTTTCTGTATTTTTCACTGTAAACTCCATTCTTTCGTATTTGGCTCGAATCCATTGTTCTCTAAGGACCCTATACAGTGCACATATAATGCATTTTGTTGAGCTACATGATGTAGTCAATTAATGTATAAATGTCATTTTATATATAGGCTATATATATATATATATTACAGTTTATAGAACACTTACAATATTATTTTATAGTAAATTAGATTGAACTATTTCAGTTGAATATGAACATATATTCAACTAATACATGCGCAATGAAGCATTAAGAATCGAGAACACAACTGACAGAATCAAAGGAATGGACTTCAATACACTTTTAGTGGAAATAGTAGTTCCTGTTACTGTGATACCCAGTAGTACACAGCGTTTTTTCTTGCCAGTAAGATGTTCGCTTGATCAGCCCTTTTTTTTTTTTTTTTTACTTCCCAAATCAGAGATCTGTTTCATTGTGATATAAATTTAGTGTTTCAGCAGTAAATGAATGTGTTTAGTTTGACTTTTCAGTCAGTAGAAGAGCCAGGACTACTCACTCGCAATCATCTGTGTGGGGCTGATAATAAAAGACAGGGACAAATTTCTCATAGAAGTTTTTGGCAGGAAGGTTTCCATTGGCCTTCATGAACTTCTCATCCGAAAATGCATTGAAAGGAAACAAAATGGTGTAGGGTTCACATTCAAGACTTAATGGAACCACTAGATGCTGAAATGTAAAACAGTGACTATGCAAAAAGTGACAAGAAATTATCAATCTCTTATCATAAAAAAACATTTAGTTCACAAGCTCCTTTATACCTGCACAAGCTCATCATCCCAGAAGTCTAAGCGTATGGACTTGATACGACTTATTGCAGGAAGATTGCGATGAGTTCCAGAACAGTTTAGACACACAAATATTCCCAGAGTACATGAAGCCCAGTCTGGATCTTCAAGTGATAACAGAGAGTAAGTTAGTGAGTCAAACAATTGATAAATAAAGTTCCCACATTCATGGAAAGCCATAGTAATTTTAAAATTGTGATTTCCAGGAAAGGCAGTGAAAAATAAATATTTTTATATTAAATATCTTTTCTTAATTACGTAATCACGAATGACTAAATATTATGGAAAAGTCACAAAAAGGCATGGCAATTCTTGGGTTAAATGTGTGTGGAAACACCTGGCAACAAATCTGTAAAAAAAAAAAAAAAATTATATTTCATATAAATACAACTATGAAAGGAGTGTGCTACTGGTTTCGAAAAAAAATGGCAGCTTGTTTATAGAAGCCATAGTTACACTGATCAAACCATGACAACAAGCTGTTTACTCATGGCTATACCATAATTTTACTATGAATACCTACAGAACTATAACTTTAAACTAGGAACAGTGTGTCAAAATATTGTGTAGAGAACTTTCTATTAATTACTTGCATTCCCGGTAAAAGTACACAAATAACAACTGGCTGTGAGTTAATGCAGTGTTGACAATATCTGTTCCTGTACTCACCTGCAGCTCCACAGTCAGCACAGCAGCGATTCTCTGGCACCTTCACCAACTCTAGAAGTGTCTTCTTGTTCTTTTCCCGATTTGCCATAGGCGAAATGCTTTTAAACACATACAGGTTGTACTTTCAACTCTCTTATCTGTTTCTTTAAGCGTTGGATATCCCGGAGGGTGCGGTTTCGCGGTATATTTCAGTCACCTAAATTAAACTGTTGCGCACCGGTCGCGTCAGATTCGAAACTCATATGCGCTTCAACGCGGCAAAACGCTGCGGTCTCAGCAGCTGGACTCGAGGTCTTCCGTAAGCATTCACTAAACCCCCCCCCCTTCGAGTTCACTTCCTGGAGAAAACAACAAACTCGGAGCTACAACTAAGATATGTGCTCTATTTAATAATCCATTAACTCTCATTACTCTATAATAAATATGAGAGGATAATTAGGCAATAATGAAAACAAGTTGTAAACAGTGTCTCACTGTGGGTAGAGAGTTTTTCGTGCTTAATATGGTTAAAATATTACATATAATAAAATATTATATTTGTACCAAACAAAACATGAGAATATCAAGATTGAGTTAACTGATATGTTAAATCATAGGTGCCAACAGCTATAATATTCTTGCCTAGCTAGTACATTTACTCCAATCACACACTGAGACTGCATATAAAACAAAAATGTTGCATTTTCAGGTTTAACAGTTATCTTCCTGGATTCAAGTGGACTAAAACCGTCCCATTTAGGAGATGTGGAAGTGAAAAGTGTGCTTCATGACTCAAAGTTTCACGAAAAACAATGTAAGGTCTATCGTCTCATGATAAAATATGAAATATGGTTGGTGGTGGTGGGGATCATGCACAACCTGTACACAAATTCTGTTTACAGAGCTCTTGCAATTTACATACATATTTTGAAAAAAACAAAAACATGTTTGCTGGCAAATAGCAAATCCACATTTATTACTTGATAAAACTTTTTGGAAGATGCATGACAAAAAGTACAAAACATAAAGGATCAGCAAATTTAAAAAATCAGTACAAATATGTGAGGTCTACAACAACATAAAACCACACTCCTTCTGAGTATATATTACTGTACAAATGCATATTCACCAGCAGCCCTTAAGCGGCTGCCTAAAGATGGGTGCAATTTAAGGGAACTCGGAAGCCAGGAACTCCACTGTGCTTTTAGGAAGAGTGAAGTGTATACCATCCAAATAGTGCAAGAACCTGTAAAAGTAGGGGAAAACAACACTATGATCATTTTGTTACATTTGGATCTTTAGAGTAGTTTTGCCACTACAAGACAAGTGAATGTGATAATTTAAAACAAGTCGACAAACCGTAAACGACTCAAAGACATAAACAAGAAACAAAACTGTTAAATTGTGACCTCATGCCATATTTAAGCTTTGCAAAAGCCACATCCTGTCCCTCCACTGCATTTTGTTTTTGTTTTTAGACCTGTGCACTATGACCAAGTTGAATTTTGACACGTCTGTCAGTTAAGCAAAAAACAAATGCATCAGGTACTAAACATATTTATGAGATGCGAGTTCAGACTGTAAAACTTTGGTTAGTTATCAAATATAGTGTTTGACCTTCATGAGACAGCTCACCTTCATGAGACTTACCCTTTACCCCACTGTGTAAAGGGTATATACATTGTCACTTCAACTCAGTGTGGTATCTGAATAACTGGAAATTATCTCACAATGGGAGCGTACCAAAGAACAGGGTCTCTTGTTCATAAACAAGGTTGTGTCATGCATTTGAGACATTTCAGGCTTTCAGGGTGGTCAAGACAATAGTGTACAGCAGACTATTTTAAACCAAAATATTTCTCTCTTAACCTGTCACAGGGTTTCCATACCTCTTAAATAATCAATTACCATGACTTTTTAGTCATGGAAACACTAAAATAATACAGTCTTAATGCCCATTTCAAATACAGTAAAATACAGGAACATACACCAGACTTCTCACTGATGCCCCACCTAGTGGAAGCGCATGATGCATGCTATAATTAACAGTATAATATGAAGAGTTTGGTTCCAAAACGCGATAAACGGCATTTAAAAAAAAAATTTGTTACTGCAAAAATCAGTATTGTATCTGGTTGGTATTGAAAAGTCAATGTTTAATTTTAAGTAAAATGCGATATCCACCGTGTTATTCTGTCATGTTTTCTCCCTTTCTTTCCAAACCGCGACAAACGCCAGTCTCCCTTCTCTGCAGAATGCGATATATCCGCTCTCAACCAATCACAACGGACCATTCCACGCAATGTAAACAGTAACGGCAGCGCCTTAAATACACCCGGCTTCCTAGTTTTTCTTATCTATTTTGTACTTTTCGATCAACAAACAAACAAAAAAATGAATAATTTTGACGGCATTGATGAACCTGTGGTTGTTTCTGCAGTGGGTAAGAAACGTAAGGCATCGAAATCGAATCATTTACGTGAGGAGATTAAGAAGATGAGATGTTTTCAATCTTCTTTACAGTTCTTAATAAAAATATTATACTAATAAACTTACGTTGTTGTGTATTTTCAACAGTTTCAATATGAAAAAAAAAACTTTTATATTGATTCAATGGATTAATAGCATTTTGATTTTTTTTTTTAAATGGATTTATTGCATTTTGGGGAAAAAAATAATCCGTTTTTATAATAAATCTTTGAAAATCAAAACCTGGATTTTAATTTTTTTTGTTATTATGACCTACAAATGCTATGTGAAAGTTTGAAACAGAAAATAGTGGTTTTCATCTTTCCACTTTCTTGGTAAAGAAAACACATTTTTACTCAAATTAATCTAAATGGATTTATTGCATTTTGGAACCAAACTCTTCATATGATTGATATTAATAAATCAGTAATATGCACACAAAAAACCCCACTATAATTAGAAAAAGACAGTTCTTTGTGTAATTTTGTAACCACTAATGACATGTGTTCACTGCAGATAGTCTATAAATGTATCTAATAACTCTCACCTGCGTTTGATCTTTCCCTGCTCCTTCAGTCTCTCTGACCTACAGATGGTACGCAGAGAGGGGAGGTAGTCCAGAGCCACTGCTGCCCGGTTTCCCAGCGTACCAGCTGACATGGTGGAGAGCAGCGACTTCATCACCTCACTTCTCCTCTCCATCAGCCTGTACAAAACAAAATTAACACAATCTTACAGCACGTTGTGTATAAACCGCCTCACAGGGCAGAGAGGTCAGTGGAAATGTAAAACATTGAGACAAGGGATGGGTATATAGAATATTTGTGTTAAGTTTACAATGATTTTGAAGATTTCTTTGGTTTTCCAAAGACTAGTTTCAACTAGTTTCCTTGTCACACAACTTGCAGGTTTAAGAACATAAATACATATTTTAATAACATTTAGTGGAAAAAAACTTTCAGGAAAGTTTCAGCATTGGCATTTTGATATAATATTTTGGTAACACTTTGGAATAAGGTTTCATTAGTTATCTACATTAGTTAACATGAACTAATAATTAACAATACATCTACAGTTATTATTAATCTTAGTTAATGTTCATTTCAAAATCAAATTATTGGAGTCACATTATTAAAATCAAATGTTGTATTTATGTTAATGTTGTAACATAAGTTCATGCATTGAACTAACATGAACAGCTGGATTTTTATTAACTAACATTATTAAAGATTAATAAATACAGTAACAAATGTATTGCTCATAGTCAGTTCATGTGAATGAATACATTAACTAATGTTAACAAATGAGACCTTATTGTAAAGGGTATATAAGACATTTTTATATATAACGTATGATTTTAAACTTAAAGGAATAGTTCACTTAAAAATTAAAATTCTATCATCAAGTCAATGGGGTACATCAACTGTCTGGTTACCGACATTCTTCAAAATATCTTCCCCTTGTGTTCAGCAGAAGAAAGAAATTCATACAGGTTTGAATCAACTTGAGGGTGAGTAAATGATGACAGAAGTTTCATTTTTAAGTGAACTTTCAGGAAATTTTCTGCATGGCATTTTGTTAAATATATATATATATATATATATATATATATATATAGAGAGAGAGAGAGAGAGAGAGAGAGAGAGAGAGAGAGAGAGAGAGAGAGAGAGAGAGAGAGAGAGAGAGAGAGAGAGAGAGAGAATAGAATATATATTCTCTCTCTCTCTCTCTCTCTCTCTCTCTCTCTCTCTCTCTCTCTCTCTCTCTCTCTCTCTCTCTCTCTCTCTCTCTCTCTCTCTCTATATATATATATATATATATATATATATATAAAAACATGTAGGTTAATATTGCTTCTTGTTAATGTATTATTGAGATTTTTTTTTAGATACATGACCTACCCTTGGATTAAATGTAGTATAAATAAAAGCAAAAAAAAAAAAAAAAACACACAGAGAGGCTGAATTCTCACCATGGTTCACAAGGTGTGACTTGAGCCAGGCTGAAGCCATCTCTGTGTGAAGCCACAGGGAGGGTGAGCTCCTCCTCTGCCTCTCTTCTGATCTCGTCCTCCAGTTGCTGAGCTCTGTCCCAGGCCTCAGAGACTACAGCCTTGCACTTCCTAAAGCTCAAATGCCCCAATGCAGCATGGATTTCATCAACACTAACACTATTTACCCGGCTGACACACTCTGACCGAATGTCATCGGTCATCCCACTCTTGACCTTCGCACCGGTCCAGCCAAAGTCCTGTGGTCTGCAGGAACCCTCTGCCTGCAAAGGCTGGAAGTGCAATGAGGAGTCCAGGAAGGACATGTGGTCCATATACTCTGCTAAACTGCTTAAACAATGCGTCACTGGCTTGCTCTTCTTTCTTTCGGCTTCAGATAACACAATGTGCCTCGGTTTTTTCGGCGCAACTTCAGGCACATTCACGGACAGATTGGCTGCTTCCGCATTAGTGCTTTTAGCAGGATCTCTGCTGGTTTTTGGCAGTGAGAGGAAGTCTTCCTCCGACTCTGAATCAGACTGGAAAACGTCTTTATTGCCCATCTTCTTGCGCCCTCTCATTCTGGAGGACAATTTAAGGGGACTACCTTCTTCAGAGGGCTCTTCCAAAGCTTCTAACCTCATATTTTGAGGTACTTGCTCGGGTTGGGACTGTGGGTTTGGTGCTGATTGTGATTTGAGGGTGGACTGCAGTAAAGGGCGAGTTGGCAGGGGAAGCAGACTCTCCATATTGGAGTAGAGAAGTTCCACTCCCATTCTGTGGACCTTTGAGAGAATATCCCAGCACTTAATGCTCTCTAGTGTTGAAGACTCGTGCTGTAAAATAAAATCAGATTGATCAGGAACAAATTCTGGAAATTAACATGTTTAAACAATTATATTTTTAGTGTATTAATAAATAAATACCAATGATACACAATATATTGGTACTATATCTGTTATTGGCCAATAAATGTTTTTTATTATTTTTTATTATCTGTATTGATATTGGATAGTTAATAGTGCATGCTAATAAAAAAAAATAACATTTTAAAAATAATTTAACAACAATATGGGACAAATAGGGAAATTTTTTATAAAATATTTTTGGATTTATAATTAATAATAATTCGTTACATTTATATAGCGCTTTTTACTCAAAGCGCTTTACATGGAAGGGGGAATCTCTTCAACCACCACCAATGTGCAGCATCCACCTGGATGATGCGACGGCAGCCATATTGCGCCAGAACGCCCACCACACACCAGCTTATTGGTGGAGAGGAGAGAGAGTGATGAAGCCAATCAGTATATATACATGGGGATGATTAGGAGGCCATGATGGACAGAGGCCAAGGGGCAAATTTGGCCAGGATGCCAGGGTTACACCCCTACTACTGGGATTTTTAATGACCACAGAGAGTCAGGACCTCGGTTTAACATCTCATCGAAGGACGGTGGACTTTGACAGTATAGTGTCCCCATCACTATACTGGGGCGTTAGGACTCACACAGACCACAGGGTGAGCGCCCCCTGTTGGCCTCACTAACACCTCTTCCAGCAGCAACCTGGTTTTCTTAAGAGCTCTCCCATCCAGGTACTAACCAGCCTCAACGCTGCTTAGCTTCAGTGGGCAACCAGTCTTGGGCTACAGGGTGATATGGCTGCTGGCTTTAGACACATATTTATATATATATACAGTGATGAAAATAAGTATTTGAACACCCTGCTATTTTGAGAGACATAATCTAAAAAAAAATATCCAGAAATCACAATATATGATTTTTTAACTATTTATTTGTATGATACAGCTGCAAATAAGTATTTGAACACCTGTCTATCAGCTAGAATTCTGACCCTCAAAGACCTGTTAGTCTGCCTTTAAAATGTCCACCTCCACTCCATTTATTATCCTAAATTAGATGCACCTGTTTGAGGTCGTTAGCTGCATAAAGACACCTGTCCACCCCATACAATCAGTAAGAATCCAACTACTAACATGGCCAAGACCAAAGAGCTGTCCAAAGACACTAGAGACAAAATTGTACACCTCCACAAGGCTGGAAAGGGCTACGGGGAAATTGCCAAGCAGCTTGGTGAAAAAAGGTCCACTGTTGGAGCAATCATTAGAAAATGGAAGAAGCTAAACATGACTGTCAATCTCCCTCGGACTGGGGCTCCATGCAAGATCTCACCTTGTGGGGTCTCAATGATCCTAAGAAAGGTGAGGGATCAGCCCAGAACTACACGGGAGGAGCTGGTCAATGACCTGAAAAGAGCTGGGACCACTGTTTCCAAGGTTACTGTTGGTAATACACTAAGACGTTATGGTTTGAAATCATGCATGGCACGGAAGATTCCCCTGTTTACCAGCACGTCAAGTCCCGTCTTAAGTTTGCCAATGACCATTTGGATGATCCAGAGGAGTCATGGGAGAAAGTCATGTGGTCTGATGAGACCAAAATAGAACTTTTTGGTCATAATTCCACTCGCCGTGTTTGGAGGAAAAAGAATGATGAGTACCATCCCAAGAACACCATCCCTACTGTGAAGCATGGGGGTGGTAGCATCATGCTTTGGGGGTGTTTTTCTGCACATGGGACAGGGCGATTGCACTGTATTAAGGAGAGGATGACCGGGGCCATGTATTGCGAGATTTTGGGGAACAACCTCCTTCCCTCAGTTAGAGCATTGAAGATGGGTCGAGGCCAGAGATGCTCACGAGTCTCTGAACTAGAGTCCAAGTCAAGTCTCAAGTCTTTGAGCTAGAGTCCAAGTCAAGTCTCAAGTCTCTGAACTAGAGTCCAAGTCAAGTCTCTTGTGGTTATAATAAGTGTTGCATCACGTACAGCGACCCATCCAGGCTGCTTAGAACACTTCATAGCTATATATAAGGAATTCAAAGCATGTATGTTATTATGACTCCTTTATCTATTAGCAAACAGTATCAGCTTTGATTTAGGTATATAATCAGTGTAAACAGGCTATTTCAACATGACAAAAACACCAAGAATGCTTTACTTTTAAGTTAATATCTGCATCTGTAAAAATTGAGGTTCTGAAGAAAAAGGACTCTCATGTCTGTTGCTGAATTATAATTAAAGGCCTTGGCTCCTTGTGCTGGCTCTGTGGAGCTGGAGCCATAAGACCAAATATAGAAAATGTTATAGCCTACCTCACAGCACTAAAATTGACAGTGCAAAACATCACAGTGTAGCTAAATGCAAAACACTATTGGAACCAAATGATGTGAAATACATGGTTCCTCATACGTTCATATATTTGTGGCGGCCCGCCACAATATCAACACTGGCTGACCGCCACACATTGATTTTCGATTTTTTATTTTATTTTTACTAAGCCTATTTAAAATCGTATTTGATTGCAATGCAGAGCGCCATAGCGCATTCGCGCCGCACTACCTCTCGCACGTCTCTCTCTCTCTCTCGTTCACCCATACCTCTCGCGCTCTCTCTCCCTCATGGAACACCATGAGGTGCACGCGCGCAGATACCGCATATTTTGCATTGAGCGCTTCTTTTATTTGGCCCGTCTTGTTTGAAGTTTTTAAACCCAAAGCTTACGATGAATGGCACAGCAGCGGCCGGTGCAATCGACATGTTTGTTTGTTGTCCTCTCATGTGTGGCCACGCGCACGTAGTACGTGTTATGTAGGCAGGTTTTAGGTAACGGGTCGGAGGGAGGGGAATAACAGAGAGCTCATCAGACGTTTCCTAAAAATAAACATTGTTCACGAGTCCCGCAGCTCGAGTCCGAGTCGAGTCTGAAGTCTTTCGAGGACGAGTCTCAAGTCGAGTCTGAAGTCACTGTGTGTGCGACTTAAGTCGCACTCGAGTCCGAGTCTCAAACTCGAGTCCCCATCTCTGGTCGAGGCTGGGTCTTCCAACATGACAATGACCCGAAGCACACAGCCAGGATAACCAAGGAGTGGCTCTGTAAGAAGCATATCAAGGTTCTGGCGTGGCCTAGCCAGTCTCCAGACCTAAACCCAATAGAGAATCTTTGGAGGGAGCTCAAACTGTTTCTCAGCGACAGCCCAGAAACCTGACAGATCTAGAGAAGATCTGTGTGGAGGAGTGGGCCAAAATCCCTCCTGCAGTGTGTGCAAACCTGGTGGAAAAACTACAGGAAACGTTTGACCTCTGTAATTGCAAACAAAGGCTACTGTACCAAATATTAACATTGATTTTCTCAGGTGTTCAAATACTTATTTGCAGCTGTATCATACAAATAAATAGTTAAAAAAATCATATATTTCTGGATATTTTTTTTTAGATTATGTCTCTAACAGTGGACATGCACCTACGATGACAATTTCAGACCCCTCCATGATTTCTAAGTGGGAGAACTTGCAAAATAGCAGGGTGTTCAAATACTTATTTTCCTCACTGTATATATACACACACACATATGCCATTTTCAGTTATTGCTAATACTGTAAAATAATTATCGGCTTAACAGTATTGGACACAATTTTAATATCATTGCATTCTTAATTTGAAAATATCAAATTCAATACTCACCTTTAGCAGAAAATCTGCAATATTTTTTGTTTGCATATTGCAGATTCCCAGCAAAGTCTCTGTGCATGCAGTGTGGCAAGGTGGTAATTTAGCCTCATTTAGATCCTGAGCTTTGATAGACTGATGGTGAATATCACCCGTGACGTTACATTTGAGATCTACAGCGTGAAACAAGATATTTTTGATAACTATATACAGAAATTATGATATACATCCAAAAGTTCTTAGTGCACCTTTTTTTAAATCAATTAAATATATATTTACCTGATGAAGGCAAAGGTCTCTGCATCTGCTGTCCACCACCACTGCATGCCCAGAATTGTAGGTGCAGGAGGCTTTGCCGAATATCACAGCTGTTCCAATCTAGCAGACAGGACACATCCTTAGTGTCCGTTCTCATGTTTTCTACTAGACATAGCAGCTGGAGGTAACTTGACACATCCGCCTGGAAAAAGTCAAGTCAAGTCATCTTCATTTATATAGCGCTTTTAACAATGGAGATTGTTTCAAAGCAGCTTTACAGAGATAAACATACAATTTACGGTAACAGAGATTGTTTTGGCTTTATAGCGATTTTTGAATAATGTTATTTCCAGCTAAAGTTGGTTTTGATTGATTCACTTCCCGCAAAATAACCATTTGTTATTACATTAGGGGCCACTAAGATGACGGCGTTCTCTCTAAACAGACTTTAAACGCGAACCTGTGACCTGATGGCGTTCACATGCGCATTCAAAATTGATTCTATAGTTAAATTTGTTTGAATATGTGTGCGCAGGTTTGTAATTTCCCAACAAACCATGCCTAAACAAACTACTTGTCTTGCCTATAAATTTGATAGAGAATTTTATTTTATCACTTCGAGGTACGCGAACCGGATTTCAACAACGCTTTATCTGTGGAGTGGAAAAAGTCAATGCGTTGACAATCACAAACCAAACACAACATAAGAGAATATAGGAGAAAGTAATTAGGAAAGTAGAAAAAATAAATTAACTGCACTTACCACTGAAGGAGATTTGAAATGGATTTCCTCAAAATACCCATCAAATGTAGCACTAAAGGTCAAATCTGGACAAAAAGGGCCAATGATGACTAATTCACAAATCTTGCATAGTACATTTCTGTACACTGCCAACTTTACTCACCACTAGTTGTTAAAATAACTGGTCTCTTGGTTGTGGTCATGAAGGTTTTTATTGCAGCCAGGAATCCAGTGTCATCATCAAAAATGATGTCCACCTCCTCAAATAAGATGAGGGATGTGGCAGTTTTCTTGCCCTGGTCTTCAGCTGAGATCTTGGTGCCGGCTGGAGTTCCACTGGGACACTCTTTGCTTTTGCCGTCAATCTCTTTTGCTTTGGCTGACTTTTTTGGACATGCTTATAATAAAACATGAAATGCCATTAGAAAGGTCTCAAACATGAAGCTTGAAAACAATTTCCTTAACATAGCTCACAATAAATGTCAATATCAATTCAATATTTGTGTTTGGTAACACTTGACTTAGATCACTGGCTTTTGAATTATTACCAGGTTGTGTGTTCTTGTCTTGACTGTTTGCTTCTTTGCCAGTGAGTCTTCCACCTGCTTTGAAGAAATTGGCCAGAGATGTCGGAGCCAAACCCCCTTTTCTGGATGGAGCACTTCGAGGAGACTGAGGAGGCTTCCTGGGCGATGATACAACCCTTCTGGGGGAGTTCAGCTTTCCTGTGATTAGAAGAGACACTGAGAACTCATACGAATAGTCATGCACACTATATATTGTAGTCCAATCATCAAAGAAGAGAAAATTCATACTGGGAGAGGAGCCAGGTTTGATGGTGGTGCTGTTGCTGCTATAATTGCTGAAGTAGGACGGTTTGTGAGAGTTGACACCTTGGATGTCTACTTGGTGGGACTGAGTGGCTTCCTTCAGCTGGGATAAGATCTGACGACCACTCCTTTGAGAGGAGGAGTTTACCTCAAATACCTTGAAGGAAAAAAACAACAGGGTGGGTAGAAAAACTTTACTATTTTGAGACTTGTCTATAGTGAAGTTCAAAAAAGGAAAGTGAAATGAAAAATGAACCAGACCTTGAATCCCAGTTCTTGCGCACAGGCATAGACTGCAGCAGTCTTGCCCACTCCAGTGGGTCCTGTGATAAGAAGTGTGTTACACAGATGATCTTCTGTCTCATCCAGGCCTTCACCTATGAGCCAGGAGTCTGCATAGAAATAAAGTTGAGACAATGACACGAATATGAATATTGGTACAGCTGAAAATGGCAAGCAAAACAGCAAGTAAATTTAGGATATTTTCATACCATTACTGTCCTCCTCTTGCTTTTTTTCCTGCTGTTTCCTCTTCTCTTCCCGGTCAGCTCTCAATTTCCACTCTTTCAGCCAGCTAACAGTAACGATCAAAATGAAATGGGAAGAAATGTATATAAAAAAAGAAATATTCATTACTGACACGTTGATTAGAGAATGGGAACTTTCACAATCTTTGATTAAACTTGGCAGGATAACAACCTGTGTAGTCTCCGGACAGACTCCATATTCCCGATTATTTCACTGGAGTGCTGAGGCTGATATTTCTCTGTCCAAAGCACATCCTCTTTCACTCCATCTAGAAATGAACATTTTAATTTAAACATAGTGCAAACAAGTTTAAGAAACATATATAAATATTTGGTAATACTTTAGGTTCAGTTCATTAGGTATCATGCACTAACAATTACCAACCATGTTGTACAGCATGTATTATTCTAGATAAATGTTAGTTTATAAATACACTACCGTTCAAAAGTTTGAGGTCAGGTTTTAAAAAATAAATGTATTCAGCAAGGCCGCACTAATCTGATCAACCCTAACAGTAAAGACTTTTACATTGCTACCAAAAAATTACATTTCAAATAATGCGGTTCTTTTTAGATTTCTATTCTTAAAAGCATCCTGGAATTTTTTTTAGCATGGGTTCCTCAAAATATTAAGCAGCATAGCTGTGTTCAACATTTATTATAAGAAGAAATGTTTTGACCATCAAATCATCATATTAGAATTGACACTTAAGACTGCAGTAATGATGCTGAAAATTCAGCTTTGACATCACAGGAATAAATTACATTTTACAATGTATAAAAATAGAAAATGTGCTGATCCCAAACTTTTATACTATAGGCTTTATGCCGAGCGTCACGTGACCAAACCGGAAAACGGGTCTCATTGCATCCGCTTGTCAGAGAAAGTGTTAACGGCCGTAAGAACTAACTACGATATCTATGGATTTTTAAGGTAATCAGCTAACCTACTAAGTTCACTTTGTTATTGGTGTTTTATGCTATTTAAATATCTAAACGTTAGTGTGAAGAAGAAAAATTAAAAAACTTTTAAATATCAATCTGCACATGCGAGGGACATTGGTTATGCTCATTTTTGCTTGCTCCTTTTAAGTTATCTTGAGTAAAACCGCAAAAAATTTCATGAAGCACATACAAAAGACCTGAATCGGAAGCGATGTGATCTGTTTTCCGGCTTGGTCACGTGACGCTCGGCATAAAGCCTATTGCTCATTGTTAATTCATATTCATTTACAATACATAAACTGATTTATCCAACATAAAATGTAAAAATGTCTATGTAGAAATTAACAATTAATTAATTCTGTAAAATTACAACCAATGCTAATGACTTGAACATTATTGTAAAATGTTACCAAAATTCTCACACAGATTTTAAAGGAACACTCCCGACTTTTTGGGACTTTAGCCTATTCACCTTATCCCCCAGAGTTAGATAAGTCCATACATACCTTTTTCATCTCCGTGCGTGCTATAAGTCTGTTATAGTGATAACCGCAGCACCTGAGACGCGCCGTGGTGAGGAGCAGAGAGCGCGTCTCAGGTGCTGCGGTTATCACTCCGCCCAAGTAGCAGTGCTTCGCCTTCAGAGAATATAGTTCCCAGTATTTATACGGTTAAAATATGTCTGTCTCATGTGACTTTGTTTTTTGTACACTCTGTGAGTATACAAATCACAACATGTAAATAGGAAAATGTTTGCGTTATTTTGTCACTTATTTGGATTAGTATGCTAGCTGCAACCATTTACATCCAGTCTTTGTGCTAAGCTAGGCTAGCGGTGGGTGCGTCAAACAGACTTATAGCACGCACAGAGATGAAAAAGGTATGTATGGACTTATCTAACTCTGAGGGATAAGGTGAATAGGCTGAAGTCCCAAAAAGTCGGAGTGTTCCTTTAAGAGGAAGATAACTACTCAAGAGTGTGAAAAGATTGTCTACAAACTTATTTCATTTTCACCTGCTTCTGTGCTTGAATTCTCTGGGACAGAGGAATCTACTATAATGTGAATGTCCTTCTGATTCCCCACTGAGAGTAACTCTGCTGGCTTGGGTTCTTCTTTCTGCTTTTGCCTCTGTGATCGACCTCTTCGACTTCTGACAGATGGAACTGTGTCCGAGACATTCCGTGCTGCCTGACCTCCTGATGGTGGACTTTCTTCAATCACTACGACATCCCCTTCTGAGTGACTGGCCTTTGGTTTTTTACCCACTTTGCCTGTTGTCTCTCCTTCATCTACACGCTTCCGTTTCCTTCCGACGCCATCAGATGATCCAGCAGGGCGGGATACCTTAGACTCACCTTCAGGTTCTACAAATAATCATATAAATAGACATATGCAAAAAATCGGTGAATAATTCTGGGTTACATGTTTCATTATAAATACATGTATGCATTATATCTTCATGTGGGCAGAAAAAACAAAAACAAAATGATTAATTGTATTTTTTAGTCACCTGAGGCAGAGGCTTGGAGGATGCAGTCTTCATGTCTCTTAACAAACCGCATAAAGAAACGTTGATGAGGGAAGGAGGGATTGGAGATTCTCATCTCCTCTAAAAGATGCTGTCTGATTGGCTCAGAAAACTCTGAATTCCGACAAGAAACCTAAACAATAAATAAAAAGAAAACAAGTTAAATTCGTTGCTGTACATAAATGCAGGATGCATAAAAAAAGTCTGCTTTGCTCACCCAAGCTGCATTTATTTGATTAAATATACAGTAAGAACAGTGATATAGTGAAATATCATTACAATTTAAAGGTGCAGTATGTAAGATTGACCGCTAGTGGTTTGAAATGGGTACTGCAGTTCAAATTCAAAATATTTTTGAGGGTTGTTTCACCGCCACCTTCTCCTCAGACTCGAAGCTCACGCGGGTTTCCAGATTGAGGACACGCAACAGGAACAAGCTAAATTGATAATGGAAGGCGAGGAGATATACACACCTATAAGTTGATTTATCTGTGTTTTAATATGTTCCCTTTCATAGAGATTTTTAGATGGATGCAGTACAGAGGCTTTTTAGGTTGGGTAGAATCTGCGATCTCTGATCTAGTTATAAACCTGTTTTCTATTCTAAAATGTAATTTATTCCTGTGATGTCAAAGCTGAATTTTCCGCATCATTACTCCAGTCTTCAGTGTCACATGATCCTTCAGAAATCATTCTAATATGAACATTTATTACTATCATCAATGTTGAAAACAGTTGCTTAATATTTTTTAGTTTTATTTGTGATGCTTTGATTAATAAAAACTATTTAAAAAAGGCATTCATTTCAAATAGATTCCTTTTGTAACATTATAAATATCTTTACTGTCACTTTTGATCAGTTGAATGCCTCCTTGCTCAATAAAAATAAGAAATATTCTGCCTTTTGAATAAAAAAAAAAGTGAAAAACCTTAATCTTAAAATTGTCACCAAAAGATTACCAACCTTCTGGCAAAATGCTCTCTTAGCAGGAACTGTAGCATAACCTAAAGACTTCTCCAAAGACATCAGTTGAACAGCTGGTAAATTATAGGACTCCTTTATGCATACAAGGAAAGGATTTGTAGGCCACTGGAGGTTCCAAACAGAACAATCTGACATGGAAAGAAATGAACACATACGTCTTACATTATTCTCAAATACACACACAAACACACACGTCTGGTTCGCCAACTTTGTGGGGACACTCCATAGACGTAATGGTTTTATACTGTACAAACTGTTTATTATATCCCCTTACACTAACCCTACCCCTAAACATACTCATCACACAAAACTTTCTGCATTTTAATATCTTCAAAAATACTCATTCTGTATGATTTATAAGCGTGTTTCCTCATGGGGACTTCAATTTAGGTCCCCACAGTGACACAAATTCCCATGAGTCAGTGTGCATTCAGGTTGAAGTACCAACCGGGATAGAAAAACAAGGACACACACATCAATGTCAGCTTACCTGCAGCCCTCTGCTGAACATGCACCACTGTCTGGAAGGAAGCACAGGCCTGACTATAAGCCTCTCGGCTGGCTGCTGTTTTTGCAATCTGCTTTTTAAAAGACTCCGGAAGGCCGCTCTTCAGAAACTCTCTCTTTGCTCTGAACTGTTCATCATCTTGCGAGGTCTCGGATGCCTCTCGACTGACAGGGTTTAGTTTGGGAAAAAGCATTTATTAGATTTTTAAACTAATGAGAAAATAAGAGCATTGAAGAGAATTTGCCAATTCAAATACTGTCTGTTTTCATTAGCGTAATACCTGCTGTCGTCAAAAATGGAGATGACAACAGACGTTCTCTGAGCTTTTTTGTCAACAAACAGAGGAGCCAGTTTAGAAGCTGAAAAAGAAATCGGAAATAGATACGAATGCATTTTTTGAATTGACTTGAATGCAGTTTCCTTCTTTGCCCCCCAAAAAAACCTTCAGATATTAAGTTAATTTTAACTATTTGTGTCAGTCCAAGTTACCTGCAGGAGTTTTGGATGTTTTGTTTTGAGTTGTATTTTTACCCAAAACCTCGTTCAAACTACGAATCTTCTTTTGGCTTTTGTCACTTTCCTGTGAGGTGACTGGAGTGCTTTCGCTTTCATCCAAAAAAACTACAGAGTCCTAAAAAGATGATATTGATATAAATGAGAGAACAACTTGAGCAATTATCAGCAGCATTTATAAAACATTTACACCAATTCACTTAAGTAGCATCCACTATCTCACCTCATCTTCACAGTAATTTATGATTGACTCTTTGCCTCTTGTAGAGCGTCGAACAGTGTCTTTCTCCTTATTAGTGTCCTTTTTACTTTGCTGAAGAGCTTTGGCTTTCTGCACCAGCTTTCTAGCTTGTTTTCTTTTTTTAACTGCATTTAATTCCTAACAAATGAGAGTTTTCGTGAGTTATCTTTAATCTTAAAACATCTGGCAATGACAATAATTATTAAATAATTTATTTTGTATTTATTATTTTAATGTTATTGTATAGATTTTCTTAATTAAAAACAACTATATAAAACACTTTTATAAACAACAATAATATAAATATTAAAAAAATTATATAGCATTCTTTTTTGTAACATACATAAATCATAAATTTTAGTTACCTGTGTGGAGAGAGGACTTGATATTTCAAAATCACCAGCTTTTGTAGCAGAGGATGGAAATACTCTGGTGATTTTCATCCTATCAAACAAAATGGCAAATACATGAGAGAATAAATAATTCAAGAAAAAATAAAAGGAGATTGTAGGAAATTAAAAAGTTAGTCTCACCTGATGGGGCTGCCTTTCTTGTCTGGTGGGCACAGCATTTCAGCTCTATAAATGCCCTTTTTGGGCCTGTGAGCTTTTGGGGTGGAGGCCAAAGAGGGTAAGGGTGCATTTTGGGACTCATCGTCATCTTTCACAGTGTTCTCTTGCCTCTCTTTCTTCTGCGACACACTATTGAGAACAGTGGCTGATTGTCTGTGTGAAAGCTCTCTGGTCGACCTCCTCAGCTCTCTGACAGCCTGTTCACTGCTGTTATTATCAGCTGACCTACTCTCATTGTTGACCTCGATGTCTGCGGCGGGTTCTTCAGGTTTTGGAGTTGCAGCTTGTGCATCTTCAGCTTTCTTAGCTTGTCCCTTTTTCCCAGCCTTCCTACCTCGCTTCTTTTTGTCCCCAGGACAGCTCTTCTGTTCTTCGTTCTGCTCAGAGCTGGTTTCGGGTTTGTGCTCAAGAGATTTTTCTTCATGTTCCTTGTCTGTTGTCTCTGGATCCTTCTCTTGAACCTGGTTCTGCTTGCTCTGACCCTTGCTGGTTTTGCTTTTAAATCCATCAAGACTAGGCTGCTTAAAGGCATTCATAAACTGCTTTCTCTCTGCCTCAGTGCTTTTAGGAGGATTGGAGCTGGATTCCATCACATCAAGTTCAAGATCTTCCTCGAGAACAACAACGTTAGACTTCCTTTTGAGGTCAGGCAACACGTCCGGTTTAACCTCTGGGATAGGAACAGACAAACTTTTGTCTTCTTTTGTTTGACTTTTTTTATTTCTACTAAAAATGGATGCGACTTTTAAATCCTTGGCAGTTTTGACAGACTCATGATGATCGGGGGAAATGGGATGCACCTCAGCTTGGATCGTGAGAGTTCGGGGTGACACCTGCAGAGGACCGATTGCAGAATCACTCTGACCATTACAGGTGTTGCCTTCATTTGACGTCTCAGCTGTGTCAGTCTTGGGAATCGCATTGCTCTCCTCCTGCTCTTGGTTCTGATTTTGTAGGAAGTCTTCAAATGAGATTGTGACGGTGCTACTTTTCTTTTCCGCACTTTCCTCCAATTTAGCGTCACATACAGGCTCTTGAGCATCAGCATCACATTCCTTAGTCTCTTCACTGCCCCCTTTCGCCTTTCGGTTTCTCCTCACACCAGATTTTCTGTTCCCACAATCTTTCTTCCTGCTTTGGTTTAAAGAGGGTTTTTGCTCAGAACTTTCCCCAGAATTCAGGACATCTGGATCAGCCTCTGTGGTGTTTTTCCTTGCGCCAGATTCTTTATTGGAGAAGGCATCATTACAGGCTTGAGCTGGAACAACAACATCCCTTTCCTTTACAGCTGATTCACTGGTACTCTCTATCAAGACAACATCATCTGTGACCATCTGTGCACCCTCCTCTTTGGACTTCTTGTGGTCCTTGGCCTTCCTGGTTCGCTTCTGCCCCTGTCCTCTTATAGGTTTTCCAGGGACTTCTCGACTTCCTTGCTCTGAAGGTTCTGGGGAGTTCTCTTTAGCTACCAGACAACAGCTTTTTATTTCTTGTGCAGGCGAGGTTCTCTTAAAGTAGTCCATAATGTTGTTAGACCGTGGTGGTGAAAACGGTTTCTCCACTGGCTTGGGCATAAAGTAGTTAGTAATAGTTTTGACAGATGGTGCATCGCCATCCTTCCTCAATTTCTTGCATGGCTGGAGAAACAGAGCAATAATGACGAGTGATGAAAATCATTCAGTGTATTTCGAATATAAAATCAGTGCCATATATCAGCATATCAACTTTTTATATGACACATACCTGACCCTCAAAATCTTCTATGACAGCTGCCATAGCAACGGCACCAGCCATCGTTTCACCCCCAAAACTAAAAATCTGTATGGAATTAACAGACAAATCCAAGGTTTTAGAAGAGTTCAAAGACAAATACACAAAACAAAGACACATGAATCAAGTGTATTTAAACATATTTACAACATGTAAGTTTGTATAATTTCTTAATTCATAAGGAGCTACAGTTAGTTTGAATAAACGATGCCTCCATAACTGCATATATTAAAAGTTTACCTGTCAACTAACGTTATGAGTTTGTAGAAATTCATAAACATTGCACACTCACCGGTTCTTTTCCTTCCTTCTGTGATACGTTGATACATGCTCCAAAATTACAGATCACAGGGTATAAACTATGAATACAACAACGAGTTTAAGTAAACACAAAGCCTATCTATCTACACATTTTTCAAACATCGATATACATTCCCAAACCGGCGAAAAACAAACATAATATGTGGTACTATCCAACCCGAAACCCGCCTTGCGTGTAAATCTAAAATCAAAAGTGCTTTTGACGCTAATAATGAGAGCCCATATTCTGTAATAATGTAGGTTTTAGTGTAGTTGAATTGTTTTCGACAAATGGCGCCAAATATCATGGACGTCTTTCGCCGCGCCGGTTCGGCCAATCACAGTCCGTTTCGTCATACATTCTCAAACAGGAAAAAGCGCGACATTAGATTTCAAAATAGCAACACTCCAACAGTCAATCTGGGAAAGGTTTGCCACAAGAACAAAAAGGTATTTCTTAAATTAATTTATATTAACATTGTTATATTGTCCTCTTAAATGTAATCAACTTGAACTACGGGTTAAATCATGTGTTATACCCTAACATATCTCACATTTGAGGTTTAAACGTATGTGTATTATGACAAAACACTCTTGAATGCTCTTTAATAAGTAAGTTAACGTTAACGTTATCTTAACATTTTCTGTCAGATCAAGGGTTTTCCCTCTCCCTCTCTCGCTGTAAAAAAATTTTTATTAATTAAATATATGTCATTAATAAGAGCAATTAATGTATGCTGTCATGTAGAACGGGTGATCGCCGCCTTTATTTTGAAAGATGAGCCGAACGTTTGATACGGGCTTGTTGATGCGACGGTCACACTTGCTTACGCCGCTTTTCCAACTACCGTCTACAAAAGAAACGACGGATGCCTAAACGAATTTAATCCAAAATCCAAGGTATGCTATATGCATTTATACGTACATTTCAGCGTGTGAAATGCAATTCTTATTTTAACAGAAAACCTTTTCTTTCTAAAACACACAGCAAAGCATTACTAGTATTTATGCTACCAGTTTTGTCTGTACGCTATTTTTGTAGACCAGGCTTTGTATTAGAAATGCTATTTTTTTAACAAAACAAACAAAAAAGGGTGAGATACTTCAAATTAAGTTAAAAATATTCAAATAGTTCAATTTGTTTTATTTCATTTGTTGTTACATTGATATTAGATTTAAAGTCCCGTTATGAGTTTTAGTATTATTTTAAATTATAATAATGCATAATTAAAACTAATACCGAAACTCTTGCCACGCAATTAAAGTGTAGATTTAATGTAACATACAAACAAAAGTTTTCTGTATATTAAAAACCTTAAATATTTAAATAAAATAATATAAAATATTAATATGAAAGTCCTTGGATGCAACTATATTCTTACTATTATATTATTATTAAACTCACTGAAAGACTCAGGAGATTAGTCTGGTTTCCAAGCATACATGTGATTGTTTAGCATTTCTGATGATTTTTGTGTGTGTGTCTCTGTTTTTCAGTTATTTTCTCATCTTGACATCTTTCAGGATCATCTGAGTGTGTGATTATGTGCACAGCCTCATAGTCTCTAAAGTTCTCAGGAGGGGGAATGTGTTTGTGGTCTCTGTGAGACTAACTGACGACTGGAGAGCCAGTAACAGGGTTTTTATCAGCCTCACATTGAGGAGTATTTCTGTGAGTGTATGCATGTGTGTCATCATGGGCGACGTCATTGACTTGGACAGACAGATCGAGCAACTCAGACGTTGTGAACTAATCAAGGAAAATGAGGTCAAGGCGCTGTGTGCCAAAGCGAGGTAATGCCTACACTCAGGTGTTTAAAGGACAAGTTCGGTATTTTACACTTGAAGCCCTGTTTCATCAGAAACGATCTTGAAACAGGGCTTCAAATGTAAAATACCGAACTTGTCCTTTCAGAGACCAGATGTCTCAGTATTCATGTCTTATTAGTTTTTTTTTATATGCATCTAAATGGTTATTCCTGATTGTTCTTATGTTGTATATCAGTATAGAGTTGATGATTGAATTAATGTTGCAAGTGTCGTTGTTTTGCTCTATAGGGAGATTCTTGTGGAGGAGAGTAATGTTCAGAGGGTAGATTCTCCTGTCACAGTGTGTATTTCTTTATAAATGTACTATCTAACTAACTTTTCATAGGATTATGCAATTAAAAACCAAATCACTATTTTGTTTGCAGGTCTGTGGAGATATACATGGGCAGTTTTATGATTTAAAGGAGCTATTTAGGGTAAGCAATTGAGAATGCAACATAGCATTCATTGAATTCACAATACATTTACTTTCAAATTTGTATTGCCCTTGGTAGATCAGTTTTTTTTATACCCAATGCGTGTGTCATTTGATTCTGATTGTTGTCCTCTGGGTTTTCAGGTGGGGGGTGAAGTTCCGGAGACAAACTACCTCTTCATGGGGGACTTTGTGGACAGAGGGTTCTATAGCGTTGAGACTTTTCTATTGCTGCTTGCATTTAAGGTGCAAAATCTGTCCAGAAGTTCTTGAATCTTGTTTGCTTGTAATGTTATAGCTGCGTTAAAGTTGTTCTACACTCTGTAGTCTGTTCTATTCTCAGTTCTTTGTTTATGCCTTCAGGTGCGATACCCTGACCGAATAACGCTGATCAGAGGGAATCACGAGTCGAGGCAGATCACACAAGTGTATGGCTTTTATGACGAGTGTCTTAGAAAATATGGCTCTGTTACAGTCTGGAGGTACTGCACAGAGATATTTGACTACTTATCCCTCTCTGCCATTGTTGATGGCAAGGTAGGTCCTCTTATATTTTAGTATCTTTCCACTTTCTATTACTTTTACATTCTACTACACACACACACACACGTTAGGGATGCACCGATTGGATTTTTATTTTGGCCGATACTGATTTTAACAAATAACTATTGACAGATACCAATATTTGTTACTTGCTGTCTTATTTGAACTTTTTGTCGTTAAAATTGATTTATTTATTTTCTTTGCACGTTTTTAAGACTATACACAAATTTAAAAAAATTAAGAAGCAAAGCCAATTTGACAGTCACACTGCAGGACTGTGAGTCAAAACTTCTGAGACGGTGAAAATTTCGTCAGAGGTAAAATTTTATCCCAACAGTCATTAATCGGCTGTCAAACTAAATTGGTCTCAGGCGGCCAAATTGTGACCAAAATTGTACAGTGTGAACCCGGCTTAAGACATAACTGACTATGTTTACAGGGATACTTGCCAAGACAGGTATTTTTTCATTATAATTTAGAAATGAAAGAGAACTCAATTCAGTATTTGTTCGTTGTCCAAAACACGGATTTCCGGTCGCGCGCTTTGGATCTGTACGTACTAGGGCTGAATGATGCGACCTAAAATCAAAATCTTGATGACAATTATTTTGTTTTTTTTCTGCTTTTATTTTTTTTTACCCTCATAGTTCAGACAAGGTTTTTACTGTAAATATGCTCCACTATTAAAGGTGGGATATTTTTTTCTAATGAAAGAGTGCATTTTTGTATTCTTTTTTTTTTATAGTTAAAAAAAAGAAGAATTAAACGCATTTATAAATCTCTAATATTTTTAGTCAGTTTGTGGCAAATCTGTATTTGAGTGACATTTGCCACTGATTGTTGTAATACCAGTGCTATTGTATGTTGATCATGCAAACTGCTCATTCTAGTAAATAAATAAATCGCATCCGTTACTGTAAACCTTTATTTTTGCGTGCACGCCTGTAAGTGTCGGTATAAGTGTAACATTGGCCAGCGCAAGATAACCCAAAACTTCGACATTTGAGGAAGATCCACGTGTGGTGTGTTTGTTATTTGTTTGAGTTAGACATTAGAAAAGGTTCTTATCTATGGCTTTAATATTTCGCAAATAATTTTTATGGAATTATGTAATAAGAAATAAAACCTTTTTTAACAAGTTCAATATAATATCTTGAGACCTACATTACATTGTGAAGAGCCAATGTCAAGTTCCAACACACTTCTGAATGCTTGGTCCCAGTTTTCATAATAGTAGTTTAAAGTATGAAATACCTGATTGGTAAGTGTCAATTTGTGGTGGCACATATCCCTGTTGGTTTCACTTTAGTTGTGGCTACCCATCTAAATTATTTTATAATTCCAAAAGACACAGCTGAACTATCAATCCTATGCAAATAGAAAAAAAATTGAGTTATCAAAACAACTGTGAATTTACAATATCTATTTAATTACATTGTGAAAATTATTTTAAAAAGAAATGTATTATAATAAACATACAACAAGCCACAAGGCAGATATTAAATAGGGAGACGCTTAATGGTTGTAACAATTGCCCCTGGGATGTAATAAACTCTGTTTGAAAACAACTAATTAAATGTCGTTCTGCCGTTTAGTGCATAATACAACATCTACATAATGAGCAGCAGACAGTGGCATGTGTCACTAAGCTACTGAAGGTGCCACAACATACAGCAACATGCTCCGCAAAAATGTCAGTGGCACGGCACGTCACAAGTTTTAATGGCACATGCCAATGACAACAGGATGTGCCACTTAGCATAGCGGCATGTGCCAATGGCTTCTGTGCGCAAGATGCCATGACACTTAATGTTAATACCACCTCTGATGGTTTTAAATTGATAAAAAAAATCGGCCGATGGATCTCTAATACACTCACGCACACACACAGTATCTCTACTACACAAACACACACACACTCTTTCAAAAGTTCAGGGGGGTTTTTTTGTGTGTGAAAGAGTCTCTTATGCTCACCAAGGCTGCATTTGTTTGATCAAAAATACAGTAAAAACTATTACAATTCAATTTTGTACATTTCTGAAATGCACTTTCTGTAAAGCTGCTTTGAAACAATATGTATTGTGAAAAGCGCTATACAAATAAATTTTAATTGAATTGAATTTTAAAATCTAAGTATTCCTGTAATGGCAAAGCTATTATTGCAGTCCAGTTACTCATTTGAAATAGAAGTCTTTTGTATCTGTGTAAAACAATTTTTTGTCACTTTTCATCAAGTTAGTGTATCCATGCTGAATAAATGGTTTAGGGGGTTTTTTTCTTAAAAAAAAAAAAAATTACTGACCCCAAACTTTTTAATGGTACTGTATGTATACTGTTTTTGCTCCCCAGATATTTTGTGTGCATGGTGGGCTTTCTCCATCTATTCAAACTTTGGATCAGATCAGAACTATTGACCGAAAGCAGGAAGTTCCTCATGATGGACCCATGTGTGACCTACTGTGGTCTGACCCTGAGGGTGAGAGACTAATAAAATGCAACATAAAGGAAGGACCTTTAATATGTTGACCTAAAGACCTAAGATTGTTTGCTCTTTCTTGTTTCTAGACACCACAGGGTGGGGAGTGAGTCCAAGAGGGGCTGGATATCTGTTTGGCAGTGATGTGGTGGCGCAGTTTAATGCTGCCAATGATATCAGCATGATCTGCAGAGCTCATCAGCTGGTGATGGAGGGCTACAAGTGGCATTTCAGTGAGACCGTGTTAACTGTGTGGTCTGCGCCAAACTACTGTTATAGGTGTGTGTTTTTTTTTTTTTTTCACTCTTACAGTGGTTCCATAACTTGTGTGTACAAATGATTATTCAGATGTTAGCATGCTGCTTTGCATTACTTAATTTACAGCTCCTAAGAAATGTCTCACCGGGAGCGTTTTTATTTTATTTCCTTCTCTTGTTATATTTTCTTAGGTGTGGTAATGTGGCAGCCATTTTGGAGCTTGATGAGCATCTCCAGAAGGAGTTTATCATATTTGAAGCAGCACCTCAGGAAACCAGAGGCCTCCCCTCTAAGAAACCTGTGGCTGACTACTTCCTTTGACTTTCTAGTCCAGAAGGACATTTGGAAGCGTCAGAAACAACACCTGTATAGACTGCCTTTTTTAATGCTTTTTTTTGTTGTTGTTTTTGCTGGCCACCTTTTATCTGCAGAACATCAGTACTTCTGTGAATGGACCAGTTAAAGCATTTAGTTCTCTTTTTTCATAAGCTTTCACATTCCTTCCTCAATACAAACCTTTTCTTACATCTTGTAAAATGTATTTGAAACTGTTATGACTGTCCCTAATTATGTGGAAGTTTTGTATTTTCAAACTGGTGATATTTTTTCCCAACAAAAATAAAATGAGTAGGTTTGTATATTTGCATATATACATCTGTACAGAAATGAGCATATTCATGAACTTGTGGTTAGTTTTATGCTGCTTGTATTTATATAGCCAGTGTTGCATATTTGTAATCAGTTAGAGCCGATCAAAATGTTTATATTCGCACCTGAATAATTTACAGAATCTTGAATCATAGACCATGGAAGAGAAGCTTTCAATGCAAGCGATAAATCCTAAATGTCAAGGACACGATCATACTCTAAAGATAACTCTTATCATTTTTTAGGTGCTGTGTGAAAACTTGAGTCACTACATTGTATATTTTTGATTCACAGGTTTCATATGGTAATGGAATCTCATTGATGCGCACACGCACACACACACATATATATATTTATATAGCGGGTAAAATAAGTATTGAACACGTCACCATTTTTCTCAGTAAATCTATTTCTAAAGGTGCTATTGACATGAAATGTTCACCAGATGTTGGTAACAACCCACGCAATCCATACATGCAAAGAAATCAAACCATGGTCACGTGGGCTACATATAGAAGGTCCAACACATTGATAGTTTCTGGGATACTGATAACTAGACTGAACAAAATTATAGATGCAACACTTTTGTTTTTGCCCCCATTTTCCATGAGCTGAACTCAAAGATCTGAGACTTTTTCTATGTACACAAAAGGCCTATTTCTCTCAAATATTGTTCACAAATCTGTCTAAATCTGTGTTAGTGAGCACTTCTCCTTTGCCGAGATAATCCATCCATACACGTCTTACTAATACACATTTTCATGGTATCCCACAAAAAAAAAAAGACCGTGGTGGTAGCAACTAAAAATGAACAATAAATTCATAATTCAATCAGTTAAATCTTTAAGCATAAAAGGTTCATGGCTACTTGACTTTACAAACATTTGATATATTAAATAAATATAATTCAGTGTCTATTTCAATGTGCAGCAGCTATTTCCACATAGTGCAATGCTCTTTTCACATAATTAAATGTTCTCTAATCCGACCTGTTACATTTTTTTAATTAGGCTAATGAAATTAACATTTGACTTTTACTGAGCCAACAGCAAGACGGCATAGGCTGGACCTGCACCACCACTGATAGATGAAGAGGAGATACACAATATTGGAAGAATATTAAAATCCAACAGGAAAAAGAATAACTGTTGCTTTTGTATTTGTAGGAAATAAAGATTAATAAATTGTGCATAACTTGTGTGTATTTAACAGCTGTGGTGGTGGTTACGGCATACATCTCGGACTATTCTTCCATCTGGCATCCTCCCATTCCATACAGTAATCCGTTTCATTTTCGGAAGGTGCGATGATGGGAGTATGCATGTCATCAATGCATCCAACCAGATTGGAAATCCTAAAGGAAATTCTAATTATTAGGTTACTTTCAGAGGTCACAGCAAGATGTTATCATTTATCAGATTAGCCTCATTTAAACCGGTTTCTCCACCACTGTCCTGCAATCCTGTGAAACTCCTCTTTGATGGATCTCATGGTTTGTGTCCAAGAAAACTCTCAGAAAGAGTGTGAGAGCGAGGCACACTTTCCTTCCTGCTCTGATACAGTGGCCTTACTAGTGTGCTCTCTCTGATGTTATATAGAAAAATGTGCAATGAATGAATGTAGTACTCCACTGCAAAAAATGCTTTTCTTACTTAGCATTTTTGTCTTGTGGTTTCCAGTCAAAATATCTAAAGATTCTTAAATCAAGATGCATTTACTAAAAGAAAAACTCTGGGTTTACATAAGAAAATCTGCTCCCAACCAGGTTAGGTTCACAGAGTAAGTAACCATGGTAACTGACTCTGAGTAGAAGTTACCTCTCTTTCTGAAACGGGCATGACTTACTCTTCTTTCTCGGGTTTGACATACCTCCCATTCTGAAATGGAAAACCCAGAGTCTCCATCATTTCAGGGTTAACATACTCAGAGTTTTCACTTAACCTCCTTTCTGAAACAGGCCCCTGGTCTTTCTGAAGCTGTCCACAAGTGGTCCTTGGCTCTTGGACAACTGTTCTGATAATTCTTTTACCTCATCTGTCAGAAATCTTGCGAGGAGCACCTGGTCGTGGCCGGTTTATGGTGAAATGATGTTCGTTCTTTCCGCTTCCTGGTTATGGCCCCAACTGTGCTCACTAGAACATTCAGAAGTTTTGAAATCCTTCTGTAACCAATGCCATCAGTATGTTTTGCAACAATAAGGTTGCGAAGGTCTTGAGAGAGCTCTTTGCTTTTACCAATCATGAGATGTTTTTTGTGTGACACCTTGGTAATAAGACACCTTTTTTTAGGCCATCAGTTGGGACTGAACCAGCTGATATTAATTTGCACTGACAAGGGGCAGGATTGCTTTCTAATTACTGATTGTCTTGCCTTTCCATGCCTTTTTGCACCTCCCTTTCTTCATGTCTTCAATAATTTTTCCCTGTGTCATTCTTATTCTAAATTCTAATCTGGTGAAAATTTCATATCAATAGCACCTTTAGAAATATATTTACTGTGAAAAATGGTGACGTGTTCAATACTTATTTTACCCGCTGTACATTATATATATATATATATATATATATATATATATATATATATATCGCTATTTTATAAATTGTCCAAATGTTGAATCTAGCAGCACATACAAACTAAAAGAGTCATTGAAATCCAAGACTATAAAGACTATATAATCAGTGATGTCAACATGGCTCAGTCGCTCAGTGGACAATGACTGGCAATTTTTGCAAGGTTAAAACCAACGTCAAATTATTTTCCTTCACATATCAGCAGTACTGATGACATCAAATCTGTTGAAAAAGGCAATGCGTGAATATACACAACTGAAGTGCCTAAATGTCCCTCATTTTTGTGTGCAAATTGTATTTAACCAGTACTATCCCTTAACAATTCAAAAGAAACAGGCTTTCAGAGAATTCACATTATGCATGTTCAGACCAAGCAGACTTTTTTCATATTTCTAGCTCTAGTAGTTGCTTTTGAGTATGTCAAAATAAAAGAAATTGAACCACTTCAGTATCAAAGCAGCAGCACAGCAGACAAAAGGTAAAGCAACACACAGAGTAAGTGCACAGTATGAGATGGCTTATTCTTTTGGTTATTACAGAGACAGTACATGCATACGCTGACCAAGTTCTTATTCAGGTAATAGTGTTCAGTTCAGTCTAACAAGAATAACTTAAATAATCAGTAAGCCTTCATTTTCGGTAGCCATGCTTTATACTGGATTTTAAGAAAGTGCAGATATTTTGCTTATTGGAATGCAAGTTTTGGAAGTGTTGAGACGGGTCACACTCCATATTAATATGTGCCAGCACCAGAACTGATTTTTCTAGTTTACATTTGAATTATGTCTCCAAGCTACAGTTCTTCTTATGCTTCAGTCAGATTAGATTTTCCTTAATTTATGTCACAGCAGAAAGGCAGTTTCCAGTTTTTACCAGTTACCAGTGGGTATTCCTTTCCTTAGCAACTGTCTCCAGGAAATGCAAGTGATTCGCATAAAGGTCCAAGGAGGAGTCAACATCAATCCAACTCACTTGACCAGCATCATCGCCTGCTTGCAATGGAAGCTCACTTACACTATTGCCTAGATGGAAAAAAACTGAATCAAACACGTGCGGTCGAACAATGTACTTATATTATTAAGTGTTTCATCATTATACTGTTTTTACCCAATTCATCATGGAAATTGACCGCAACTGTCTCCATCCAAGCATTATCTGTGTTTCTTGGATCATCTACATAACCTTTATACACCTATAGAAAAAAGTTGCTGTGTTATAAAGCACTGCAACGGTTAAGGTGTGGTCACACAACATTGTTCATTATGAGGTGTGATGTGATTCATGCATCACTACACTATTGACAATGGAGCTTTGTTCTCGTGAAATTTCAATAACGTGGCTGCACCTTTAGACACTGAAAACCACACAGAAGCACATGATCTCACCTGAAGACCTTCTGAGCTGAAAAGCTTAGTGATTCGCTTTTGGATATTTTCCCTCTCACTTGCAGATGCTTGCAGAGAGTTCAATGCCTCTTCTGAGAACTCGCGCTCCAATGTTTGAGAAATGCGCTCCCCGGGGTCCACCATACCCTGAACACACAACAACAAAAAGATTATAACCCTATGTTACCACATTAGCAGAATGAATTTAAACAAAAAACACTAAAAATCACCCCACACATGCTGCTCACTCAAAATAACCATTCTGAAAATTTGACTCAAAATGTATTGTGTGAGATGGTCCCTGTTAAAAATATATAACAGATAAATGCTTACATAAGCATCACAGTTTATACTCACCCCTGGGATGGCCCATTCACCGCAGTCCACCCTCTTGATGGACACAAATTGCAGCAAGGGTAGTTGTGAGGTAGTGTGGTGGACATGTTGTCCTTTCGAGTCCCTTTTCCACCTGAATAAAGCAGCCACAGGAAATGGGAATGGGTGATTGTTTTAAGCATGTGAACTCTGCCACATTGAACACGAAATACTTTGCATGCTTGGAATTGTTAAACCGGTCAAATGGGAGAAAGACTGCAGTTGAAAGGTTGGTTACCATTTATTATGACACATTCTAGTACCTGGTAACTATTGGATCAGCAGCGTGGTTTGGACCCCACCTTCCCAGTAATCCTCTGCCCTCGAGTCCAGTTCTTCCATGTGGATTACTGAGGATGATTTACAGCGAGTAGATTTTAATAAGCAGCAAATCAAGCCTTGTAATTAATATTGCAAATATTTAAATATTTTGGATGACCTAGTATTTTATTGTTTTGAATCTCTTCATTTCATAATAGATTAATTTGCAGCATCGACAGTTATTGAACTGGATTGAATCAACATTTAACTGACTCGAGCTGAATAACTACACTATTGTCTTCAGTAGAGCAGTTTATAGCTGAACTGAACTTTTATAAATACACTGAATCTGCTTTGATACAAGCGCAATATAAATAAAGGTGACTTGACTTAGTTTGACTCACAGTGGTTTTCCATTCTGGATACGATATGGGTCCTCGTGGCTTCTCCTGTCCACAGATCCATCCAAGGAATTGAACTGTGGGGAAAATGCGCTAAAGGAAGTGCAAATAGTCTAAATGTATTAAAAGAAACTTTTACACATATATTTCAACACATTATCAGGTATACCGTTTTAATTTTAACCACTATAATTCACTTGTGCATATTTAAATCTGTAAGGGAAATTTTAAGTGCAGCGGTTTGGATTGAAAAATATATATAACGGTATATAATGAAAACAAATAAAATAATATATTTATTTGATTTATTTTCATTACTCATGGTGTGTTTTACATATGTTGTTACACACCCAATCTCTGGGTCAGCCCAAACAGGCTTTTTCAGCACAGTGGAGGCCGTATAGTTAACAGGGTTGTACTGGGGCCAGTCTATCTCCCAGTCAACCTTGTCATCTGGGACAGAAAAGCGGCGTGTGTCTGAGCCAGGATATACTGGACAACGAGCCTTAATGTGCGCGACAGGAGACATGTAGACAGATGTTGATGAACAGAGACTGGGAATCCTGTTAATGGCGTTCTTCCTGCTGAAAATGGGTTAAAATAATTCATTTAAACTTGAAGTTTCAATTTTACAAAGTCAGTGATGTTTCTTAAAATAATAATAATTTGAATACTCACAAGACAAAATACAAGGTACTACAAGAAAACGTACATTATTAAGAAATGAAAAAGCTGTCGATAATAGCCGTCAAACTTGTACGTTATCACAACAACAGCGTCAGAATTTAAATTCATTTCATTCATTACAGTAATTTACATACCAGATTCCACTTGTACCAGCAGAGTACGGAAGCCCAAGAAGACTAAGCGCTACTTGCACCGATGCAACCCAGTTACGGGAAACAGTTTTCATTCCAAATCAATAAATGAAACCCAGAGCTGCAGTAACCAGGAAGTGAGAGATCAGCCCAGCCTTTTGACGCAATTCATGCGACTTGCTGTAATGATTATGAGCCACTAGAGTGCTCTGCTGATCTGTAAAATCATCGTAAAATCCGGTAAAATCTCTCTGGTAGATGTTTACATTGATCATTTATCATATACAAGGACAGTCGTACCCAATACAATGGACACAATTTATTCCTTTTGGGACAGGTTTAAATGCATCAAATTATAATATTCAAGTTGCCAGTATGAATATATATATATATATACAGGTCCTTCTCAAAAAATAGCATATTGTGATAAAGTTCATTCTTTTCCATAATGTAATGATAAAAATTTAACTTTCATATATTTTAGATTCATTGCACACCAACTGAAATATTTCAGGTCTTTTATTGTTTTAATACTGATGATTTTGGCATACAGCTCATGAAAACCCAAAATTCCTGTCTCAAAAAATTAGCATATCATGAAAAGGGTCTCTAAACGAGCTATTAACCTAATCATCTGAATCAACTAATTAACTCTAAACACCTGCAAAAGATTCCTGAGGCTTTTAAAAACTCCCAGCCTGTTTCATTACTCAAAACCGCAATCATGGGTAAGACTGCCGACCTGACTGCTGTCCAGAAGGCCATCATTGACACCCTCAAGCAAGAGGGTAAGACAGAAAGAAATTTCTGAACAAATAGGCTGTTCCCAGAGTGCTGTATCAAGGCACCTCAGTGGGAAGTCTGTGGGAAGGAAAAAGTGTGGCAAAAAAACGCTGCACAACGAGAAGAGGTGACCGGACCCTGAGGAAGATTGTGGAGAAGGACCGATTCCAGACCTTGGGGGACCTGCGGAAGCAGTGGACTGAGTCTGGAGTAGAAACATCCAGAGCCACCGTGCACAGGCGTGTGCAGGAAATGGGCTACAGGTGCCGCATTCCCCAGGTCAAGCCACTTTTGAACCAGAAACAGCGGCAGAAGCGCCTGACCTGGGCTACAGAGAAGCAGCACTGGACTGTTGCTCAGTTTTGCATGTCATTCGGAAATCAAGGTGCCAGAGTCTGGAGGAAGACTGGGGAGAAGGAAATGCCAAAATGCCTGAAGTCCAGTGTCAAGTACCCACAGTCAGTGATGGTCTGGGGTGCCATGTCAGCTGCTGGTGTTGGTGCACTGTGTTTTATCAAGGGCAGGGTCAATGCAGCTAGCTATCAGGAGATTCTGGAGCACTTCATGCTTCCATCTGCTGAAAAGCTTTATGGAGATGAAGATTTCATTTTTCAGCACGACCTGGCACCTGCTCACAGTGCCAAAACCACTGGTAAATGGTTTACTGACCATGGTATTACTGTGCTCAATTGGCCTGCCAGCTCTCCTGACCTGAACCCCATAGAGAATCTGTGGGATATTGTGAAGAGAAAGTTGAGAGACGCAAGACCCAACACTCTGGATGAGCTTAAGGCCGCTATCGAAGCATCCTGGGCCTCCATAACACCTCAGCAGTGCCACAGGCTGATTGCCTCCATGCCACGCCGCATTGAAGCAGTCATTTCTGCAAAAGGATTCCCGACCAAGTATTGACTATTGAGTGCATAACTGAACATAACTATTTGAAGGTTGACTTTTTTTTTGGTATTAAAAACACTTATTTTATTGGTCGGATGAAATATGCTAATTTTTTTAGTCAGGAATTTTGGGGTTTCATGAGCTGTATGCCAAAATCATCAGTATTAAAACAAGACCTGAAATATTTCAGTTGGTGTGCAATGAATCTAAA
This sequence comes from Rhinichthys klamathensis goyatoka, assembly GCF_029890125.1. Lineage (NCBI taxonomy): Eukaryota > Metazoa > Chordata > Actinopteri > Cypriniformes > Leuciscidae > Rhinichthys > Rhinichthys klamathensis. The sequence continues at coordinate 173,333 of NW_026606684.1, read as the reverse complement.
ATATATGAAAGTTTAATTTTTATCATTACATTATGGAAAATAATGAACTTTATCACAATATGCTAATTTTTTAGAAGGACCTGTATATATATGGTTTTGGTTTTCAGACTGGCAACTTCACAGCACTACCGTATAAATTGTAGTGCTGTCAAATCGACAAGTTTTTGTTTACATAATACGTGTGTGTATCCACTTGTCTCTCTGCGTGTGTGTGTACTGTATCACATAATTTATACATGCATACATTAATCGCGATTAATCGATTTGACAGCACTAAAATGATATTATAATGATGGAAAATATGTATACTATTTCTCTTGCATTTCTTGTTAAGATATCCCCTTCTGTCTTTAGTTTTTTTCCAACCACAAACTGTAAATCACGCCGGAGTGCCTACTAACCGTAACCGTGGGAGGCATTCTGCACGCCCACTCGAGCGCTGTGTAAATGCGTCTGCTTTGTGGCTTTTCGCTTTTCACGCGCAGCGAGCGCGCGCCCCCGAATGTTGTACAGGAGAAATGCGCGTTCGCGCTTTCGATCCGTTTGGTTTAGATGCACGCTCGTTCCGCACTCGCATCCACAGGGGGGCCTTGACGACTCCTCTTCGACTGTCAAGAAAGCGCACCGTATAACGGCAGCTTTTGCTATCCAATAAACCTGTCTTTGATCTGAAGGCAAATACGAGCCCCCCTCCCGCCAAAGACTGAGCGAAGTCGACTGATTTGTGGACAGAAACGATGGCGGAATCGGGCAGCAGCGCGGCGGCGGTCGGAGCCGCGGGCTCGAATAGCAGCGCCGCCGGGACCGGAGGAGCCGTCGCACCCGGGGGACCAAATGGAGCGGCGGGATCCAAGCCTGGCCTGGAGTCGGTGAAGGGACAAAATTTTGACGTTGGCCCCCGATACACCGATCTCCAGTACATCGGGGAGGGGGCCTATGGAATGGTCTGGTAAGCGGAAACTGCTCGTTTTTGCAGTCGCACTCTTCGATGGAGATACTGTTGGATCGGGGCGAGTGGGCTAGTGCTACTACTTATCAGCTCTTCGTAGTAAAGAAAAACAGGGTGTTGATTCGCCAAAAACTAATAGCATTCCAATTTCATGGACAGAACAGCAGATATAAACGTTGTTTCGAAATCAACTGAATAATTTGTTTGGCTCAACAAGTTTTTGCATATCCTTCCCAGAATATCAGGGCTAACAATAGATTTCGAGTAACGTTAATGCATTGGATTAAATCCCATTTCTTCAACATTGGCTGTGTTTCAGAACACAGCGAACTGCCTACATAAACATATTTTCTTTCTATTTTTGCATCATAGGCACGTTTAAAATGTTCAAAAATCCTATCTAAGTAGGCAGCTCACTTGGTTTAAAGGCACAAACAGTGTCTAGCTGCACGTGAATCTGTGTTATTGAGAACAGGCGTTTAGTTCAGACGTTGAATGTCCCTTGTCACTCTTGATTTTGGGAGTCTTGTTAGTTGTTTGCATTCTGAATCTGCACGCTAGGGCTGTTAGCGCCACAGCTAGCAATCTGACATCTCACTCTGAGCTCGTAAAACAGGCGTGGTTACGATGCGGCCAAATGTGGATTAAGTGTTTTAGGAAATATTTTTGCGGTTTTTGTCAAACTACATACCCACCATTTTTTAAATATAATGTCAACTGCTTATAATATGTCATCAAATTATGGTAAACAAAATAGATAATAAGCAGAATTCAGAGGTGAGCGCGTTGGTCTGCCCTCCATCCTCAAAATGACTGTCAAGTTTAGCAGGAGGATGTAAACAAACACCCTGTAATAAAACACTAAGGCCTTCTATGGATATCTTTGGTTAGGGACATCAGACTGCTGCGTAAGAAGAAGAAAAATATAGAGAATCTAGATACAAGATATTTTCCACAAATACACTTTAGTAGTTTTAAACGCATTCAAATGTATGGAAAATTGTATATTTTGGCCTGTGCAATCTCACAGGTTTTTATTTTTAAATTATATAAAAATGTTGTCATTTTGATGTGTTGATTCGATGTTCAATTTGGTAAACATTTATAAATGTTATGTCTTTTCTTAAATGTATCTATGTGTGTGTATATATATATATATATATATATATATATATATATATATATATATATATATATATATATATATAATTTTTTTCCATTTAAATGTTATTTCTAAAACACACAAAACAGAGGTTTAAACAATATAGACATCTTATATTAAAAAAATTAACAGCTCATATAATATTTAGTATGGCTTGAGGTTGACACTAAATATTTTTTAAATTAACCTCCATTTACTTTCAAATGTGCCACTAAATCATGCAGTTTTTTTTTTTTTTTTTTTACATTATTCCACATTCAATGCAAGTTAAATACATGCACAAGCTTGTATGAGTTGATTTTTATTTTATTCTCTCTCCTCTCTTCCCATCATCTCTTTTCCTGCCGCCTGCAGCTCAGCTTTTGATAATGTGAATAAGATCCGAGTGGCCATTAAGAAGATCAGTCCATTTGAACATCAGACCTACTGCCAGCGCACCCTGAGGGAGATCAAAATCCTCCTGCGGTTCCGTCATGAGAACATCATAGGCATCAATGACATCCTGAGAGCTCGCCGCATCGAATTTATGAGGGATGTGTATCCTTAAACATGCACACCAACTGGCTCACAATGCACTAGGCCAAATTGTATCTTGAAAATAGTGTGTATATTATCACATTGTTATATTGTACGTTACGTTGTAGTTCTTTAACTGCGTTTCAGCTATATCGTACAGGACCTGATGGAGACCGATCTTTACAAATTGCTGAAGACACAGCAACTCAGCAACGACCATATCTGCTACTTTCTGTACCAGATCCTGCGAGGGCTGAAATACATTCACTCTGCCAATGTCCTGCACAGAGACCTGAAGCCTTCAAACCTTCTCATCAACACCACTTGTGACCTCAAGGTCAGAACAGCCAAACTTAAACAAACAAACCAAACATAAAACTCTTAATATAAGAAGTAGTGTTTAGAAAACAATTGGTAATAACACAGCAGCTTTTAATCTGACATTAAAAATTAAATGAATATAAAACAAATGTGATTTTAATGAGTGGAAATTATTTCGTAATAGATCTATTTTGGTGAAGATATTTTTGAGGAATGCAGGACCAAATTTAGTAATATTGTTCTTGTGCTTTGTTTAATCTGAAGGCATTGATCCTAGTGAAGCTAAATATAGAAGTTAGGGGCTTTTTTTTAAGCAAAATTGTATGTTGGAGGGTTGTATAGAGGACAATTATATTTCCTCACCCATAGATCTGTGACTTTGGCCTGGCACGGATAGCCGATCCAGAACATGACCACACTGGATTCCTCACAGAGTATGTGGCTACTCGCTGGTACCGTGCCCCTGAGATCATGCTCAACTCCAAGGTTTGTGCATATGTGTGTTTGTCTTTAGCATTTAAGATATGAACTGGATGCATATTTTGACATGATCTCTTTATCTTTCAGGGCTACACCATGTCCATTGATATTTGGTCTGTGGGTTGCATCCTGGCTGAGATGTTGTCCAACAGACCCATCTTCCCTGGAAAGCACTATCTGGACCAGCTCAACCACATATTGGGTAAGAACATGAGTCTAATGCTAAATGGAATTTCCTCTTTTTCCGACTTCTCTTTTATTCTCAAATCTGCACTACCTGAAGCATAACATATAAAAAAGGAACTTTTATGGATCTGCATGTAGTAAGGAGTGACACACTGTATCAGTGAGGGCAGGAAACACTCTGAAGAGAATGGACTATCAGCTTCTGAACAGTGTGCAATGTTGACAGCTAACTTCCCTGGGCTTAGGTTCGGAAATAACATAAAAGTACAGTAGTACACTATTGTTTCAAGGTTTTGGGTCAGGGAGATTTAATGAATACTTTTATTAAAGGACTCATTTAATTGATCAAAAGTAAAGATGCTGTTTTTTCACATTTTCTATTCATCAAATAATCCTGTAAAAAAATTATTATCATGGTTTCCACAAAAATATGAAGCAGCACAACTGTTTTCAACATTGATATCAAGCAATAATTGAGCAACAGATTAGCATGAAGACTGAAGTAATGATGCTGAAAGGTCAGCTTTAAAATCACAGGAATAAGTTAAATTTTATGTTAAGACGATATACTAAAGCAGTGGATCTGTGGATCTTTTTGACATGAAATCTATTTTAGTATGTATTTAGTATAATTTATATTCATTTTATTACTGTATTTAAGTGGCAACCCAGCACAGAAGAATTTTCTACTCCCTTTTAAAAACTGAAAAGCTTAACCAGGCACAAATATAATGTTAGTTAAACATTTTACTAGCATTTTAGCATTAGCATTTTATTTTTTTATTCAGCATCATGTTCTTCCTTGCTGTCTGTTTTACAGAAGCAAACCCAAGGAGATTGTAGAAACAATGATTTTCAGTTGATGACCATTGTATTGTTATTTGACTCATTTGTGCATGCAAGCATTTTAGCTCGTTCATTATGTGTTAATTTTCCTGCCCCATCAACCAGGTATTTTGGGCTCCCCCTCTCAAGATGATCTAAACTGCATCATCAACATGAAGGCCAGGAACTACCTCCAGTCTTTACCCCAGAAACCGAAAATCCCATGGACCAAGCTGTTCCCCAAAGCAGACAACAAAGGTAAGCTCACGCATTAGGATCTTTAGGAATGTTTAGTGACTGTCACATCTGTTGCAGACACAGTGTAAGGGGATAGGGTATACAGTTTGTACAGTATAAAACCATTACGTCGATGGAGAGTCCCTGTAAACCACATATACAAGTGTGTCCGTGTGTGCATGTGGGAGTACTGAACAAATGTGGGTGTCAACAAATGGTCTTTTGATGGTCTGGCTGCCTTGTGCAAGTATGTTTAATGAAACATTGGCTGGAAAGACAAAAAAAGAAAAATCAACTACTGTGTTTGTACGTTTACATCCTGGTATGCCTTTTCTCTGTGACCATCGGTTTGTGTTTTGTTAGCTGTGCATGATTTATAGGCTGTATAGTAGTACTAATGAATAAGTTCTTTTGTAATCATAGATTTAACTTTTGTAATCATAGATTTAACATAGTAGTGTGGAACTGCTTTATGTACTTCTACCTTTACGTTTCAGCTCTGGATTTATTGGACCGCATGCTAACCTTCAACCCCATCAAACGTATAACCGTGGAGGAAGCACTGGCCCACCCCTACCTGGAACAGTACTATGACCCCACTGATGAGGTATCTCTCTTTCCCCTCTCCAGCTGCGTCCATTTCACTCCCCTTCAATCTGTCATCTGTACAATCCCATATCTGTTAGTTAAGCCTAACAGCATTTCATATTGTTTGCAAATTTAGCCGGTGGCTGAGGAGCCCTTCACTTTCAACATGGAGCTGGACGACCTTCCTAAAGAGAAGCTGAAAGAGCTCATCTTTCAGGAGACGGAACGCTTCCAGGCCAACTACCAGGGCTCTTGAGAGGGACAGGTACAAAAACGCAAACACGTGACAAAATATCTACAAGTTTAATATATTTATATATACTAACATTTTACGGCATGCAAGAAATAAATGATAGATTTCAAGAAAAGTGACTAAAATAAGTTTAGAGGAAGTCAAATGCCACGAGCAATTAAAGACATAGTTCACCCAAAAAATGAATTGACAGTTTTACTCGCCTTCATATATGACTTACTTTATTCCATGAAACACAAAAACAAGATATTAATTTAAAAAATATTTAAGCTGTACTTTTCCAGAAAAGAGGTATGGTGACCAGAGGTTGTCAAACTGCAAAAAGGCAACACCATTAAAATTGTCTATATGACTCATGCTCTATATTTGTGCAAGATCTTTGAATGGTTATTCTCAAATTGAATTTGTGCATGTGCATATTATTTGGCATATTCGTATTGGCAATGCATCTCAATGTAGATGTACAAATGAGATTTGAAAACTACTGCTGTCTATTCTTGGGTGAACTATTCCTTCAACATTTTTTTAAATATTTAAAAATATGGATACATATTTATTTGGATTTTGGATACATAATTATTTGGTCTGTTCAGTATATGAACATGCATGTAACGAGATTTCTTTTGAAGGCTATATAATTTCGAATGACCTTTTAATGAAAGCAATTTTTATATTCTCCTTAAATTGAGTAATTGCTTTTATTAAAAGATCATTTGAAATTATATAACCTTCAAAAGAATTCTCGATACATGTATGTTAATATGCTGAACAGACCATTTTTTTTAGTGTTTGTTAAAAAATAATGGAAGGTATTTAAATTAATTTGATTTATTTATTTATTTTAACTCAAAGAATTAACCATGTTTAAACCTTTTGATGTCCACTGATGGTCAGTAATCCTTTTTTTGCAGCCATCATTGAGAATAATGGAGCAGCGTGGAGTCTCAGATAGAGATAACTCCTGACAACCTGCGAAAACATATACATGCATATATACATTTAAAAAAAACAAAAGTTTAAAAGAGGAAAAATGTACATTTAAAAACTTCAACTTTGTTTTATCTGTCCATCTCTCTTTCTTGCTGGGAAGCTGTGCGCTAGTTTGGGCTTCTAACATCTTATCATAATGCCATTAATGGAGGCCGTCAGACTGTCTATTCTCTTCGCATACCGCACACAGCTCCTGCTCTCTGAAACAATTGCATCTTTCACCCTTTCTATCAATACCCTGCTTCTCTCTGTATCCGTCTCTTTCTCTTTATGTCTCTCTCGAAGGGTGTCTCTTTACTGGTCTGTGCTGTTCTGGGTGTTTTTTTTCTTCCCATTCCAACAGAGATGGAGAGAGAAAGAGAATCTCTACGATGGGCACTGACTAGTGTGTGTGTGTATATATAAGTGGTTTTGAGTTTCATTGGAGTATTGTAAGTTGGCGATCTGTATGTACACTGTAATTTGAACGTTAAGATCGGTTACAAATCGTGTTTTGTAATGTTGGGAATTTATATTTGAAAATCTTTTGAAATATAAAGTCATTGCTTGTGTTTCCTTTCTTTTTTAATTCATTCAAAGACAAATGATGTTACAATTAATGAGCTTAGACTTTTATTTTGTTTTCTGTTGTGAGAAAAAGAGGTCTTGTTTTGATTCTTGAGAAATATATTGCGTAAAAGAGAAACGGCGACAGGCAGGTTGAACGGAGGAAAGAGAGCAAGATGGAATAGGATCATCTGCTGTAAAATATCATGTTCTACTGTTGAGAACTGAGACTATTTCTTGCCAGTGTTCTTGGGAAAATTAAGCCATCAGTATCATCTTTTCTTTTTTTAATGTTGGCTTCCTTTCCCTCCTTCTCTTCTCCTCCTCTCGCTCGTCTGTTCATTTCATGGAGGTTCTGTGGCTTCTGTGCAGCAGACCTTTATCGTGTGTTTTTTTTATGGAGGGTTGATACTGATTTCTTTGTGAATAACAATAGTTGTCATTGGTTACCATGTCCATGGCTACTGTTGCCATGATTCCTTTCTGATAAGTCACACATAGTTCCCCACATTCTGGCTTTGTTACTCGCAGATATCGGTCCCTTATTCTTTATTTCGCATCATCCTTGTTCTCTTTTGTTTTGCTTTTCTTCACTTGTCCTGGAGTGATTGAGGAATCATAGCCAAGCTTAACACTTTCAGAGCCATAGCACATTTTTTCCTCATTCCCTCCCTGTGATGTCAGAACTTTTCAAAGGGCTTTTCCACAGGGCTTGCTGACCTCATGCCTCTCCTGCCTGTGATTGGCTCATCTAGTCTCGAACTGACTTACTCTGCATGCATTGCATCTAAGACGTAACAACCTGCCTTTATTACATGTTTTCAGTGGAGAAAAAAAAGAGCTGTTTTTAAAGAAACCGTCATTGCTTTTGGCCAGTCGTGGATGAGGAAAGCATGTTCAAGTGGGAAGAGTTAAAATGGCACAGTGTGTAGCTGTTTTTGTATAAATACAGGGTGTGATTTGCATAAATGAATAACCCCCCCCCCCCCCCCCCCCTGTGTAAAACCCCATTGAGACGAGCCCCAACTGCAGAGGAAATTCACACCGCACGTCAATCACGTGACATTTTTCAATCGGTGCACCTGCACTTTGTGTCTCATGACCAAACGTTTTGTTTTGTTTCAGTTTTTAGTGCAATTTTATTTTGTTATATCTATTCCTGTGACAAAAGGTTCCTTGTTTCTGTCTGTTTTCTTTCTACGCTTTAGTCTTTCTTAATCCACCACTTGTTAGGGTAAAATCTAATGTAACAGGCAATGACGGTTGGTCGCGTCCCATGTCTGTGTCTGTACGTCTGTCTTTTCCAACCAGAAGCTGCTCTTCTCTGCTTCCTCATGAGGGGGGGAGATCATCCCGCTCTGTGATCTGAGGGGAATATTCATTACCAAGAAAAATATTATTTATATTACTGTATTGTCAATGGCAATGATATGCTTATTGTGAATGGGACCATGGGGACTGTCAACAGTCTTATACACACACACACGCGCACACACACACACGCACACACACACACACACACTCACACACACTTAAGGATGTATTTCTGACATATAAACCTGCACGCATACAGTATATGATTTCAAAAGCCTGCAAAGGAGGCAGATATCATAATGTTCTTTTAATGGCTGTTATTATGATTATTGCTGGTGTTATATTGGTGGTCTTTTTTTTATTTTAAAAACTGAAAAGGGATTTTAAAACTTTTGTCCTTTTTAAAGTATGTTTTGCTTTTCTTTCATTTTGTTCGCTTTGGGTGTGAAAAATAATTGGCTGTTCACTCTTTCTGAAGTCTATTTTTTCCCTGAATCTTATAAGGAATTATTTTAAAAGATGATTAAACGATATGGGTAGATTGTCAAGAGAAATGAGCTATGGATGGTTATAGTCTATGTATATGCTTATGGGTATAATAAATTAAACAATTAACAAAAACAGAATTATATACATATATTAAATAAAATTCCTTATACTGTAAGTCCTTGTGTTGTGTGTGTGTGTTTTTTTTAGAATAACTTAATCCTGCTTGACAGATTTTTACTAAACAGAAAATTTACAATTAAACAATATTTTTCAACAAACATGAAAATGAAATGGATGTACACCACTTATAATTTTAAATAATCATAATCGTCATTAACATTTAATATTCTGAAGTTTAAATATATTTGCAAATGATCTTTTAAAAAGTGAATTCACAAATTCTCTTAATTCAGGTATATTAGTTTTTGTTTTGTTTAAAAATTGTGCATGTCAAATTAAAATCAACTGCTCTGTATAATAAAAATAATAATAAAAATGATTGCGCTCAATTATTTTTTTATTGCCACTCAAATATAGATCATTATCTTTTCTCTGTATTAGTGTATTAATATCAATGCATTTATGACCTTGCTTCTATTTTAAAAGGAATGGCTGGAAGGTCTGTTCCAAAGTGTATTGTGAATAAATTGACAGCCACAGTTATTTGCCTTTAGCCATATTTGATTAGCCTTTAGTCATGATGGAAGAATTAATTTATCTGGTTTCCTGTGAAGGGAGTGGCATAGCAATCAAAAGCTAAAAAAATTTCCTTAGCTATGGAAAAATAAAGCATGGATCATGTGCATGTCAAGTTTAAACCGAGCAAAGGTTAACTTTATTGGAAGTTGATGATTCATTATTTTATGTATAATGAATGCACTAATATTTTTCTTGTTTTCTGGGAGCTCTTCTACCTTTTTCCTCTTTCACATATGCCAAGTTGCCAGTCCAGTTAGACCACTCCTCTGCTTCGACAACATGTTCCAGCATGGTTCGAGAATTCAGCTGCGAGGCGTTCTGCTCTTCAAGACGGATCAAGCTGTTTGGGTTGAGAGTGTGCTTTTCTAATACCACTGATTCAAATGCAAAACTGTCACCTAATACATTGATTCATTGCAATTTTTATATGAGACTGAGATTAATCAATGCTGTTACAAATTAGGAATGAATTATTAGTGTCTATCTCAGCCTCACTTCCCATCTGTCTCTGCCTTCTTTTATTTGTTCAGTAACAGTCTCTCAGCAATTCTATACAAAACCAGAACAATAGAAAACAAAAATGTTCTGCTGACAGGCAGAACCAACAGAGTGTAGCCTATATTACTGTGAGTTTGCATTTATCCCACCGTAAACCGTTGTTAAACACTGAAATGTGTGAAAACATGAATACTGACTAAACATCAAATCGTGTCCTCCAATTCTACCAACTGTTGCAATGATACAGAAGCCCCTTGTGCTTTTCATCCCCATTTTGTTGTTTCTCCCTTTAAATCTGGCCTAATTTGAACTAGTGAGAACATGTATATGTTTACTACTAAACAAAAACGGGACAAGAGCACGCACATCACTGACAAAAATGCTCAAGTTGGGCGTTTGACAAAAGAAATAACAGGTCATGTGATCCTTAATTAATCACCTGTTAGTATAAAGGCTTGATGGTTTAAATTTGTACTTGTCTGATGAAGAGCCAGCGTGCTCAAAACATCACCTGTGTGAGAGACATTTTTGGAATGGAGCTTTGGTGTGCCAACTTTTTTCCTGTTTTTTATGTTTACTACTATAAAGTCATGAAGCACATGTAAAGTGCAAGCAGAATAATATGTGCTGGGATTCCACTGACAACCTGTGCTTGCCACATGCACTCAAAAAGTCAAGCAAACTGCATTCCAAAACACCCATACCCCATTTAGTCACAAAAAAAGGAGGAGGGAATTAGCAGTCACAAAGAGTGTAACTAACCACCAATGACTGACTGATTACTGCAAACACACACCTAGAGAGAAAGATTTCATATTTAGGTCTGTTTCCCTGCTGCGGTTGCAGCTATAGTAGGAATGAAGGGGGACCTTTACATTGCTGTGTAGTTTTGCTTTGCTTTGGAGCACATTGGGCAACATTTCTTGCAAAGTAATTTGATTGGTAGGCAAGGTAAAGGAATTCAGAACAGGAGTGGCTGAGAAACTTTAGTAAACTAGCAGTGAGAGATACAAGGAGAAAAAAGGAAAGATAAGGACAGTCATATTGACGTACGCTTTGAAGACAGGTGCTTGTGGGAGTTGCCGTGTTCTTGGATCAGATACCCCAGGATATCTCAATTAAGGAGTTGAAGGAGCAAATAGTCCTGGTAAGTTGTCTATATCTATAAATATATATATACATTAACATATTTATTTTACACTTGTTTTGATGAGTATATATAATACTTAATATAACATTTGTTTAATGCTATTATTGTTTAATATTCATTCATATATATATATATATACATATACACACACAATAGACACATGCATAAAAATATTTATTTGATTTATATTTATTTGCTTTAATGAGTATATGTAATACCTAAAAGGCTTAAGGCTAGCCCCGGACTAAAATGCATGTTTGAGCTGTTTTAACTGAAAGCAACTTGCACTAAACATGTCAGTGCTATTGTTTTGTCTCAAGATGCACACCAGTAATGTTTTTTTTTAAAGGGCACGTTTATAAAATCCCAATTGAACTAAGGCCTAATCCTGGCTTAATTTAAGCCCTTATTTAATGTTATTATTGTGTAATATTCACATTTTGATTGAACAAAATAAAATAAAACTTTTCTTCAAAGATCAGATTTCTGTTTTTGCATTCATCTGCTGTTCTCACTCAGAGCCCCCGAAACATCATCTTTCCCCTTCCCGTGGGAATTATGGCGAGCTACCTGTACTACCTGCTCCCGGCAGTAGGGGGCTACGCTCTCACGTCACTGTACTTTCTGAAGAACCCTCATATTCTGCACAGGAGGAAGCAGACAGCCTTCTACTGCACCCACATCTCTCATAGGGGAGGTACAGTATCTGATCTGAGTCAGTAACCACCTTCAGGGCTTTCACGTTTAAGATTTAAGCCACATTAAACCTAATTAATTGCAATAATGCTGCTGTTGACTAATCAACTATCGTTAAAAATGAACCGAAATTGTTGCTCTATGCATGTCACAGCCAAATTCCTTCAAGGATAGATCATACTGCGTCAAAAGTTATAAACTTCTGTTAGAGAAATCTTGTGACTATTTCATAAAACTGTCAGTGAATGGCATTCGATAATTCTCTGTTTGTGACAGCGTTTGTGAATGTTTTCCTCATGGGTTTTGTATATAAAGTGCTAGTTAATATGTGACTGAGTGAGTGATTAACTCTTTGAGGAATTTTTATGTTTGTGTGTGTATGAGACTGAGTCGGTCCACAATTTCTGACCTCCTGTTTGTTCTCTGTCCTCAGGCTGTGGTGAAAGGATTGAGAACACTATGGAGGCCTTTACACAGTGAGTGGGAAGCCTATGCCTCAAAGATTTCGGACTGAACAGTAGATCAGTCAGCTTCTTTTAAGTCCCTACTTATTTGTCCTTCTAATGCTTGTCTTTTCCCAAACATGTTATGCCTGCTACAGACTGCGATTTATGCAACCATATAAGATCGTTACAAATCACACTGTACTACATGGATCTAATGTCGCGTTCATGTCATGTCGTAAAGATCGTATTTATGAGATGGACGCACATGACCGCCACAATGTCGTAAATAGGCTACGTGGGAAGCTCGGGATTTCCAATCTTTACGAGTTGGGGCGTGTCAGTGAGAATGAAATATGGTGGAATACCACCATACAGGTATATTATGCAGTGATATTGTCAGGCTTGTCTATTTACAGCGAAGTAAGCTAATTGCCTGCACAAAATATGACAGTATTATAATATAGCCTAACAATATATTATGTAACGACACATTAATTAAAAACATAAAAAAGCAAAACGCACCTGAAGCAAACACACTGAGATGATTATGCTAAATTTCTGACATTGTCAGAAAATTATCGCAGGCTATCTTTGGTCGCAAGACCGTGACAATGGCCATCTTTGAACCTCTCTCACTGTATGACGTAGGACCACCGTTTAGGAGCCACGACCACAGAAATTGCCACAATTGGTCATCTTTCGTCTGGGACAGCCCAAAATCCGTCTGGGACAGCTCAAAATCGTATAATGTGTACCGGGCATTAGAGGAATATGTCTCCCTGAAATGAACATTCTCTCACTATTTACTCATCATTATGTTTTTCCAAACATGTATGATTTTATTAGAACATGCTCCAAAATGACAAAAAGTGCCTCAAAACAAGTATAATAAAAATACTTCATATGATTTTTTTATTTCATTAAATGTCAAGTCTTCTAAAGCAGTGTCTTCTCAACAGGGGGCCCAATAAGTTTTAAATGAATTAAATTTAGTTATATTAGCAACATAATCTTAAATAAAATGCTAAAAAAAAAAAAAACATTAAAAATAAATATGTACATGAAACTGGCATATTTTTGAGTTTATTTATTTTATTAAAACAGAAGTAACAGAGGCGCATATCAGCTTAGATAGGAGGGCCTTCGATTATTGAGTCTTGAATAAAAGGATGGGCCTTGGAGTCAAAATGTGTGAGATCAACTGGTCTAAATTCTTATAATAGCTTTGTGTGAGGAACAGAATAAAATATAAAATATAGCTGCAAGCAGCAATTATCGGGGCCAAGCGCAAAGAAGACAATAAGACATGCCAACATGGCTGGGAGTGTCAGACCAACTGCAAAAATGAGATATTAAAGACATTTAAGGATGATTTTAGGCAAAATGGCTGAAAAATCCTATATACAGTAACTAAAAATATGATTTAATGGATTATCAAGACACATACCGAGTTTTGTAACGGTACACCAATGCATTCGTAAAGTGTTGCATTTGATATCATGATATTATATTGTAATTAATGGCAATGTCCTTGTTATGTTCTATTATAGCACCACCAAGTGGCGCAGTTCCACCGCTTTTTTTATGTGTTCTCAGAGTGAGCCCATACATGTGTCTGTCAAATTTGGTGAAAATATCTCATTTTGTTTTGGAGTTATCGACATTTATATGTATAAGTATATAAGAATTACCCATGGGTGACTTTGATTGGATTTTTTTGCCACTTACTATCAAAATTTTGACATTTGGCAATTAGCATTTCGCCAACGACCTATGTTTCCAAACTTCCTACGGTGGTTTCGTCTCGTTCGGTCTAACGGTTTCGAAGATATTGGCAAATGTTTTGTAAGCACTAATTTACAACAGTGGGCTAACCATAAGGCAAAACCTAGAATGTTTGGTATCGTTAGACTCGGCAAGGATTCAGGAACGTAAGGAGATGACTCCCGTGAAAATAAGTCAACCAAATCCAAAGTTATAAGCATGTAAATAATCTTTTCACCACTGGGTGGCGCTGGTCCGAAACTTCTCAGACTCTTTCAGAGCATCGTACCGATGACCCATACCAAGTTTTGTAATGATACGTTCATGCGTTCATAAAATACAGCATTTTAGTACAAAATGCAAAATGGCCGACACCTAAAATGGACGATATGTAAAAATTGGATATCGATCGACTCGGCATGACGCCCTGAATTTAACAAGACCACTTTGGGATTTTGGACTTTTGGACTACATGATTTTTAGACAAATCATTCAGCCAAAATGGCGATTTTCAGCCAAATAGCCATTTTTCCTATCTCCGGACCAGTAGGTGGCGCTGCGCCAAAACGCAGCATGTAGCCTCAAGTCATGCTTGTGATGACATGTACCAAGTTTGGTCTGAGTACGATAAAGCGTTGCGGAGATACAGCCTTACGTCTGTTTTTGCAAGTGCTATGTAAAATTAGTTTGTGCGGTATTCAAGAATGGTTCGACAAATCAACTTGAATTCCATAACTTTTTGTCGGCATGGTCTGGAGATGATCTGGTTCAATTTTCTTGAAAATCGGAGCAACCATCTAGGACGAGTTTGAAAAAGTAGGTTTTAAAAAAAATTCAAAATGGCGGAAAGATTTACATGACGGGATATCACGTCATATGATGCAATCGCATCATCTTGAACCAAGGAATCAGTGGTAAATTTAAATTTTGTTTCTAGCCCTTATGGTTCAAAAGTTATTAGCATAAACATGAGTGAAACTTTGGACAGTTGGTGGCGCTAGAGGGATTTTTATTTTACCAGGAAGTCTCATTGAGATCAAAAATCTCTTTTACAAGCGAGACCTGGCCAAGGTAGCAGCCATACATAAACACAACATATTAAAATGCTACATACAAGATAGTAGCCAGAATAAACACAACATAGTAATTTGGATTGAGTTAGACACTCCAAATTTGCTATGGTGACTGATCAGACTGTCCTCTATCAGTTTGCCAAATTTCATAACTTTCCCGCAAGCGGTTCTATGGGCTGCCACAGACTTCCATACGTAAGAAGAAGAAGAAACGGAAGAAGAAGAATAAGAATGCCAACGATTTCAATAGGTGCCTACGCACTTTCAGTGCTTGGCCCCTAATAAAGTCATTATTCACTGAAAACATCTGCCCTGACTGTTGATTAAAATTCCTCTCTGTTTGCCTCTCAGTGCTGTTGAAGTGGGCACAGAGATGCTGGAGTTGGACTGTCACTTGACTAAAGATGGTCATGTGATTGTGTCACATGATGAGAACCTCCTGAGGCAGACTGGGCAAGATGTCACTGTCTCCTCCTTAAACTTGGAGGTCAGAGGTCAACATTAACATTTTCTCCTGATATGCTTTTACAAATAATTATCTAATTACACTGTCATGATTGGGGGGGAATGCAGTTTCCATGTGGACCTACACAACAGTACTTTTATTCAGCAAGGATGCATTAAATTAATTAAAAGTGACATTAAATACATTTATAATGTTACAAAAGATTTCTAATGCAAATATATGGGTTTTTTATTCATCAAAGAATCCTGAAAACAATGAATCACAGTTTCCACAAAAATATTAAGTAAAGTGTTTTAAAATAATAAATATTTCTTAAGCATGAAATCAGTGTATTAGCTGAAGGATCATATGACACTGAAGATTTCATATGACATATTTCAGCATTATGCTGAAAATTCAGCTTTGACATCACAGGAATAAATTGCATTTTAAAATATATTCAAAATTCTTTAAACTGTAATAATATTTCACAATCACAATATTGCTATTTTACTGTATTTTTGATCAAATCAATGCAGCCTTGTGAGAATAATAGACTTCTTTCAAAAACATTAAAAATCATTAAGAAATTTATTATTTCTCTATTTTGTGTACCTTGTGTTTCTGTTTTTTTTTTTTTTTTTTTTACTTTTGGGTCGTATTCTGCCCGGTCTTTTCTTGTTTCCTGTTCCTGCTTGTAGTCAGTTTGTAGTTTTCTTGTTGATTAGTTGATTGTTCTAAGGTGTGTCTTTGCCAATTACCCCTTGTGTAGGCCTATATAAACGCAGTGTTTCCTGTGTCCAGTGCTGGGGTGCTTCTCAATTCTTATTTGTGCGTCCTCGTTTCCTTTCCTCGCTTTCCTCACATGTTGTTGAAGTTTGGTTATTTAATAAATTAGTAATAAATAATAATAAAGCAAGATACCCTGTTGAAATATGTGAGATGTGTGGTTTATATAAACTGCAAAGGTAAAGTATAATTTGAAATGATTGTGACCGACGTGAGGGGGGAGGAGAATTGATACGTGCGTCACATTTAGTAGATAAAACACTTCCGCAAAGCATGCAACTGTGCATCCTCGCTCATAGCTCCCCTGGAAGCCTCCTCACTCCTCGATCCTCGCCTCCTCGCGGTGCAATTAGAGAATTGAGATGTCCTTCAAGATGGCTGAGCTCGATTGGTTTCCGGGTCATAGGATGGAGGACGGAGGATCGAGGAGACGAGGAGGGATATTGAGAAGCACCCCTGGATGTGGTTTTGGTGTCCTCAGTTCTGCTCCTGTGGTTCCTGCTCCTTGTGCTTGGATTGTTGTTTGTCTAATAAACTGCATTTGGATCCTACCCTCCCTCGTCTCTGAGTTCTCACCAGCGTTACATGTATAACAACTTTTTGGTTAAGTTGTTTTCTGTTTTCATATTTCTTTTCAGGAGTTGCCACCTTATAAAGAGACAGTCGAGGTCACCTTCAAGACAGGTTCGTGTTTTTTAGCAGTGAAATTGCCAACGTATATTAATGTATTTATTAATGCATAATGGTTACTTATTAATTCCCCTTGTACAGGCCACTTCAGCACTGGATCTGATAGAAACGTTGCATTATTAGAGGATGTTTTCTGCAAGTTTCCTCATACAGCTGTGAACATTGAAGTGAAAGAAAATAACACCATGCTGATTGAGAAGGCAAGAGCGGGGTCATCATTATCGACTTGGACCTCAATACCCGAGTCACATTTTGGCCCCTAATATTTTTTCTTCCTAATTTTTCAACCCTATTTAACTGCATCTTTTTCCACAATAACATTAGGTTTTATACACTGTCTCTTTCAGATTTCTGATCTTGTGAAAAAATACAACAGAGAAGGCATCTCAGTTTGGGCCTCTGTTGACTCCTCCATCATGAGAAATTGTCGCAAAACAGTGCGTGTGCATTTATGACTCTACCTGTTTTGTTTCAGTAATAAATAGTCTACATACTTTTCTCTTCCCTACATCTTTGTTTCCTTTTTTTGTCAATGGCAGAACTCCTCTATGCCCTATATGTTCACTGTAAATCGAGGTCTACTGCTGCTCCTGCTGTACTACATTGGTCTTCTGCCATTTGTTCCCCTCGGAGAAAGTTTCCTGCAGTTCTACTTGCCACAAATCTTCAACAGGTCTGTATACACTAACAATTTCCATACTATGTTGTGTGCTTGGTAATCACACAGATGCATATTCACTGAGCTCTTTCCTACAGACAATACATACCTGATATGTGGATTTTGAGAAGCAGTCTGGTCATCTTTTTAATTGAAAGGTAACATCTTAGTAGTGGTGTCAAAATAAACCTACAAATTTAATTTTGTTTGAAATGGTTTTCTGTGCTCTACATATATATATATATATATATATATATATTTTTTTTTTTTTGTTTTGTTTTTTTTTGTGGCAGACTGACATTGAGAAAAGGGATGTTCAAGCACCTCAGAGACCGAGGAATTCAGGTTTGTGGCCATGCTATATCATGTCCTGTTTTGCAATATTAAGAAACTGCATAGTGTATTGAGTAACTTGTGTTTTCGGTGAGAAGCTGTCTGGTTGCATAAACTGCTTGGACTAGTCTTACAAGCTTGTCATCATAAAAAAAAAAAAAAAGCAAGACTTGTCATAACTTTGTGTGTGTGTGTGCGTGCGTGTGTGCGTGCCAGTTACATGGAAAAAGTACACTGGTCTAATTTGATTCCAAAAAGTAAAACTAAAGACGGTCTTAACAGTGGCTATGTTTACGCAATTTGCCACTGGTCTCAAATTGTGAGTACCTACATGCTTCAAAATAAAAACAAAAACAGCATGTTTTTCTTTGTTTCTCTTTAGATTCATCTCTTTGTTTGCAATGTGGAACAGGATATTGAGGCTGCATTTGCCGCAGGAGCAACTGGAGTCATGTCTGATTATCCCACCCTGTTATCAAACTATATTAGAAGGTGCAAACAAGCCACATGATCAAATGCACAGAGTGTACCTTTGTCTAGTCAAACACTGTAAAAATACAGTTTGCAAGCCAAGTTTATTTTAATGCCACTATTACATAATCAACACTTGCCATAAAGTACAGTGTACTGAATACTTGGTTTATGGAATCTTTTTGGGACAATTTGTATGACTGAACACAAAATAAATGGAACTCATATATTCTACAGTTGAACTGTTTAAGGGTGTTTTCTTTGGTCCTTATATTATTATCCCACCATGTCCATTATGGTTTTCAGTCAGTGTCAGTTTAGCGCCTCCCTGCATGTTTGCAAACAAACATTCGACTTTTGTGAGAGACCGTGCAAAGTCCATCCAGCTGTGACCAACATAGAATCAGTGGACATCAAAGGCTGCCCTGTCCTTTATCAAATGTAAAATCTTATTTACATCCAAAAATACATTGGTTTTTAGAGAAACATTTTATGTCATACAAAACGTCGGCCAAGGTTCATGCATGCTATTTTCAAATCGTCTACGTTACTCATTAATTATCGAACAACCAGGGGAGACAGAAATCGCCACTTCCAAAAAAGCGATAAGATAAAGATAACCAAAAACACGAGGGCTTTGTTGTTTTGACTGTTCAGGTGACTTCAAACGCACGGGAAGAGCGCATCTGATTGGCTGACCTATATTCAGGACGCCTCTTTCTGGATTTTGATTGGTCGACGGCGTTTTGTTTTGCGCCATATGACGTGTAAGGCACTTCCTCAAAAATACAGTAAACAAATCTACGGATTATATTCGGCTGCGACATATTCTGCACGGTGGCTTGTTTGAGTTTTGGAAATTACGAGGCTTTCAGTTAATACCACACGGTTTGCCCATTAGAGCAGGTCGACAGGAGGGACACAAAGGAGGGAATTGTAGGAAAAGCGCAGCGTGCCGCACGGTTGTTTGGTTGAGAGCGCTCAAAGTGAGCTCAGTGAATGCTCAGGCTTCATGTCGTTGAGTTGAGCACGCTTCTCTTCTGGTGACAATACTACGAACAGCGTTTGTCTTGAAGAAATCATTCATATATAGGTGGGTCCTTTTTTATTGTTGCGTAGCATTTCAAATGGAGTGACCATGTTAGAAAGGTTCTAATGTAAAACGGCTCCACTCAGGCTGAGAACCTGAATAATATGATGAAATTATGAAGCGACTATATTACTTGAATATGTTTATGAGGTTAGTTTGAAACGTTAATTTAGCGTGCATCTAGCCACGCGAGTTAGTGAGATTTTCCAGTAAGGTTAGTGATTGGAAGTCCGAATTAATTCCATGTTTCGGTTCTTTCGAACAGTTCGTTTCAAAAAACGATTCGGTTCTTTTAAGTGTGTCGTTATTACGTAATAGAGTTGTCCCCCATCCCGACGCTCTTTCCCCAGTTAAAATGTGGCCTTTATATGATGTAATTTTAATTTCGTGTCTTTGGATTATTATTATAATAATTTTTTTTTTTTTTTTTTTTTTTTTTTTGCAGTGGTGATTCATCTAACCAAATGTTATTTTGTACCTAATTAATTTACATTTACAATTTGAATGGTAATTTTAATGTAAGTAAGAGTTCAATTGGAATTTACGTTTAAATAAGAGTTTGGGCACGTTTTGATATAATGCTATAATGGATCGACACAAAGTGAAGTGAATTAGTTTACAGTAAGCTTTATTTGTAATATTGTTGTGATTTGCTAAATTACTTTTTGCCCCATCAGTCAAATTCTGGGCTCACTGCAAATTCACTGAATATTAACATATTTTCTGTTTATTTCGAATCGGTTTTGTACACCGGTTCAACCAAATCGTTGAAAGTACCCGACTCATATGAAAGATTCGTTCGCGACTCGTGCATCGTTATTTTCCAGCTGCATTAGTGGGCCAAGCTGTAGCACGAAAGTCCATAAAAACCGAAACTAAAATCGTAAGCATGTCTGTGGAGATTTAGTAACTTTGTAAAGATCGTATAACACAAAATTGTATCTAAACCTGTATTATTACTGCATGCCATAGTTATCCATTGCCTCTCACTCCTGTTTACCCTCGTGCCTGGCGGGCCATATATGGGGTAACTACAGTGTGGGCAGCCAAGCAAAGTAGGTCATGTGGATGTTTCCTTTTTCCTGAATATCTCTGAATAAGGATATGAGATGATATTAAAATGCTTTTCAATTGCCTAAACAAAAAATTGCTGTAAATGTCACATCCAGCATGCATAAAAAATCAATCTCAAAGCATTTAGTCTGCTTTGATGTTCACAACATTACTGGTTTATGTCAATGCCATGCTTCCTAACTACGCAAGGCTATTTGGCAACCTCGCCATGAAATGTTTTGGCAGTCAAAGCTGTTTTGTAGCATTTGCCTTCGAGTTTTCATGGTCAGATTCAGATGAGAAGGGGCAGCAGGATTATTGAGGTATAATCTGACATTGTTTTTGTCTGTTCTTCAAAGACATGGTGAAGCAGACCAAGGCCAAAACTTTCCAGGCCTATCTGGACTACTGTCACCGTCGCTACAGCTGCGTCCACTGCCGTGCACACCTGGCTAACCATGATGACCTCATTTCAAAGGTGAGAGTTACTTTGTGTGACTTTTGTGGCACATTTACAGCTAGGTTTGTGAATTGTGATGCTGTTTGCGTTAGACTCGCATGTTTGTGTATTTTCAGTCATTTCAAGGCAGTCAAGGACGTGCCTACCTGTTCAATTCTGTGTGAGTATCACTTCTGGAGAAAAGGAAATCTCAGAAATTAGATCACATCTTGATAGAGGAAATATTTTGTTTAACTGCCATTTTGTGATTTCAGGGTGAATGTGGGTTGTGGTCCAGCAGAGGAAAGGCTGCTGCTGACCGGTCTTCATGCTGTGGCTGATATTTACTGTGAGAATTGCCATACCACACTGGGCTGGAAATATGTAAGTATGTCTTATGTTTAAGAGAAAATGAAGTAGGACACATGCCTAAATGACTAATTAATAACCCTACAGTCTGATCACAATTTCTGTTTTTGTGCTCTTTCTCCCTTCCTCTACAGGAGCAGGCATTTGAGTTAAGTCAGAAGTACAAGGAGGGGAAGTTTATTATTGAATTATCTCACATGATTAAGGATAATGGCTGGGACTGAAGCCTTCAGCCTTTGCTTTAACTTGCTGTCACCACTTGCAATGGCATGAGATATGCTTTCTTTTATATATATCTTGGGTGATTTGATTTGTGTGTGTGTTTATGTGTTTGGAAGTGTGCTTGTGTGCAAGGCAGGCTTAGGAGAAACTGTGCTAAAATTAGTAATCAACCACTTAAATTCAGTTTTAAAAATTTCTTGATTTTTGTTGGGATTTTGACATAAGCCCTCAAATTCTCCCTATTAAGTGCAATTCATGAGGTTAAGCAAAGTGTGATCAAAATGCCAAGATCCAATGACTTTTTATTCAATTAATTTTTACTTTAAAGAACGAGGTCTTTGTGAACGAGGTAGTGTGAGTGAAATTATTTTACTATATGTGGTTTGTGTGTGTGTGTGTGTGTGTGTGTGTGTGTGGCTTAGAGAGGATTATGTGCAATATGCGTCTGTGAGAGTTTGCATAAAGGATGATTCATGCCTCCAAATTCAGTCATTTCGGTTGAATTCATCTTTTAATTTACCAAGTCACTGAGGAATCCCAACAAATGAACATCTGCTCATAAGTGTGTTTGTGTGAGCGAGCTTCAGGCTTATTGTCTGTAGAATAGAGATTGTCCACATTTGACTGATATTCTTAAGACACTTCACTTACAGCTTATAAGATGTAATTCATCTTTGTTCATCTTGTTTCGTGCATTTTTGTCCATGAGAATGTTGTAAGTATAATCTAACATTTGAGGAGCATGTACAGAGACATTGATCTGATCATGCTAGAGCAGACATGCCATGTAAATGTGTTTATGATTGTGTAGCAAAGTATTTCTTTGAATGCTAAACCATTAATGTATATTATATTAACCTGAATTCTTTACATTAAAGTATGGGGTATAAATGAAAACCTTTGTCGTGTTTTATAAGCTTTATTTTTCACCACCATTGAAATTAGGTTAGGAGATTTTATAATTTTTAACATTACAGGGCATTAAAAGTAGTGTGCAGTGATCACAAGTATGATGGATAACATTTTTACCCGCATATTTACACACAGATATATAAATTATATATATATATGTGTGTGTGTGTGTGTGTGTATATAATTAACATGGTACCTTCATACAACAGTTGTAATAAAATTAATTTCTCAAATTATAAAATGGCATTCTTCACAAGCTTCTTAAGTAGAAAGGGCACAACTCCTAAATGATTAATCGTTACATAATGGTCTACAGACGACGTGATTTATAAATAGTCTAGGGCGGAAACAGCGCGAGCTAAACGGAATAAAGACTACAACCTCCATAATGCTCTGCGAAAACCTGTGAGTCGCGGTGACGTGGCCACAGTTACCCAGCAGACCGGGGCGATTTGAACTTAATTTGGATGTGAGTAAAAGTCTATGTTGTTTCTTACATTTCATACAATTTTACCAGTCAAGTTTACTTTGTACACGCTAAAACACGCTACTTTATTACAGCCCATAATTTTACATCACTATGTCCGGGAAAATCAAAAGCAGGAGTGTTGCAAATGCCGACTCCATATCTGGCAGTGTGTCCTGCGACGAGCGCATCTTACGGGACTGCCATCAGATGTACATCGAACCGGATAGCGGTTAGAGAGAAAAAAATCCCTTTTTAAACGACTACATTCTCATTCATTTATTTGGTTTTGTAAGGTATTAAGAAATTAGATCTGTCTCCAGGCGTGGGTGAGAGGTGCTAACGGTAGCTGGATAGCTAGAACGCCTGTTGGTTTGACATTTATTCACTTTAGAGTGCCAAAAGCATTTCACCTGTTTGCATTCATTACCCTGTGTAATCCAATAAAGTTTTCTTCTGACATTGAAGGTTAGTTTACCCAAAAATGAAATTGTCACTTACTCAGTCTCTGAACCTGGATTAAAAATAAATGACACTTTCTTTTCCAGTCCAGTTTGTCTAACCACTAATTCCCTTGTCCTGTAGGACTCATAACAATCGCTCAAACTGTTGGGGTGACCTTGCTGCCTCCCCGAAAAAAGATAACTGTGATGTTGATGGGGAACCACTCAGCTGGAAAGAGCAGCTTCATCAATTGGTAGGCTAATATACATGCATTACAATCATGTACTCAGATTAGTGTGTGTGAGACTGAGAAAGCCTCACAAGCAGTAACCCATGTTTTAATTGCTTTTGCAGGTATGTGGAGGAGCATATACAAAGGACAGGGGTCGCTATAGAGACACAGGGCTTCAGCTTTGTTACCAGTGGGCGAAAGAGGGAGTCGCTCACTGTAAGTTTGATCCTCATACATTTTTCATGAAAGTTTTGTGAGATGTGGTTTGGGCATTACAATGGCACCATTGATATAAACGTATTTCACCTTTTATTGTATAACAACTGTTGTGTGGTTTTAGGGAAATGCAACACTCCATCTCTATCCGCACTTCAAACCACTGCAAGACTTTAAAGGTTTGTTGTTGAATTTTGGAAAGTCTATTAAAAGCAGGGCTACACACTTTTTGGTTTACATTGCAAATGTGCATTAATTTGTGTCTGAAATGCAACTTTCTCTCAATTTCAGGGGTGTCAGAATACCTTGGCACTGAGATTTGCACTTCACGACAGAAACGTTTCAGCTTGGTGACGTTTGTTGATAGTCCTGGTCTGGTGGATGGAGATATGAAGTACCCCTTTGATGTGGACCAAGCTATTCTGTGGCTCGGTGTGTGTTTGTCTTTAGTTGTTTGTGTGTTTAGGAGTTGACATTGTTTTAATGTTTTTATTGCATGTCTATATGTTTGGCATTCTAAATGTATGTTTATGATCCTAATATGTCTCTGTATTACGATTCTACCTGTCTACATCAGGTGAGCTCTGTGACCTGATCCTCGTATTCTTTGATCCAATGGGACAGGCTTTATGCAAGCGCACACTCAGCATTGTAGAGAAACTGAATGAGAAGCAAGGGGACCGTCTCCGTTTTTATCTCAGTAAAGCTGATGAGGCTGGAGGAGAGTCTGATCGACAAGTAAACTGCTCTTATACACACTCATCTTCACTGTTATGTTTTATTTTGCATGTACACTACCGTTCAAAGCCATTCTCTTCTGCTCACCAATGCTCATATATTTTTATTTGAATGTATTTTAAAATATTAATATCTTTTAAAAATATACAATGTATTCCTGTGATGGCAAAGCTGAAAGTCTAGATTCTAGTCTAAACACTGAATAAACAGTGTTTATTTGAAATTGAAATCTTTTGTAGAATTATAAATGCCTTTCCTATCATTTCCATCAATTTAAAAGGTCCTTACTATATAAGCTAATTTCATTTTTTTATTTTTTATTCTTACTGACACCAAACTTTTAAAAGGTAGTGCATGTGACTGTTTTAAGGAAAATAGTTTTTGTTTGACTGCTTGATAATCGCACATTGATGGCTGTGTTATTGGTTATTTCAGAGAGTTATGATGCAGATTGTGCAGGAGCTTTGCAAGCGTCCAGGACTTAACAAGTGTGGCTTTGACATGCCCACCATCTACGTTCCCAACCCTAACAAGGTATCATAAATCTTTCAGCTCTTCGCAATTGTATGCGACAACCGCTTATTTTGTAATATTAATGTATCTTTCCTCACTGTCTCCATCAGCCCAGCCGATGTGTCAATCAGATTGAGGAGGTGTGTCGGACTATAGAAAAGACCATAAATCAGACTGTGCAGAACACGCTTAACTCATTGGAGAAGGACTGTAACCTCATCACTGAGGCCATCACTGAGACACTTGATAATGACAGGTAGTGCATTCTTAGATGGGCATTTCCCTATACAATTTGTATGGATATAATATTCATCAGATTGCAAATGTCTACTATTACAGTTGCAATTGTGTGTTTTTCTCCCAATAGGCTCTGCAGTTTAGAGAACCGTCGAGCACGTTTTAAGGGTTGTTTGTTGGGCATGCTGGGTTTCACTGTGCCCCTGCTGCTGCTCGTCGCCCTGGTGCTTGGCAGCCTCTCCAGAGAAGTACTGGAGCTCATGCTGGGTGATAAAGGCACAGAGGCACTCTCACTATATGTGGTTCGTATGTATATTATGCATTCATGTGTACGTGTGTTTGTGATTCTCTGTAGATATACTGATGTAAGTGTGGGATTGTGTGTTCAGGCTCCTGCAGTGAAGGTGTTTGAGTCCCTGTCAGTGGAAGTGCAGCTGTACAGTTGTGCTGGACTGGTTCTGTTGTCCTTCATCTTTCTCCTCCTTGCACGCTTCTCTTTCAGGTGAAAAAAGCAGATTATAAACTTAAGCCCTATTCGGATGGTAATTGTTTCTCATGTGAATATCTGTAAAAAATAAATTGGCATGGCACCTAAGTGATAAAACTCATGCATTCGGAGGGCGATTTATTCACGGTGGAGGAGCGAGTTTTGTGATGCTATGAACCCGGGAATGCGCTGCTCACATGGTCAGTCACATGTTTGTCTGCTGTAAATAGAATGCCATTTGTTTTGAATAATATTAATAAATTCATATTTAATGTTATAATGGGAAAATAATATTCTATTAAATCTCCTGTTTAAAAATAGGAAGATAGACACGGGATAGCTGAAATGGTTCCGTCTTGTATTTTTATCTCAAAATGATGGATGTCATTTTAAAAATATGGAAACTAGTGGAAATAAGTTAATGCAGCCTCTTATTTACATGAGGTAAACGCAAAGCTGCTTGGTTATTTTTAATGTAGCCTAGGCCTATATAATACATTTTATTGCTGTAACGGCCCATTTCAAATGTTTTTTTTTTTTTTCATCTTTCTCCTTTCACTGAGGTGGAGCAGTGATGAAATATTGTTCTTGTAAATAATTCCCAGCATTTCAGTAATGAAAGTGTACATATTTAGAATGCATACAAATTACAGTGAAGCGCAGCAGATATCGCACGGTGCTCCGCAGTGGTCAAAACAGATTTAAATGGTGAATTTTGAATAGATCACCTCTTGTAAACTCCGATGTAGATTTGGACGGCAATTCAATTACCACACAACCTTGGTGTCAGCCAAAAACAGAAGGTAATTCGGCCAGGGATTTTTACGCGGGTGGTGGGGGGAAAAACACTGACATTCTGGATTCGGACGGCAAAAATCACTGACTAGCTCCTGTAAATGTTGAAAATACCTTATGTCCTCATGAGAAACAATTACCGCCCAAATAGGGCTTTATACTTGCAGACTCTTGTAGTTTAAAGGGATAAATTGCAATTTATTCACCCTGATTAAGTTTGGCTTTTTCTGTGGTGCACATAAGGATATATTTACCAGAGTCAAGCTCCAAAAAGTACAAAAAGCAGTTTTATTATTACTTAGTTTTTTTAGAGCTGCAGCAGAGGGAAAGATTGGTAAATAA
This sequence comes from Rhinichthys klamathensis goyatoka, assembly GCF_029890125.1. Classification (NCBI taxonomy): domain Eukaryota; kingdom Metazoa; phylum Chordata; class Actinopteri; order Cypriniformes; family Leuciscidae; genus Rhinichthys; species Rhinichthys klamathensis. Next base: position 146,210 of record NW_026606684.1, on the reverse strand, counting down.
TTTTGTGAGCCTTGGAATATAGTGCAGAATTTTTATGGATTATTACTTATTATTATATTACATTATTAGGACCTTCAGCAGAGTAGAAGTGTAGTAAATGTTTTTTATTTATTTATCAAATTTCATATATTTATTATTATTTTTATTTTTTAAATATGCAATTGTCCGCAGAAGAGGGAAGGACTAATTTTGTGAGTCTTGGAATATTTAGAGGTTTTGTGGGCTTATATAATAAGTATTTTTTTAAGGTCTGCAGCAGAATGGAAGTTTAGTGAATTTTGTTGGGGTAAAAAAAACCTCCTATTTATTTAATTACCTGCAGCAGAGGGAAATATTAGTGAATAATTTTGTGAGTCTTTTAATATGGTGAAAAAGTTTTATATAACTTTATATATATATATATATATATATATATATATATATATATTAGAACTGCAGCAGAGTGGAATAGTGAATAACGTTGTGGGGGGGAAATATAAATAAAAATCTAATTTCTTTCAGTTATTTTATGATTGTTTTATGTATACGTTTTTTTTTGTATATCTAATGCATGCCTCTTTACACCATGTACTTTTGTGTCGGTGTTCTTTTTCTCTCCATTTAGGACTAAACCAACACTCTCTGGGAAACAAAAGAGACAGCTTCAGGAAAAACTGGAGTATGTCCAGGAGGTGGTCAAGACCAAAAAGGTAAAGTGTGCATTTGTATTGTTGACGCATCTAAAGACGGCTACAGTGGTAACTGACTCATCTAATGATTTGCTGGTGTGTTTTTGCAGAAAAATCTTTATGAGGAGTACCTGCGTCAGAGTGTGGGTGATCAGGACATGAACTGAGAGGGTTTCTACACTTCAAGGATCTGGATGGGAATAACACAGGACCCAGCAGTACCACTAAACTGCATCTAATCATTCCTCTAATGTTGTTGACACGGATAAGCTATTTTATGGGCACTTAGTTACACATTACTGCTCCTGTAAGCTCCGTCTTCCAGCATTAAATAATGATGGAGCTGTGGACCAATACTATGTTTTATTTTTTATCTCATTGCAATACAATTGTACTGTAAAGGTTAATTGAAGTGGCACATTATGAGATTGGACCTAATGCTCTGAAATATCCTATTGTTGTGTATTAGCATTTTTAAAGTCATCCTCTTCTCTGTCTTGTACCTAAAATACTCTGTATTGTATGGTAAATTACCACAATGACTGAAGAATAAGGAGCCCTTCATATATGGCATGATATTCTAATGACTCCTGGTATTTATTCACATCATTGTCAATTTTAATAGAAATATTGAAGCTGGCTTTTGTATACCATGGTTTCCTACACTTTTATGTCAACTTATTGCGGTTGTGAATAATAAAATATAATAAATATGTGTATTGGTTTTAACTGGCATTCAGGTACTTTCAAAGCAAGGGCTTGAAAGATTCCTAACTAGGTCAAAGTCAACATCCAAATCCTCGTTGGAATCTGTTGCATTAGTGTGTTTGTGCATTACAGATGTAAAAAAAAAAAAAAAAAAATTCCGATTCTTTATTTTGCTGTAATTTGTATATTTTAGATATTATGAAATCAGAATCTAATGTTAAACAAAATCATGTGACCATTATTGGCCTGAGCCCAAATTGTTAGAGTAAAATACTTAGTCAAGCCTTTACGAGTATTGTAATTTAAAGTATTTGGTCATGGAGATTTATATAGTGAATATAGAAATTATATTCCCCCAACGATTTTTTTCACTCGTTTTTGTCATTGAATTGACAAAACAATGCTTTAAAAAAAAATAAACATTAAACGTCATGACTGCATATATTTTCAACGAAGACCTCATGGGATCTCTTGGATCGTCCACATCCTCTCTGGATCCGTCTCATAATCTAGTGAGATGCCTACCTAGACAGCATCACAGGCGCGCGCTCCCAGTCTTCGGACGCCTATGAGGCCCAAAAGCGCGGTCTGTGATGCTCAGCTCACTAGATTTAAACCAGTCTGCGTGTGTGTGTTTGGTTGGCTAGCTGGCTGGCTGGCTGGCTCTAGGGAGGATGATTAGGTAACATCCGCAGGATTGAACCGGGGAAAGTTGTTTCCTGAACTCTTGGTGCAGTTTGTTGAAGCCCGGCCCTGCTGCACTTCACACAGGAAAAGGAAGACGGATGCAAACGAAGGGAAAAATATCGAAACTAAACGAAAATATCGAGACAAATGACTTGAGACCATGGAAGTGTCGGACACACCAGCATCGCGCAGTGAGGAGAATGATGGTATGAACATATTAGTACATGTTAAATTACAGTGTGTCGATGTAAGTTAAAAAATGTTGTCAGTTATTCCGCGATTTTTTAAATTAACGCTGTCTTCGTGTGCTATCGGAAATTTCCTACTTCCCACTTCTGATGTCGTCATTACGAGCTCGTCGCATTCAAATTTCGACTTGAGAGGGGAAAACTAGTAACGTTAACTTATTTACGATAATTCCGATAGCACGATAGCATAAATCCGTAAGTAATGACCATTTTGAACTCGACCTGCAAACATATCCAATCATGTAGATGACAACGCTTAAATAAAGCGTACAGACCTCATTACATTTTATATAGGTTTTACAAAAATTGTGGACCGTTTTCTATTTATAAGAATAATAGCAGAAAAGCGGTGCAGCATAAATCAACAGGTGTTTACGACTAGAGTCAATATAAGAATATTTGCCATGTGTCAGGTTTAAATCTTGAATAGGCATTGGACAAATCAAATCAATTAACCTTAGGCTACTTTTAGGGTTAATCTGCTTTTGGCAAAATCCATCTTGTTAATGAAGTAGAGCTCTTTCATGTGTGTCACTTATCTGTCTCGCACCTGTTTTCATATTATGCACCTGTTTTCATATTATGCACCTGTTTGAAACGATTCTTTAAAAAAGAGACGGAGGAAAAGAAAGGGAACATGGCTACTATTTAGAGGAGTTTCAGAAGTCCTGTATTTGTTTCTCTGCAGAACTACAGACGCAGCTAATCGAGTGCCGAGCTCAGCTGGAACACTGGCAGGGTGTGGCGAGGATCTGTGAGCTGAGCAAACAGGAGGAGATGCAGGATCTGCAAAAACAATGCGACCAGGAGATTCAGTCCTTGCAGGAGGCTCTGAGAGGTGAAGAGTGAGAGGGAGGGAGGGAGGAATTGCATTAATATGGTCCACCTAAGGTGGAGGTAAAGCACAAGTATGTTTGGGGATTGTTGATTGGTTAAGTGGAGCTTCTGTATGTGTCAGAAATCCCACAGACTGGTTTTAACCCTCTGGGGACAAAGGTGTTTTTGGGGTCCTTGAGATGTTTTGACATGCCCTGACATTTGTGCTTTTTTTCAGTTGCTTATAAACATATTACTGGCACAGGTGAAATTACACTCTATTTAGCACAAACAGGGCTACCATAATATGTGAGCAACATGTATGTACATGTTTGTATTTTTGAGAGAATCTTGTTTATGCATGTTTATTGATAAAACTAAAAATGAAAGTTTCTGAAATAAGGCCACAAAACACATACTAAATATGTGTCCAGAAGACTTTTGACTAATGGAAGTTGTGGCCTAGAGTATTTGCTTCAAAATGATCTGAAAATCATCCTTTCTAATCATTCACATAACACCATAGATTGCTTTAAATTGTGAAAAACATTTTTTTGTTTGAAAGGCAATATGCGAATGGGCGTGAACGGCCCAACCCCCTCATGTTTAATTAGGTGATTCTCACTTGAGAAGACAAAGATGCATTCATTTCATTCTGGTGTGTCACAAGAAAGAATGCAATATATATACAGGTCCTTCTAAAAAAATTAGCATATTGTGATAAAGTTCATTATTTTCCATAATGTAATGATAAAAATTAAACTTTCATATATTTTAGATTCATTGCACACCAACTGAAATATTTCAGGTCTTTTATTGTTTTAATACTGATGATTTTGGCATACAGCTCATGAAAACCCAAAATTCCTATCTCAAAAAATTAGCATATTTCATCCGACCAATAAAAGAAGTGTTTTTAATACAAAAAAAGTCAACCTTCAAATAATTATGTTCAGTTATGCACTCAATACTTGGTCGGGAATCCTTTTGCAGAAATGACTGCTTCAATGCGGCGTGGCATGGAGGCAATCAGCCTGTGGCACTGCTGAGGTGTTATGGAGGCCCAGGATGCTTCGATAGCGGCCTTAAGCTCATCCAGAGTGTTGGGTCTTGCGTCTCTCAACTTTCTCTACACAATATCCCACAGATTCTCTATGGGGTTCAGGTCAGGAGAGTTGGCAGGCCAATTGAGCACAGTAATACCATGGTCAGTAAACCATTTACCAGTGGTTTTGGTACTGTGAGCAGGTGCCAGGTCGTGCTGAAAAATGAAATCTTCATCTCCATAAAGCTTTTCAGCAGATGGAAGCATGAAGTGCTCCAGAATCTCCTGATAGCTAGCTGCATTGACCCTGCCCTTGATAAAACACAGTGGACCAACACCAGCAGCTGACATGGCACCCCAGACCATCACTGACTGTGGGTACTTGACACTGGACTTCAGGCATTTTGGCATTTCCTTCTCCCCAGTCTTCCTCCAGACTCTGGCACCTTGATTTCCGAATGACATGTAAAACTGAGCAACAGTCCAGTGCTGCTTCTCTGTAGCCCAGGTCAGGCGCTTCTGCCGCTGTTTCTGGTTCAAAAGTGGCTTGACCTGGGGAATGCGGCACCTGTAGCCCATTTCCTGCACACGCCTGTGCACGGTGGCTCTGGATGTTTCTACTCCAGACTCAGTCCACTGCTTCCGCAGGTCTCCCAAGCTCTGGAATCGGTCCTTCTCCACAATCTTCCTCAGGGTCCGGTCACCTCTTCTCGTTGTGCAGCGTTTTTTGCCACACTTTTTCCTTCCCACAGATTTCCCACTGAGGTGCCTTGATACAGCACTCTGGGAACAGCCTATTTGTTCAGAAATTTCTTTCTGTCTTACCCTCTTGCTTGAGGGTGTCAATGATGGCCTTCTGGACAGCAGTCAGGTCGGCAGTCTTACCCATAATTGCGGTTTTGAGTAATGAAACAGGCTGGGAGTTTTTAAAAGCCTCAGGAATCTTTTGCAGGTGTTTAGAGTTAAAGCTGCCGTCGGCAACATTTTTTTGATCATATTCAGTGAAATCGACACTATAATCTGCCAGAACAACATAAATAAAGTGGTTTTAGAAAAAACCCCGAGCTTCTAACTCCACCTGGAGCTTGTTATTTGTTTTGCAAAAATCCACAGCTCCCGGTTCATGTCCAATCAGCGCAGGGGGGTGTGAGATCTGACTGTCAATCACAGATCGGGCACACGCCACCCCTCGCGCACGTTACAATCACATGCACACGCCTGAAGTTCGCGCAGTAACGAAGAGTGATGGCGGAAAATCAAGTAAGCTCATTTAGAGTATAAATGACGTCAGCAAATGCAATCTATCGGTACATTAGCCAGGACAGCATACCTCCAAATACTCCATGGTGTTGATGGATGCTGATGAGACGGGCACGTTCCAGGGCTCTCAAGTTTTGAAGACAGGTAAGAGTGACACCCAGCCGACGGGGGGTTGGATACATTTTTGTCATTGGTTGTTGCGTTAAATCTTACCCAGATACAATAGTGCTATTTTCTGATTGGCTATTGTGTAGCTCGACGAACAACACCAGAGGAAACGCGCTTGATTCATGCCGGTTCCACAGTGAGAGCGGCGCGGCCAGAGTTTTGGGCGCTGCGGCATATTAAATATATTATAAATAGTTTTTCAGCGTGAGAAATACAATGTGTGGCGGGAGAGCGTGACAAAAGACCGAAATGAGTGACTGTCACGCTCAATGCGTGACACTTGAGAGCCCTGGCGTTCACTGAAAATCTGGTGCACACGCACTGACCAGAGCTGGCACTGACGAGCATGAACTGGGTGGGAGGGTATCCGTTGATAGTGGGGGAGGGGCATGAGAGTTGTAAACATTCAAAATTTTACTAAATCCACTCAATCTGCCAGACTTGCCGACTGGAGCTTTAATTAGTTGATTCAGATGATTAGGTTAATGGCTCGTTTAGAGAACCTTTTCATGATATGCTAATTTTTTGAGACAGGAATTTTGGGTTTTCATGAGCTGTATGCCAAAATCATCAGTATTAAAACAATAAAAGACCTGAAATATTTCAGTTGGTGTGCAATGAATCTAAAATATATGAAAGTTTAATTTTTATCATTACATTATGGAAAATAATGAACTTTATCACAATATGCTAATTTTTTTAGAAGGACCTGTACACACAGACATATATAATCAAAATATAAATGAAAGTCAAAAGCACATTTTTTAGTCATACCTGGAAACAAATCCTGTTCAAATAGGTTATATGGGCCATTCAATAGAATTGGTTCAAAGTTAGAGTTGGAAACATCTTGAAAAGAAAATTGTCTTTTTCCATAAATCTCTTATAAAGTATTATTTTTTAAAGTATGCCAATACATTTTTTATTATACTTATTTCAAAGTTAAGGATTCATTATTTTGATATAGCCTAGCTGGAACAAACACTAACAGTTGATAAGTTTATTTTTTACAAAACATACTATATATTTAACATATGAGCAGAAACTGCTAACAAAAGCTTATTTGATGTCTATTTTAGAGTTAAAACTTTATAATCTATCCTAAACTAGTCAAACACACACACACACACACACACAGAAACATGATTCAAATTTAAACAGTAGGCTATTTTTGCGTTCACAGACACTAACGTTATTATATATCGCGATTAGAACAAAGCACAAGCATAAAACACTTACAGTTCAGCTGGCTCCTCGAAGTGAAAATAAACCAGCACTTGTTCTGAGTTAGGTAAATGTCCCAGGATTATTCCTCACAGCCGCGCAAGACGACAGTACATTAATCTGACTAAATAAAGTGTGTTTACAGAGTTTATATGGGCGTTTTACATGTCTCAATGTGTTGCTTCAGATCATTACCGTTTGAATAGCACGCGCTCTCCGTGGGTCACGGAGAGGCAGAACGCACACCCTGTTTATTTTCTTTATTTTACAAAAGCACAATATTTTATTTCGATTGTAGGTGGGCACATAAAAAAGTAGACATTTAACAGTTTTTTTATATATGTTTCATAACTCTGTATGACCAGAAATGATGGAGTAGTTTAAGTCTATTTTTCTGCTATGTGAAAAAAATCTGCCAAAACGCACGGGTGCGTTCTTGGTCCCCAGAGGGTTAAAGTCAGCATGAAATGGAAGTTGTGATAGTCTTTTCTACCCTATGGTGATGTGTATATATCCAAGTAGGGCTGGGTATCGTAACAACATTTTCGATACCGGTTCCTGAACGATACTTTTTCCGATACCAATTTTATGTAACCAGTTTTAACTAAGGGTGCTCCGATTGATCGGGCGCCGATCATGATCGGCCGATAATTGCTTTGGGATGTGTGATCGGCGGTCTCTATAAAGGCCGATCCAGAAAAGCCGATCAGATGACGCAAAACTCGCGAGACAATTTTTTTACGCCCTGGTAAAAATGGCTTCACCGGTCTGGCAATTCTACAACAGGGCTCTCAAGTGTCACGCATTGAGCGTGACAGTCACTCATTTCGGTCTTTTGTCACGCTCTCCCGCCACACATTGTATTTCTCACGCTGAAAAACTATTTGTAATATATTTAATATGCCGCAGCGGCCAAAACTCTGGCCGCGCCGCTCTCACTGTGGAACCGGCATGAATCAAGCGCGTTTCCTCTGGTGTTGTTCGTCGAGCTACACAATAGCCATTCAGAAAATAGCACTATTGTATCTGGGTAAGATTTAACGCAACAACCAATGACAAAAATGTATCCAACCCCCCCTCCCCGTGCGTCCGTCAAATCACTCGTACATATTTTTTTCTCTCATCAAAACTGAATATGTTCATCAGCGGTTACAGTTATATCAAGCAAGGATACGTTTGTGTTTTATTTTCTGATTACACCGGAATGAATAGAGTCCGCAACGGCGATAGATTGAAGCGCGCGTCCGAGTAAAGACTGCGCGAGACACAGAGCACTGTATCCATGCAACTGATCGCCGCGGCAACGAGCGCACAGCTTGAGTTCAAAAACACATTTTAGCGCTAGATTTCTTATTTAATAGCGAACTAAATGAATGATCTGCTAGTTAACTGAAGAGGTTTTATTTATTTATATTAGGTACATTGTGGGACAGACTTCACTGGATCTAAAAAAAATCAATCTAACCATAGATATGACCAGTAGTGGTGGCTTTCTTAATCTGTTTTAAAATAATTTTGCAAGGGTTCTTCACACACACACACACACACACACACACACACACACACACACACAAAAGGTTTCTGTACCTCTCTCTTCCTCTCTAAATGCCCACAAAATCTGACTAAGCATCCCAGAAAAAAGCAAAGTTATAGATACAGATATGGAAGTTGTTAGTTTTTTGTTTGTTTTTGTTTTTTGTTGCTGTGTACTTTACTACCTGTGGTCCTTTAAGTGTATTAGAAAACATTATTTTGGCTATAGCCTTTTTTGTTGCTGTTATTAGTTTAAAGTAGTCTAAAGCTAAATTTAAAGACTCAGATGTTCTGTCTTTTATTTATTTATTTATTTATTTTATATTCTACAGGAAAGTTGTATGTCAAGCCCTAAGCTGCTCCCAATAACCAAGCTGCTATGTTAATACATGTTGCTTGCAAATAAATACACAGGTGTCAATTCATTATGCATTGTCTTCTCTTAAATGTAATACTTAATGTACATTGTTGTTAAATATAGTTTAATAAGTAATGCTACATGATAAAAAGAAGTCTTCAAATAGACCCTGTAATCGGTGATCGGTATCGGTTGATACAGCTTCCAGTAATCGGCGATCGGTGATCGACCCCAAAAATCCTGATCGGAGCACCCCTAGTTTTAACAATATAACGTTACCTAATTTTTTTTTTTTTTTTAGTTTGTTGACTTTTTACACACATATTTTGAGAATGTAAAAAAGCACCAATGCTAAAGTTTTCTATGTTTCCTAATCATTTAACAACATGTATTCTTTACTTCAATGAGCTCATTGTTTCTTCCTTAACTTAAAGGGGTCATATAATGGCATTTTTGTACAAGCTAGTATAATTCTTTAGGGTCTAAATTAAAAGTTTGTAATATACTTTAATTAAAAATTCTCATTAGTATTGTAAGAAAACTCTTATTTTACCTGGTCAAAAACAGCTCTGTTTTCAGCATGCCGTTTCAGTGCATATGACTTTAAATGATCATGAGCTTTGCTCACTCCGCCTCTCTGTTCTGTGCGTACACGTTTGTAACACAATAACCATAACGCATTGTTCATTATAAACGTGGGATTATGAATTATATGGAGAACGTCGTACATAGAAAACATGCAGTAATGTACCCTGAGTGTAAACCTTAGACTCATTCATCGTGAAGCGATTTGCAAAGATATAAATATTAATATAAAGTTTAATAAAACGTTACACTCACTTCAGTTGTTCTAGAGGTTCAGCAGGAACACGAATATCTGGTACGGATCCTTTATTCAGGAGCAGCTCCTTAGCAAAACCAGCTTTATAATGATCCTCGTTTATAAAGCAGTCTGCTGAGAAATGATTCGCGCAAACATGAAAGCATTGACGTTGCTCGTGGGGAATATTCCCTTCGAAAACAAAACTCAGCCACTGCGTCTTCAGCGGTTCGGATTTAGGAACATGAAAATGACTGCTGGGTTCCTTATTGCACCCAAGAACAGAACACCACAATCGCTTAGACTCCATTCTGCTCATAGACAGTGCTCCAGCATATCAACAATGACCGCGCCGGTCCGCGCAGACTATGATTGACAGCTGGCTCACGAGCGAGGGCGGGTCTGTTGAAACGCGCCTGTCAATCAACAATCGCGGGAGGGGCTTCCGACCGTGTGACGTCACACGGTCGAATGGCTTGATTTGAGGCAGGGGAAAACATATAAGGAGATTAAAACAAAAACACTGGATGTATTTTTATCATTATATGATGATTGTGTACAGGCACTGCCAACACACATTTCAGTACAATCAACTTGAAAAAGTGCAGGTACCATTATATGACCCCTTTAATGCATTGTTTAACAATGAAACTGAATGAAAATGAATTGAAATGCATTACACACTGTCACCTCTGATAACAGATCACTCTAAATTGTAATTTAGACACATGCATTTTCTGTAAAGCTGCTTTGAAACGATATGTATTGTGAAAAATGCTATACAAATAAATGTGAATTAAATTAAATATAGGCTACTGGGGGGTGGGATATATGCCTCGCGCTCAGCACACATGAAGCTTGCCGCAAAGCACTGGCGAAAGTAGCCTAATGATTATGGATGTGTCCGGAAACAATAGCAAGGAGATATTTTAATTGTTTATTAATGAACAAGTGTTTACTAAGTGTGTTGGCTGCAAAGGTGATTATGGCGATGCTGACTCATCATTCCTGCAGTAGTAAATGCGCGCGCCTATATGGAGTGTTTCCCAAACCTGTCCTGAAGCACCCCCAACACTGCATGTTTTCTTTGTCTCCCTAATCAAACACACCTGATTCAACTCATCAGCTCATTATCACATGGGTTAATGAGCTGATGAGTTAAATCAGTTGTATTTCATTAGGGAGACAAAGAAAACATGCAGTGTTGGGGGTGCTTCAGGACAGGTTTGGGAAACACTGGGTAATCAAACTATTTATTTCTAATTGTTTCGTTTAAAAGTAGACATATTTTGACCGTCTATAGGCCTATTTCTCATGTCTGTGAGGCAAGTATCCTACCCCATTTGGCGCAGCCATCTTGACGGAATAGAAAATGCTAAACTGCCGGTGATAATACAGCTCGTCGCGAAATATTCCTATCATGCCTGAGCGATGCTATGCAGTTGGATGCGATCAGATACGTGATCATACAAAAGGAATGTCTTTATTCCGAAAGCTGATCTTGTATTTTATTTGACACTTCTTATAAATCGTCAGAAACACAGGTTGAGACAGTCTCAATGACAGTTTATCATACTCCAGTGACAACAGTCAGTGTCACTGTATGATAGTTACAAGTATAGAAAAGTATATACGCATATTATTTCGTTTTTCTTGGATCAAACTAGATTCAACAAATTCATTTAAGATGCACTTAATCTTTTGTTGGTGATTTTTATTTTGTGTTTTTCCCTGTAAACTCAGTTTAAAAATTATTATAGGTAGGCATATAATTTGGTGATAAAAATACATTGATTAACCTTTGCGGTGATGATTGAAAAATCCTTCCCCGCTGTAGTCCAGATCAAAGAGTTGCTGACCCATCCTGACTCGTGATACCGATAGCCTGCTTTTGTATGCTTTTAATGAAGCTCCGGTGTAGCACGATTGGAAGTGAATAAGGTAGCTGTAAATGTCACCGAACTCAATGTCAGGAACTTTTTCTACACATTTAATGCCTGTAAAAAGAACTTGTGGTGGTTCATATGGATCTATGATTCTTAATTCCTTTATCTTCCTCTTGTACAGGCTATTTCTTTTTGTGATGCTAATAATAAGTGCGATGACATGACGTGAAGAGTTAGCTGACGGACGCTGCGCTAATAATAGATAGTGGTGGAGGAAAAAAATCGATTCTGTTCATTATCGAGATATTTTGCGCACGCAATTATATCAATACTGTAGCGCAAAGTATTGCAATATTTAGGCTAATTATAAAAATAATTATACTAATAATTATATTATTAGTATAATAATATACTAATTATATTATTAGTATAATAATATACTAATAATTATATTATTAGTATAATAATATACTAATAATATATATTACCCACGGCAATGGATCTATTATTAGGGGTGGCCCACCCCTAATAATAGATCCGCCACTGAGTAGCTGACGGATGTATTCCGTCAAAATGGCTGACACGCGGCAAGGGGTCACGTGACTGGGAGATCCCTATATGCTGAGTTTCGGTTCATTTGTGACGCGCTCCAGTTCTTGCAGTCGAAGACGGATAAACTTTCTACTCTGAAGTGTATTCTGTGTGCTTCTAAGTGCCTTATAAGATTTACCGTGTTACCGGTCTTGGCAGCAATTATCTTGTCAAAAATATTGCATCGCGTGCTTCTGGCATCGAGTCTGGCACATAGGTACACTTTGGATAATTTCCACATATTTTCTATCTATCTGGGTTGGGACGGTTACACACACACACACACACACACACACACACACTACAGCCTCACGTGCGACGAGCCACGTCTTTGGGCAGCCGCGTAAACTAGTGTTTTTCCACTTTCAGTCACGAAGTAGAATTTTACCCAAAGAACTAAAGCGACAGGAAATGTTTCATAATTACTCAATGACTGATTCCAATTCCTTGACATCCAGTTCTTCTTTTATTTCCCCACCTTAGAAACAGCTGCTCAGTATGAGGCCAGATTATCTGCTTTGCAGTCAGAGCGAGCACAGTGGAGGAGAGCCGTTCTGCCCCATGACACTAAGGTTAGTGTGTTTCTGTGTCCCTCCTCTTTTTTCTTTTTTTCTCTCTCTTATCCAAGGACTCATGTCAAAAAAACATGAAAAAAAAAACAACAACTTGGCCTATGTCTCAAAAAGGAAACAAGTATTTTTCCCCTAGTCATATTATTGCAAACTTCTTTCACTTTCTGTATTACAGTGTCCCTCTTTCACTTTTAGTCTTTTTCTAAATCATTTCTCACTTCTCATTGTGCATGTAGGGCAATAAGGGCACCTTAAAAAAGGGCAAGCTGGAGGGTACCTCTCCCAACAGTGAGGGGCCACAGGGTGACTCCTCTCCCCCGCGAGGTTCTGACCATGAGGGCTCAGGGTCCGACTCTGATCCACTGGAGCTGTTGGGAGAGACGTCAGATACAGAGACAACAGGCCTTATGATGGACTATTTCCCCCAGCACTGTGACTCTGCCTCCATGTCTTCTTTCTCTCTGGACACTCCCTCCATGCCCCGACATCCGCCTCCTCAAGAAGACACCGCCTCACTAGTGTCCACAGGAACGCTGGTGCCTGAAGCAATCTACCTGCCACCACCAGGACACAAGCTGATCTCGCATGCTGACTGGGACAAATTGCAAGAACATGTCAGTATAATTCTAGTCTTTCTAGCAGGTTTTTTATTGCCATGGACAACTGTATCAGGAAATTTTAAAACTGCTGTTACCAGGCCTTGAAATTGACAAAATACTAAAAAGTAATGGAAAGGTTTCCTAGTTACGATTGACTGTAAGATATTTTATCAATTAGAAATTGCTCTTCATGAGTGCAGCCCTAATCCAGTAAGTTGCAAACAGTTGAAAACATCATAGACATTTGCCATTAAAAAAGTGTGGGACATTTCTAGCCTGTTGTTTGTTAATCAGTGCGTTAGAGATCACTGATGTCAATGCGTGATGCCACCATCTCTCAACTTATTTGTTGAATATTTTGCCATGCCATTATAGCTTGTAGAGCTTCAAGAGGAGGTGACAGAGCTCCGAAAGCAGAAAGCTGATCTGGAGAGAGAACTGGATGTGCAAAGCACAGAGACACAAAAACAGGTACAGAAACTCTCAGTTCCTGTCTTTCGTCACTAAAAAGCACAGATATGCAAAAAATTATTTTAGCATCTCTTATGTCTGGATTACATTGCACTTATGGACTTTAACTGTCTTAAATTCTCCCTTTTGTAAGATAAAGAAATAATTTGAGATACAGCTTTATACAATATACTACTGTTCGAAACTTTAGAGTGGGTAAGATTTAACTTTAGTCTATTTTAAAGTGTAATTTATTCCTGTGATGCAAAGCAGAATTTTCAGCATCATTACTCCAGTCTTCAGTCAGTGTCACACAATCCTTTAGAAATCATGATGATTTGCTGCTCAATTTCTTATTTCATGATAAAAAACAGTTGTGCTGCTTAATATTTTTGTGGAAACAAAATATCTTTTGATGAATAGAAAGTTCAAAAGAACAGCATTTAATTGAAATAGAAATCGTTTGCAACGTTATAAAGGTATTTACTGTCACTTTTGATCAATTTAATGTATCCTGAAGCTGAATAAAGGTATTAATTTTACTTAAAGTTTGACACCAAACTTTTTATATAATATATTTTTCTAATGTGGTTTAAATTCTCTGAGCATACTTCTTATAGCATGGCTGCAGATGATTGCTTGCAGAACAAATTCTCATATATTGATATCTTTGTGCTTTTGTTTATTGCAGTTGACATTACTTCAGTCTCAGGTGCAGACTTCTGAGGCCCTCCTTCAAGACCTACAGAAATCTTTTAGCCAGTCACAAAATGCTGTTCAGAGCAGATTGGTGAGTAGTAGGTTGACTCCATGAGCCAAAATCCTGATGAGTCCTGATGAGATCTTTAAGAGTCTGCATGCATTTTTTTAACCAGGCAGAGCTGTCTTACTCTCAGAAGAGAGTCTGTAATGAACTCTCCAAGTTGAAAGGTGAAGACACTGATGTGGATGAAAATAGCCTTCCGCCTCACAGTCCAACTCTAGAGGTATGCGAGTGTGTATTTTGACGAAAGGAAGCCAGAGGTCTGGAAGAATTGAATGTTGTGTGTGTATTTGTGTTTATGAGTCTTTAAGTCATTGTATATCTCTATACATAGGCAGCTCACTGTGAGGAGAGGCTTCGTATTGAAATTGTCAACCTACAGGAACAGCTGGAGACACGCACAGAGGAGAGCGGTCAGTCTATAATATATTACATTACATTCACACTTATACATTTGGCAGATGCTTTAATCCAAAGTGACTTACATTGCATTCAAGCTATATAGTTTTGCGCAATAAAACATTTGATTCATGTCTGCCAGATTGTTCTGTTTGTTGAAGCTTTTGATTGTTTTCTCTGCATTGACGCGCGTGTGTGTTCTCCTCTCTCACCTCCTCTCCTCATCTTTCTTGTCACATCTGCTCCTCCAGAGATTTTAGAAGGCAAGTCACATATACTTTGACTTTTAGTCAGTTCTAGTGTAGATCCTATGTTGTTATTTAAGGGTAGCTGTTGATATTTTAGTGTCAGTTTGTGATTAAAATCTCTCCCTCAGTCAAGCTTGCCAGCCTGACAGTAGAGACGGACCGCATACAGATCCAAAGGGAAAAGGTATGACTACCTTTAATTCTAAGGGGGGGGGGGGGGGGGGGGGGGTCTCCTCCTTGAGGGGAGGTTCACAATTAATTAAATCCTTCAAATGTCTTTTGAACGTCAAATCCCATTTGTTTGTACTTCAGTGCCATTGTAACCTGTGTAGGATTTCTCTATAAGTTTATGACCTTTGCTTTTAGTCCAACTTGGCCTACCATTTCCAGTGATATCATCGGTGTATTATTGTTGTTGTATATAAATTCTAATTCTAAATATACTTTTTTTTTTATAACATGACCGTCTCATTATTTAATCACATTACGAAGAGTTAAGACATTTTTACACAAAATTGGATTACGAAATGGAAAAATAATCCCATTCATCCCTTATAATTGGATGCTCTCACAAAATTAAACATGCACATAATACGGCCATGTGACAACCATGTAAAATAGTGCTGTTGAAAATGTTTTTTGTATATTGCATAACTGTTTCAAATACTATCTGTGTATATACGATGCGCAATGCCAGTATTCCAGTGAGAACGTAGCCATTATTCCATCTGTGTGTGCAGCTGAAGGCTGAGCTGCAGGAGTGTCGCGTGGAGGTGCAGGGTCTGCGGGTGGCGCTTGCTCACCTTCAGAAAGAGAACAAATCTCACATCCAGGAGAAGGTAGGCCTGCATCTTGGTGTGTAAAGTTGAATATTATTGAATTTTATTATGGTAGTTTACATCTCTCTTTATCTTTCAGGCGGTGTTACAGCAGCAGTGTTTAGAGTATCGCAGTCAGGTGATCAGTCTGCGCACTCAACTAGACACTAGTCAGGCTGTGCAGAAGGATTTTGTGCATCTCTCACAGTCACTGCAGGTACTGGATCAGCATGAAGTTCTTACTCTTCTAATTAGGGCTGTCACAATGTTAGATTTTTCACACCACGGTTATTGTGGCCAAAAGAATTCACAATATCGATATATCGCGATATCTGTAGTTATCAGTCAAATTCATTTTTACTTTTACTTTACCCAACAAACATAATATATAAGGGTAGGGTACTGATAAACACAAGCCGCATGTATTTTTTACTTCTTGCGTACTCAATCCATGGCAAATTTTTGTGAAGGAAGACAAGCATGTGAAGTTAAATAATAATAAATAAGTAAAATAATCGCAATTTATTCTCTGTAAAATTGCGTAATCCGCTGGGTGATGGACACGGAGATGGGTAAAAAGGTTGGTGGCTACACATTCTGCAGCGCCGCGTCGCGTGTAGGACAACTCGAGGTATCGCACACCGGACGCGCACTTTCTCAGTTTATGGCCAGCATGAAATTAAGATAATGTCTGTACTATGTTATGATTGTACTGTACAATTAAATGCAATAGTTGCTGAGTCTGTGATCTGAACACTTTACCTCAGAGCATCCATTAACTGAATGAATTGAGAATCTCTCCTGAAAATCCGATAACACCAGCAATTTTCATTCAAGCAGCTGATTTCTATAAATGAATGTAAAACTAAATGTTGCAGCACAGGGTGAAGTCATTTACGCTGATTTGAGACAAATGTAATGTAAATTTAATATAAAATTATGTAAATGGCGCTCTGTGTCGCAGCAGGATTTTGAACAAGGTCCTGAGCCGTTGCTGGGCGCTGCGGACAGACGCCGAATGGTGCACAACCGGTGTGTGTAGGCTACTCTCGAAGAGAAAATGTGTTCGAATTTTAAAGACGTGGCGCTGCGCTTCTCGTCCGGTGTGCGACCCCCTTTAAAGTGCTGTTTTCTTTTGAGCCGAAGAACTCCCATACAGGCGAGCTTACTTTTTTCGGGTGTGGACAGAGTGTTTCACTCTCTCGCTCAGATGACATTCTTCAGAGTAGGCTAGCTGCGCGGCCCGGGCTGCGTCTTCTTGTTTGATAGGTGTCAGTGGGTGCAATACAGCCACCTGAGAGGTCAACCAGGTACTCGCGCTGGAGTAGCTATTTAAGTGTCATGTTATCATAACAGCCCTATTTATTTTAAACATTGTGGTTATCGCCAATACCAGTATATTGGCACACTCTAAATTAACACGATGTCGATATTTCATGCTTTGAATATCACGATTATCGTCAACACCGGTATATTGCGACACCCCTACTTCTATAAATGCAGTCTCTGTTGACAATCAATTTTTGATGTACACATAAGGATGTGCTCTCACTACATGATTTCTACTCTTAATTTGCTATTGCTGACAAAACTTCGAGGTCTGCACTAAAACTTTAACCATGAGCAGTTCGGCGATTCAATTTTTGACGTGTCATGATAATTTGTTTGAATTTATTGCTACATTCTTGTAGTTTGAGCCATGCTACAGTAATGTATCTCATTCAATGAGAGAGCATAAGGCAGGAGGAAGCCTTAACAAAAAACAACTTTATTTATAGATATTTTATTATTGTGTTCTGTGTATGTCTGTTTTTATAAAAATAAATGTAAAAACAATAAAACAAATATACCCCAACATTCATATTAAATTACACATTGTGTAATATTTTTACGATTAGAAAACATTTGCCCTCATACAAGTAAAAATAAACTTTAAAAAATAATGACCTTTTGTAGTTAATTAATTTTTGACATGACTTGAATGTCCTGCTGCAATTTTGTATTCTGTAGTGAGCTCACAAATCTTGTTTATATCCAGTTATATACTTTATAACTGTGACAGTTTGATTTTGTATTAAAGTTTGCACGGTTTTTAAATAGTTTTTAATTTCCTCTCTCTGCATTCTCAGGTGAAGTTGGAGCAGATTCGCCAAGCAGAATCATTGAACCAAGTCAAGCAGATCCTAGGGGAGGAGATTGAAGAAGTCACTGATTTACCTGCAGATGCCACATAAAACAATAAATATAAGAACAGGTGACTATTTTTCGGAAGACCGAAAGGAAGAGCCTCTGTGGGCAAAGAGGTGGTCCTCAGAAAGGGCCAAGTTGAGGTGGGCTGCCTACATTAAAAGAAATGCATTGACATTGATCGAAGACCATTCCTGCACACATGGATTCACAATGCTTCTAATGATCTCAAAACATACCGGCTAAACATGATTCCTTATCAATCTGAACAAATTGGAATTGCTAATACTTGAATTTTGTGAAATTCTAACTACTGTCTGTACTAGACTTAATGCTACTGCAGTGTAAGTTGTATCTTGCTGGCCTAATCCTTCTTTCCTAATAGATACTGACAGATATAAATATAAGTCATTATCAGCACTTGTCACCAGCAAAAATCAAAACCAAAAACATACTGGGGATGGAGACTGGGGGCAATTGTACTTTTTTTCTTTTTGTTTTATTATAATAAACTACTATAGATCAACCTGACATATTTTGCTATAAGAAAATAAAATCTATGTGCCAAAGTAACAGTACCATAAATAAACATATATTGATAAAGACTCATAATATAAAATATTATAACATGTGGCTTTAATTATATTAATAATATTTTTGGTGCTAATCTATTTTATTAGCTCTGTAAAAATTGTTTAAAGCTGCAGTCCGGCGTTTTTCCTCTTTGTCGCCATCTCTGTTCGAAATCTGCAATTGCAGTCATTCGCGGAATTATCAACTTTACGTGAGTTGTACTTCAACACCCTCGACACGGCACAGTGTGGATGAACACAATGTTTGAGGAGATTGTGCAGCTGTCAGTCACCGCGCCGGTGTGGATACTGGCATTCAGAATCACAGATTATTCTTTTTGGAAGTGACCAATATAATAATTTTCACCGGGAAATGTCACCTGAACAATTAAGAAACATCCACTTTTGTTCTGGTTCTGACATTGCAGTAAATCGTGCTGATTAAATCTAAAAATCGCTTATCATATCACGCAAAACCGTGCAAATTATACTTTGTTCTCAAATTGTTAATGCTAACAACGTCAGCATTGCGTGACTACATGTAATGTCCTTCCAATATGTATCCTTGTTCTCGCATGGGCCGGTTCGTTGCAGTCTCTTTTTTTCTGTATAAGTCCCTGAAGTCTTTTGCATTTTACAGCGGGTGAATCTGTTGTCACTGGCGATTGTCATTTGAACCTTTCTGGATCCGCCATCAAATTGATGTTTAATTATATCAAGTGCTGTGAGAAAAAGCTATAATTCTCCACCTCCAGCATTCTCACAATATCCAATATAGCCGAGTCGACTAGCCGAGACTCCTTTATGTGTACAGATGTGACGTAATAACGCAAAGACATGCTCGAATCTCCCGCGGAAATCCACCAGTACCACTGGAATTAAAAACATTATTACAAGCTTACCGCTTTGAATCGAGCTAAGGCAAGCAGAGAGTTTTGAACACTGGCTGGTTATGTATTTTCTCAAATATGTATTTTGGATAATTTTTAACCCAAAAAAGCTACGGACTGCAGCTTTAAAGTAAAAGTAGGTAATGAATACAACTGTTAGAAATGAGATGCATCATTTTTACTAAAATATTTGACTATTTAATATATATTTTAACTGTAACTAGTTTTTGACTAGATAATAATCTAATGATGTTTTGTGAAATTACCAGTGCAATCATGCTTATTTGTGTTATTTTTAAATCTTTTAGTTCATAATATTTTTATTCATAACTAGTGTTACAATTGTCCCCGGCCATGATGAAATCTTTTGAGTACCACCAGCAACAGTGTTAGCATATTCCTTCAGTTAACTTAAAACTAAAAGATAAAATGTATCTTACTTTACAATAAATACATTAAAACTTTAAACAGCATAAGAAAATGTAACATGTAATGTAAATTTTTTATACCTCAAATGATTTTTATGTGAAAACGTTCTCTCTGGCAGAGCGAGAACTCAGTATATTCTGAAAAGGTGTCATCACTTAAATCAGCATATATTTTGTGTTACAGTTACACCTCACTATACTATTATCTCTACAGTAATGAGTTGTGCATTCAGTTTATGGCCAAAGTCACTTTACTGGAAAGAGCCATCAGTTCATTATGAAGTATCTGGTGCCTGAGCCAATGAGCAGTGGAAGATCAATGATATGTTAATGATATTGTGATAAAACACTAAATCTGTTTGAATGGGGCTAATAAATGTTAGTGTAAATGTAGCACAATGTTGGTAACAAATCTGAACACATTAAATATGAAAAATTAAGAATAAACTAAAAGACTGTATCGGACCACGCTTGTTTTTTATACACATCTTTATTTTAAGAATAGCATTTTCATTGGAATATACTGTTATTAACAATATATATATTAAGTTTTAATACATATACATAACACTTTTTACTTAAATAACTTTTTTTTTTCCTTATTTTTCCAATAAGGTTTAACATTTTATGGGTGATTTTCACTGGTTCACAGTGTTCACTTTTTCACTCCTCGTTCTGTGTTTTTCTCAGTTCTTCTTTTTCTCTTTTTCAGTCCCACTTTTTGGACACTAGATTCTCATCTTTCACTGTTGAAGAAAATCAGTTATGTGAGACAGGATGCCATAAAGATTAGTCCACAACACTATTGTAAAGTTTGAATAATATAGGCATATATATATTATAGGCATACATTGATTTGCTGCACATAATCCTAAATATCTTTAAAGTCATAATTATGTAAATATTCTTTAAACTAATTGCTTTAATTGAGCAGAATCTGTACAGTTTTAACCAGACAGAACCACATATGAGGATGAATTTAGCATTAAGACATTAAGCATCTACAATGGCATGTATTACTATATGGAGCATTACTGTAGTCATTCACTGATTCAGCTCCATGACTGACAGTATACTATTTACATGTCAATCAACAAGCCAAAGAACATAGCACAATTTGTCTATACACAAACAGACACAGGGCTGCAGGCAGAGACCGAGAGGATTGTGGGATACCTTGCTTTGTTACAGGAATATGGAGAGGAACATGATTAGGCTGGAATGAGATAAAGAGGGGTTAAATAGGGGATTGAGTAAAGAGTAAGAAGGAGAAGGGTAAAAGAGAAGGAATATTTACACCACTGGAAAAAATGGGGTGCAGAGAGGAGGGTTTAAAAGTGATAAGTATAGGAGAATACAATTTTAAAAGGGAAATTAATAAATCATCATGGGAATTTATTTGTTTATTAATATTCAATTAGTTAGTCAAGTCTTCATTACATACAGTAAGTTGTTTTAACTAACATTTAGTTTTGTGTTTGTATGTTACATTTTAAATATGCTTAGAGTGTTTAATTTAGTTTAAATATCAGTATTTAGGAACTGTTACACATTTACATGAAAATGTATTTATCATTTATTTAATTATTATAAATCTAAATTTGTCAGTTTGTTACTCACGCTCCAGGTAGTTGCGAGCAACAAACTTGAGCAGCTCGTCGATGAGGATGACGGGGAAAGAAAGCTTCAGTACAACGATCCACTGTTCTACATTGAGATGGGTTAGCTTGAAGATCATCTGTTAGAAAAAAGGCCGAGATTAGCAAATGAGAAATGACAGATGATAAAAAGCAATTGGATTTAAACAGAATGATGCAATAAACTTCAAATGAATTGCCACTTTAATGCATTTGCCATTAAATCCAGCAGCGTTTGGGAAATGTGAGTGTCTATGGGCCGGGCCTAATCATGGTCTCCTGGGAAAATATGTCTTTGGTCGCCCCTTACTGGCAGACCCTTTAGCCTGTGATATTGATAAACAAACTGAACCAAATTTAGCATGCTGGATGGATGCAGTACTTACAGGCAGAGGGTCCACATAGATGATCATGAAGTGCAGAGACATGGAGAGAGACATGGCTCCAACCAACCACAAATTGCTCCATGGAGGCATACGCAGCAGAGACTGATTCTCAGACAAGCTGCAAAAACATGTATGTTACAATCGGCAACAACAACAAAAAAAGTACATTGAGCTGCTTTGTGATGTTTGGGTTTGGAGTAGGTCAGTTCTGACCTGTTCAGAGCGTTGCACATCTCAATGGTGACCAGCACAGACAGAGCCATTGTCATGGGTGGAGCAGCCTCAAACACCCCGCAGTCAATACCGGCAAAGTCCTCGTTCTCAGCAGTGCACTGCATGAAGTGGGACTGGTGACAGAGAATAGGTACAGCATTATTATTTTATTGTGAAATGTATCACGTTGTTACTGTATTTTGTAGTTAGCAATTGCTTAATTCTCAACATTCAGAGATGTCAGGCAGCAGCTTTTGTATTCCTGTAGCCAGTGCTGCAGTACTCAAGTTCAAGACCATATTTTTAGGAGCATTTGGTATACTCTCTGACTTGAAAGAGCTGATCTCAACTAGTCATATAAAATATGGTCTTAGACTCTGTATTGAGTACTGCAACACTGCCTGTCGCATTATAGTTAAGATAATGCTTGACTCACCAGCTGGTAGAAAGAGACCATAGGGCCCTCGTCACAGTAGATGAACCACCACCCAGCAGCAGCAACAGTTGCAGCACCAACATAACCTGAGAGAAAAAGAGATTGAGCAGAATATGTAATGCAATCTGAGGTAATCAGGGAAGGTAGAATGGCATGAATGCATGGTGAACCTATAATGGATCACAAATAAATTAGAAGAATTGAAAGTTGCATACCTCCAATGGCCAGGTACCTGAAGAACAGCCAGCCAGAGATGAGGGGCTCTTTGGGGGAGCGGGGAGCCTTGCCCATGATGTCCAAATCAGGGGGGTTGAAGCCCAGAGCGGTGGCAGGAAGACCGTCAGTCACCAGGTTCACCCACAGAAGCTGAACGGGGATCAGAGCCTCAGGAAGACCAAGAGCAGCTGTCAGGAAGATGCTGAAAAAGATGGAGAAAATAAATAAGGTTTAGAATCAACCTATGCCTGATTTCAGAAGGTAAATAGATATATGTGTGTGTGAGCGAGAGGCTGTCACCCACCAGACGACCTCACCGACGTTAGAGGAGATGAGGTAGCGGATAAACTGCTTCATGTTGTTGTAAATGGCTCTGCCCTCCTCAACAGCAGCCACAATGCTGGAGAAGTTGTCGTCGGCCAGGACCATCTCAGAGGCTGACTTGGCAACAGCGGTGCCAGAGCCCATGGCAATGCCAATCTCTGCCTTCTTCAGGGCAGGAGCATCATTCACACCATCACCAGTCTGGAGTATGTATAGTGGGGGTAATGGAATATTAAAAAGGTAAGAATTCATTTTATAGTGAAAAACACAAGCATGTTAAGTTTAGTGGATTCTAAACTACTATGCAGTCCACTTCAACTTAAAGGAGTGACATTTTCTGACCAAGTGACCAAGATCCTGTCTGGTCAAAGATGGTCTTTGGTCTTTTGTCCCATTTAATTTGCTCCATTCAGTTCATTTACCATGGCGGTGATCTCATCAAAGCCTTGAAGGAACTCAACGATCTTGCTCTTGTGAGAGGGCTCGACACGAGCATAACAGCAAGCCTTACGCACAGCTTCTCTCTGCTGGGCCAGTGGCAGGTCATCAAACTCACGGCCAGTGAAAGCACGGCCTGTCACATCCTCATCATCAGTGAAGATGCCAATACGGCGGCAGATAGCCACAGCGGTACCCTTGTTATCTCCTGGAAACGAGAAAAGTTGTATGACATTTTCATGATTACTGCATTAATATTAACCTTTTCTTTTTTCAAATGTTCTGTGCCAGTGAAGTATCATTGTGGGAGATTAAATGATAATTGCCGCTAACTTGTGAAGTTAGCATCACAAGCAAGTTTACTGTTGTGCACAATATGACCACCTGTTTTGTTTTTTGTTTTTGTTTTCAGGAATAGTTTTCAAAAAAGAGGCAAAGCAGGATTAATCGTTGTGTCACAGAGCAACAAACAGTCTGCCTAGAATGACATGTTACAGTGCTGTTTTAAGAAATGTCAGCAGTGATTTGAAAATTTAACATGGTTTACCTGTGATCATGATCACACGGATGCCAGCAGCCCTGCACAGCTCAATGGATCCAACAACCTCTTTACGAGGAGGATCCAACATACCAACACAACCCACAAAGGTGAGATCGGTCTGTGAGGAAAGGAAAAAAAGAAGGAGAAAAAGGCACAGTTAAATCATGTTAGAAGGAATATTTGGCCATGTTTATCTCTCTTTAACAAAAATACCTCATATTCAGCAAACTTGGTAGAGTCCTCCAGGTTCATTTCCTCCCTTCTCAGAGGGTTGTCACGGGTTGCCAGAGCCAGGCAGCGCAGGGTATCACGGCCAGTACCCCATTCCTTGATCACAGCCATGATCTTATCCTTAACTGGACCAGTCAGGGGCACACGGGTGGTGCCAACACGCACATAGGCACATCTCTCAATCACACCCTCAGGAGCACCCTACAACAATAACGGTTTTGTGTTTGAGATTTTTTTTAAGGTATTCATTTTTACTAGTTAATTTTAAGGATCGGTCTTACCTTGACAAACATCTTGTTTCCAACAGGGGCCTTGGAGGCCTTTGCAGGGGAGCAATAGGCAGACATGGACTTTCTGTCACGGGAGAATTCAAGAGTAAAGTCCTTCTTCATAAGCTGTTTGATCACCTAGGAAATCAAGAGCAGCAAACTAAATAGATATAATGACCGATATGGAATTTACTGAAAATTAAATCTTGGCACATGGCATTTAACACTTGCACATCTCAATCCATTACAAAAATCCAGCCATAAAATAAATACTACTATCATAACTATCCTTGTGATATTTCAGTCATAAAAACAGGACTAAAGATTTTAACTTAGAACTGAAATATATTCAGACACAATACAGCTGTCCAAAATGAACTTAAAGGGTGCAGAAGAGACTGAGATACTTACAGTGCAGCATGTATTGGCTCTATCAACCTTGGACAGACCACGGACGTCAGTGTTGAACACGTTCATCTTTTCAACCAGGCAGCACAGGGCAGTCTCTGTAGCCTCACCCACTTTCTCATAGATTCCTTTAGACTGTAAAACAAAGAGTGAGAGTAAAGCTCTGTTATTGCTGCACAATTGGAATAGCTTAGATGAGTTGGAAACAGAATAAAGGTTTGTTTACCTCATTGAAGTCCAGAGAAGAGTCATTGCACAAGGCGCAGATGGTTGCCAGCTCAACAAGGCCATCGTACTGGCCACACTTGACAGGAAGTCCCCCCCTAGTACTGCAAGGTAAAGAAAGAAGAATGGTGAGTCTGCATGTGCTTGTGCGTGAGTGTCACTTAATAAATATAAAATCACTTACACTTCTCCCTCTGGTGTGTACTTGGATCCAGAAATGTCATACTGGTCAAGAGCCACAGATTCACCCTCCACCTTTTCAATGACGAACATCTAAATACAAAGAGAATGAAGCTTAAAATGGTGTGTAAAGGAGAAGGATTTTCTGGTTGTATCGAGATGACTGGTACATTAGTGATTGCTTTTGGAGTTAGACTCTCGCAAACCTTTGTAACACACATCTGGTTGGTGGTGAGGGTGCCAGTCTTGTCTGAGCAAATGACAGATGTGCAGCCCAGAGTCTCTACAGAGGGAAGAGAGCGGACGATGGCATTCTTCTTAGCCATGCGTCTGGTTCCCAGAGCCAAGCAGGTAGTGATGACAGCAGGCAGACCTGCTCGGAAAAGAAAAGAGTCAAATACTCTGTTGGATTTCCTCAACTTACAAAGTCTGCATTGAAAAGGGCAGTCGTGAATCTTGTCTGCATTTTACTCTTGATTTCACACTGATTTGTTTCATGACTCCTGTATTCTCACCTTCGGGAATGGCGGCTACGGCAAGAGCCACAGCGATCTTGAAGTAGTAGACAGCACCACGGATCCAGGAGCCGCCGTGGACTGGGTCGTTGAAGTGGCCAATGTTGATAAGCCAGACAGCCACACAGATGAGGGAGATGACTTTGGAGAGCTGCTCACCGAACTCATCCAGCTTCTGCTGCAAGGGGGTCTTCTCCTGCTCAGTGGCAGCCATCTGATCACGGATCTTACCGATCTCAGTTGAGACACCGGTGGCAACCACAACTCCGATAGCCTTGCCAGCAGCGATGTTAGTGCCCTGGGACAATGAGAGGGAGAAGATGTTTCAGGGCTAGTGCTGGAGACAGAGGAGAACAGCAACAAAAGGCTGAAGGAAGGGAAACTCACAGAGAAAAGCATGTTCTTCTTGTCCTGGTTGACAGCCCTGAGGTCAGGAACAGACTCTGTGTGTTTAATCACACTTACAGACTCACCTGAGAATAAAGTGATAAAGGAGGTCATAGAAGGCCAAAGAAGTATGTGTATTTTGTGTGTGTATTGGGAGCCCAGATATTGTAAATCAGAGACTAACCAGTGAGGATAGATTGGTCCACACGCAGAGTTGTGGAGCGGATCGCGGTGATTCTGATATCAGCAGGGACTTTGTCACCAACTACACAGGAAAAAGTTAAGAATTGAGAACACGCATATATGAAGAGCAATACATGCTCAAAACTAATACTAACAAAGTATAGAAAGGCTCTAGAGTGACACTTAGTGTTAGGAGTTAAGATGTCTCATCAGTTTTCTTTCAATATTTCCAATTATTTTATTATAAACATCTCTAAATTTATGTACATTCAAAGCTTCTCTAGAATATCAATCTGATTAATGGTTTGGCAATGATTTATATTTTTTCTAGTCCAGTCTAGGTTGTCCAATCCTGTTCTTGGAGGTCCACCTTCTTACAGAGTTTAGCTCCAACCCTACTAAAACACACATGAACCAGCTAACCAATGTTAGTAGGATTGATGAAACATCCAAGCAGATATGTTGGAGCTACATTTTGCAGGAAAATTACCCACAAGAAGCAGGATTGGCCCCTAATCTAGTCTAAAGATGTCACTGTCAATAATGTTTGCAGATATTTTGGTGAAAGATTAAGAGATCAAAAAGGAGGATCTGATCAAGGGGCAACTGAGTGAAACAGAAAAGCAAGGACAAGTTGACCTTCATAGTGGTGAACAAGAGGCCTGGAGAAAAAATGAGTGATGAGGAAGGAACAGGTGGAAGAGGGAAAGAGAAGGGGCTAGGGATCGAGAGAGGGCAAGTAGAGGAACAGGTGCTGGGATGTATTTATATACAGGCCTTTTCTTTGCTCGTGCTCTCGCGTGTTCTTTCAGCCTTTCTGATCCCATTACTCTATATTCTTCCTCCCACTGTCACACACACACCCCTTAATTGCCTTAAAAGGATGCTCACACTTTCTCAAGGGCATGAGTCCCATATAGTCCTGTCCCCTCTACACATGTCTCATTACTTGACATCGTTGTGGTTACACAGTGTAACAGTTGGCTTGAAGGTGTTGCTTACTCTGCATTTCCATTTTCAGATGCTTGGGCTATTCTGATGTGTGTGAGCATTATGGGATCGTTCTGTGCTACCAGTGCTCTGCTGTCAGATGCTCAGATCCATTGGTATACCTGACACTTCCACGATGTCTCCAGGAACGATCTCTCTGGCTTTGATCATCTGTACGCTCTTTCTGTCAGCGCGGTAGACTTTGCCCATTTCTGGCTCATACTCCTTTAGAGCCTCAATTGCGCTCTCTGCATTACGCTCCTGTAAAAACAAACATCTAGATCAGCTCCTGCTCCCCTTAGGATTTTACACCTTGACCGCCCTCTCCTTCCAAGGGTGTGCATACTTTCTAAATTACTATTGTGCCAGCCCCATGGACCCTTGATGAAATCTGACCAGCCTCTAGTATTTTTACCATTGTCGTCATTTGTGTTCCTGAGGCCCCGGGTAAATACGGCCGTGCCTTTAACCTGTGATGTAACCACTTTGAGTTCTACAGTTTTAGGCTCTTAAGTTTCTCTTGAAATGTATGAATTTTATTGTATTAGATCACAAAATATCAAACCAAATGGCATCAAGTTGAAAATGGCTAAAATTAAAGATTATTTGTAAAGTAAAGTTGATTATTTTATTTCTTAATATATATATATATATATATATATATAATTGGTTTTTTTTTTTTTTTTTTTTTTTTTTTAAATAAGTGCATCTTATTTTGACATTTTATAGAATTTATTTATTTATATTATTTATTTGTGTGTTTGTTTTGTTTTGAGGCTGCCTTCAGTGTCCAAATACCTTTTGGGGCCACTGTATTGTGAATTTAAAATTGATGTGCATATTCACCTGCCATACTCCAACCACAGCATTGGCGATAAGGATGAGGAGAATGACCAAAGGCTCGACAAAGGCAGTGACGGTTTCCTCACCTTCCTCAAACAAGGCCAGTACCTGATGAACAGAGAGAGAGAGCTGGAGTGTGAGAAAGATATCTAAGATCCATTCGAGAGGAAAATAAATCGATTTAAGATCTACTATGTGTGTGTGTGTGTGTGTGTGTGTGTGTGTGAAATTGTGAATGAGTGTGTGCATGCATACCCTCTGTAAGTTTTGCACCCCCCCCACCCCCCACCACACACACACACACACACACACACACACTTACACTTACATTTACACTTCATCTTAACATTGAGTTATGGTTGAAGTGTACAGCTGATCCTCTTCCAGTAATTCTCACATGTGCGCATACTTTACTCGATTTACGGCACGGTAGCACCTGCTATCTGTCTTTCTCTTCTTCACCTTTACAGTCTTTCTACTGATCTGTCTTTCATTCCTTCCATCTTTGACCCTTGTGGGTGGATACAGTTTCTTGGACTGGCTTAAGACCACCTTAAAATAACACTTCTCTTCCTCTCTCTGTCTTAATCGCTCACTCTTTCTTTTCTCTTTTTCTCTCCTTTATTTCTCTGTCCTTGCTTCTCTTCAAAGCTTCTTTCCTGGCCTTCTAAGGCCATAATGACAGCTGTGATGTCATGGGCCTGAACAAAACAGCAGAACTAATGCTGCCTGCTTCATTTATCCCAAAACAGATTTGGAAGAAAGAAAGAAAGAAATGCAGTTTTATGTGCCGACGGTTTCATTATCAGTACGGAATGTAGGCTACTCAAATTTCAACAGCAAGGGCATATGCGCATCTGGGACTAAAAAAAAAGATGCCTCATGCTAGCGGTGTTGTTTTATGCAACCGAAAGGGTTCCATACTAGCCGGCACAGATAAACAGCTGGATTATGGTCTACCCATTATATACACCGGGCTGAAGGGTTACCGTTTAATTTGATTGACAGGAACGGATGTGAATGTGGGAAATGTGTCCCTGTCTTTCTCTTGTACATTATTAATCATTGTCTGCACCCATAAATGAAAGCCTGTGAAGTCATTAAAATGTTACAGCTCTATGACTTTAGACTTTACCCAGGTCAGCATAACCCAGGCTATGAAATTACTGAAGCACTACCTGTGGAAAGTGAGGTTTCTGAAGATTTAGACTACATTTGATGTCATGCGGTTTCTATTTACTCACAAAAGAGATGCAGGCAGCCAACAGCAGGATCCTGACCAAGAGATCTTCAAACTGCTCAACCACCAGCTC
Source organism: Rhinichthys klamathensis goyatoka (assembly GCF_029890125.1). Classification (NCBI taxonomy): domain Eukaryota; kingdom Metazoa; phylum Chordata; class Actinopteri; order Cypriniformes; family Leuciscidae; genus Rhinichthys; species Rhinichthys klamathensis. The sequence goes on along the minus strand of NW_026606684.1, from coordinate 116,537 downwards.
CCAGATGGTCTTGCCTGAGAGAGAAGGTAGGTAGATAGATGTGTATGATAGACAGACAGTATGCGTAAAATACAGAAATGTCATCAATTCTAGGTCTAGGTCTTCTCATATAAAAGCAATAAAAACAGTAAATGAAAAACTTACCTTCTTCAGCGGGCAGCTCTGTGATTGGTTGATTTAGTCCAGTCGACAAGATGAATGGAGGAGGTGGTCAAAACAGAACCATTAGAATTAGACATTACGTCCCCTTGGAATTATAAGCTTCTATCTGCGTTCTGAGCAGTTTTGAGATATTGAACTTTAAAGTTTTTGCATTCCATTTGACTGTGTAGAAAGAACCTTTTTATTTTCTAAATAAAAAGTTCCAAAATCTACACAACTTAAAAAACAACATCACATAATGTAAAGAAGTGGTCACAGAATAAGAATATGTGAATAACTAAATTTTGACAAAAATGTCAGATAGAACCTTATAATTCCAAGGGGACGATTAATATATCTTTCCCATCAACAATCACCACAACATAGCATATTAAATAATTGTATAATATGGTTCATTCTGAAATTAGATCGCACGTATAAAACTATTCAATTAGTAGTCTAGCAATTTGTCCTTCTGTTTGACCTTCTACTGAAGTCCCTGTAGGCTTAAAATGGTTCCTGTGTTTCAGCTGTCACTTTTTTCTTTCTTTGTCTTTCTAATCTTGCTTTTGCAACTTAATGTTATTGTGCAGCATGGATCAGTGCATCTGTTCAGGGTTATTTTGCCTTTGGCTCTAATTTCTTCTAAATGCAGCATGTTCTGGTAAGAAAACACTTCAGGAGATGTATGTGTTCTCTCAGTTTTGAATGCATTTGAATAAGTCTTAAGATACAGTGTTACTCATTCATCTTGTCTGATGCCTGTTCTCAACTAACTAATCACAACTAATCATTCTACACAAAACACATTTTTGATACTAAGTTGGGAATTCTTGCTTCAAAATTGCTTGTTCTGTCAATTCACTCCAACTTTGTTTCATTGTAATCAAAGATCCATTCATATTTTAAGAAGCCTCCATCCACTTTATCCATGCTTTCCTCACCGTTGAATCCAAACTTTTCTTGGTTTTTCTTGACCTGATCTAGAGCGAGGCCTGTGCTCTCGTTCACGCCGAAGTAGGCCAGGCATTCTGCTGTTTCCTTGGTGTGTGCGTTCTCCATCCTGTCTGCTCAAAGGGGAGACTTCACAAAAACAAAACAAGATGTAGGTAAGTTGGATTTCCACTCAGAAAAATTGAGAAATGTCCGGTTTTAACACTTTTTACAGGTCATTGAGAAACTAATGAATCCCTTAATTATAAAAAGAAAAGAAAAAAGATTGAGAGAGTACGCACCAACACTTTTAAAGTGTAGGATAGGGACAAAACAGATGGCCCCTTGATTCTCTCTCCCCTCTCTCTTTCTCTCTCTGCTCTCCTTCCTCTGGAGCGCAGGGCTGACAGAAAGTGCAAACTTCCACTCATCTCCGTAGAGTTTTATAAAGACACCAGGCAAACCATCGCTCAGGTCACACCCAGAGGAGGCCCCCTATTGGCTGAAATAATACAAATATGGTGGAGAAGGGGGCAAGGCCTTGGGAAATGAGATGAAGAGATGTGATTGGAGCAATTGGGTGACAACTGCAGCGGGTGTGAGCAGCCTTGAAAGCGGGGTTAAAATTGGGGTCTGTTTTTGGAACATGCACCAACAGGGGAATGGAGACGGTGAATGGGGAATTGTGGTGTTGGGATGGTGATGGTGGTGGAGGGTCAGATGAACGATAGCTCAAATGATTTTGGGATGTTGATATGCATGACCAAGGACTTGGATTTTTGTGGGGACATGCAGGGCTTTGTTATAATTATGTGTACAATTATGTGGTACGGGATTAAAATATTTATCCATTCTATAAGAACTATAATGTGAGGGTACGTTTGAAAATGTATGAAGACTGTCAGGTCTCCATCCTCAGAGAGGATTAGCACCTGGGATGGACAGTTATGGAAAAAGTGAGTGAGGGTAGCAGCACTTCAGACATGGCAAAATGTGCTGTAAAACAGTCTGAGGAGGGATTGATTAGTAAGAGTGCATTAAGAGGGAAAGAAAGAGGGGGGAAAGTAGGAAGAAGGGCCATTAAGGTACAAATGAGGGCTCTGTGTTTATAGTCTTTTATCTTGTTGACAGATAGTTTGGATGAATAGACAGAGATGGATGACTGATTCAATAGTTTTTGTCAAACCAAATCAGCGACAGGAAGAAACCACCATGTGATTTTAGCCCATTTAATGCCCATTCTTTATCTTTTCTTCTTTTTTTTTAACTTTCTTTTCTTTTTTTAAAATGCAATGCTTTCAATTAAAAGCTGATAATTGGGGTAAATGAAGTAAAGCAATGGATAAAGTAGGACAAACTAAAATTTTTTGCATGTACTATTTCTTCTTTTTCCACTGTATTGTGTGGAGATCTTTAGTTGTTTAAAATGATATTGTGTGAGTGGGTTAAGACATTTGGCATCATAATTTAAAACAACAAAAAATGACAGATGATGGTCATTTCAATCAAGTCACAGGCTTGCAGATCATTTGCTTTAGAGTGGGTTTACTCTGTCATTCTAATGTCAGCTGAAACTAAATCGTCTGTACAGCAGATCTAGAAGAAAATAGTGTCATAGTCCAGCTTAAGTACATTGATGGTTCATTTCTGTTATAAAAAAGTTATTAATTTAGTTAATTTATATATACAGCCGCTCTGGAGAAAACAGTGATGTCATCGTCCAGCTCAGTTCAGTTCTCATAATGGTGTCAATGCAGGCAGATCAATAATATTGTTGAATATAAGTGTCTCCAAAGCAAGCCAAAAGCCAAAGGCGACAGTGGCAAGGAACTAAAACTCCATCGGGTGACAGAATGGGGAAAAAACCAAGCTCAGTCGGTGGGCCAGTTCTCCTCTGGCCAATGAACCAACAGTGTATGATTATGATTCAGGCAGCATTACAGGTCAGAAGTCAGATTGGATCAGAACTTTTAGAATATATAAGTCTTATCATGTATATATATGTTTTGGCACGCACTTGGTCATGTAGTGTGCAATACATATACAAGCACACCAGAGCATTATAAGACTGTCAGATGGGTTAGTAAATGTCTTATGTATGTTTTATTATAAACAATACAACGGATGATCATTTACAGGGTTTCTCAAACTCGGTCCTGGAGGGCCATTGTCCTGCAGAGTTTAGCTCCAACCCTGATCAAACACACCTGAGCAAGCTAATCATTTCCATTACATTTATTCATTTAGCTGACGCTTTTATCCAAAGCGACTTACAATTGCTATATATGTCAGAGGTCGCACGCCTCTGGAGCAACTAGGGGTTAAGTGTCTTGCTCAGGGACACATTGGTGTCTCACAGTGGATTCGAACCTGGGTCTCTCACACCAAAGACATGTGTCTTATCCACTGCGCCATCACCACCCCAAGGTGCGCTGCGCCACCCCACCACCCCATAATCAAGGTCTTCAGGATCACTAGAAACTCACAGGTAGGTGTGTTTGATCAGGGTTGGAGCTAAAGTCTGCAGGACAGTGGGCCTCCAGGACCGAGTTTGAGAAACCCTGATTTATGATAATGTTTTCATTCATCATCTGTTTACTTTTTTCACACTTTATATGCTATTTGGCAAACAATCTCTATCACTCATTCCCTTATTTTCAAGACAGCACACTTTATAGAACATATACCACTATCTGTGTTGTTGTTTTTAATTAAGACTATAACAGTTAAAGTGTAGTCTTCGTTAATTAAACTAAAAAAAAAAAATAGTAGATAAAAAAAACTTAGTTACCAAGCCAATATTTCTCATTTTCTAAGTTAAAATACTAAAAATAAATATACTGAAATAAAAAGAATAATATGACAAAATATCACTAAAAAAAACCCCTAAAACTTAAACTAAAATAAACACTAATTCAAAATATACATAAAATAGTATTTAAATAATAATAAAATAATACTGTCCACAATAAAAATATATATATTTTAACAGTATTCATGCTGGTCTACAATTCTCAGTAGTCTCTGAAAACCATTCTCTGCCTCTCCCCACTGAAATGTTTGCGTGAAGACTTGTTCTCCTACTTCAGCTATTGTTATGTAGGTGTCACAGTGGAACTAGACACTCTTGTCTGTGTCGGTGGGGGCTGATGGTTCTTTTGGTACTTGTGTAACTGTAGATTGAGTTGCAGTTGTGTGTGTCCTGTATAAATAGATCTGAGTGATGTGGACCAGCAGCAGCTCAACCCAATTGTTGGATTTTTGCTCCAGCCACAGCTCCAGTGCTGCTGAAGAAATGGAGAGCATGAGGTGTACAGCAGATAATTTAGCCATTCTTAGCCAGTGTTAATGTTAAAGTTCACACACAGGTCTCATGCATCCTCTATTGTCTTTCTCCTGTTATTTAATTCTTTTGAAAGTTCTTTAAATATTTTTCACCACTGACTCTCTGTGACTTTTCAACTTAGACCCCTTGCTCCCTTTCTGACCCTGGCCCCATCAGGTGTGCTTGTGTGTCATGATTCTGACCTGCCACCCTGTCGTCCCACAGAATGTGTCCCGGTGCTGCTGGCATGTCTGTGCTCATGTTGCAGCATGTTTCACATAGCTGCAAAAAAGAAAATATATATATATATATGAATCAGTCATTGGACTTGTGGATATTCTTATATTCAAAATTACAAAATAATTTGTATATAAAGATTTATAATACACCCTGGCCCTGATTTATGAGGTATATAAGTAATTCTTGACAACTAAATTAAATATTTTGTGTGTGTGTGTGTGTGTGTGTGTGTGTGTGTGTGTGTGTGTGTGTGTGTGTGTGTGTGTGTGTGTGTGTGTGTGTGTGTGTGTGTGTGTGTGTGTGTGTGTGTGTGTGTGTGTGTGTGTGTGTGTGTGTGTGTGTGTGTGTGTGTGTGTGTGTGTGTGTGTGTGTGTGTGTGTGTGTGTGTGTGTGTGTGTAAATTTATGAAATATGAAAACATATTAGTGAAATATCATTAAATGTTATCAGTAAACCAGCTGCTATAGGTGTGCAAGATAGCAGTGCACAAAATGGCAAAGCACTTGGACTTTAAGAACAGGAAGTTTGATAGGAATTGTTTCATTCAGTGGTGATAGCAGGACATATGATGTTTTACTGGAAAGAGATGGGACACATGGAACTGATAAGTTAGTTCCCTGGTTTTATGGGTATATTTATCCTTCTGTAACTCTGTCATTTTGTGTCTTCCCTTTTAGGTCTACACTTGCCCTGCGGAACATATAGAGACACTGCTGATGACAGGAAGATGGATCAAGGGAAAGAGAAGAGGGACTCAGGAAAGCCAAGATGTAGAGATGAATTAAAGGTTAAATATATACAGTGGCGAGTGAGAGGAGTGTAGAATGGAGATAGCGAAACCAGTATGAAGAAAAAGATCAGGAGTGAAAAATGTGCAATTGAGGAATCAGAGAGAGTAATAAAAGGGAAAATAAGGGGGAACAACAGCTTGGGAAGATTTGACAGTGGTTCAGCTGTTATAGTTTTAGTTAACCGCCACTGACAAATTCCTTAAGTGATTAATGAGGCCTTTCTTTCTCATTCACTTTTTAAATAAATGAACATGAATATAGTAAAAAAAAAAAAAAAAAAAAGGTTATTTATTGGCATCAATGGTTCCATAAAGAACCTTTAACATCCATGGAACCTTTCCATTCCACAAAAGGTTCTTTATGGTGGAAAAAGGTTTCTTTAGATTATTAAAATGTTCTTTACACTAAGAAAACAGAACTGTTCACTGAACGGTTCTTTTGGAAACCAAACACAGTTCTTTTATGGCATTGCTGCGTAAACCCCCCTTTGGAACTTTTATTTTTAAGAGTGTACCATATGCAGAGGCCAATGTCATTTTACACACGTGTACAGTATGTTGTGTACATGTGTGCGTGCCAAACAAGTGTGTGACAGGTGTTGGACAGGAATGGTGTTAAATTCTCAGCACTGTCCCTATTCTTGGTTATTTGAATCTCTGGCTCCAAAGTATGGTGCCGTAATCCGGTCTTTAATGACTAACACCTCTATATAGGCTACACACGCAGAAGGCACGTGAATACATTCATAAGATCATCTGGATGGACCCGGAAAAGAACTTTTTATAATAATATTTTTTTTTTTTTACAATGATGTTTTACATTTACGCTAGGAATGGATGTATTGCTTGCTTTGAAAAATGTTCTGCCCCTAAAAATGTTTTTGTCAAGTAATCTAAAGTGCTCATGTGGCAACTTCTAAATTAAAAAAAAAGCAGCTAATGCAATAAAACTTGTTCCTTTGTTATTTAAGTTGGGTAAAATGAATAGTAGCACCATTGAAACCATTTATGATTTAATGTGTTTTGACACATCTCATTCTATGAAATAAAAGATGCACAGATCGTCATAAAGGCAGGGACAAACATTATCTAAATAGGAGGTTGGGTTGGGTATCAGATTTCACAGCTGTGAAAAAACAGTTATCAGTTTTTACAGTGAAGGAACATTTCTGTGGGAACAGCTTCTTACCGCTATTAATAATAGCGAGGGTTGTCCTTGGGTATTCTTGAAAGAGGAGAGGGCAGAGGATATCCCAAAGAAAGTCCAACACTCTCTCTCTCGGTCTCCATTTCTCTCTCTCGCTCTCTCTCCCTTTCTCTCTCTCTCTCGCTCTCTCTCTCTCTCTCTCTCTCTCTCTCTCTCTCTCTCTCTCTCTCTCTCTCTCTCTCTCTCTCTCTCTCTCTCTCTCTCTCTCTCTCTCTCTCTCTCTCTCGGTCTCCATTTCTCTCTCTCGCTCTCTCTCCCTTCTCTCTCTCTCTCTCTCTCTCTCTCTCTCTCTCTCTCTCTCTCTCTCTCTCTCTCTCTCTCTCTCTCTCTCTCTCTCTCTCTCTCTCTCTCTCTCTCTCTCTTTCTCTTTCTCTTTCTCCACTCCGGGTTATATTTAGCCTGGCTTTAGGGGTGTTGACCTCTTGCTCTGTTGCTGGCTGTATCCTTACAAGGCCCAACCACAAGTATTGTTTCTTAGCAACCCTTGATGTTTTCACCTAAGTGGACGGGTCCACCAATGTGCTGTTGTAGCAGCTAATCATTATAATCATCCTATAAGCATCACCACCATCAGCAGCAGCAGCAGAATGAGCATGTGCACCTCGTGTCTGCTGATGCTCCTATTGGTAGATGTGCTATTATATATACATTTATTATACAGACATTTTCAATTTGCCTTAAGTTTAGTTTAGTGTTAGTTTTCTCATAGTTCATTTTAGTTAGAATTTAGTTTCAGTTTGTTTTATGGGAAAGTTAATGCATTAACTGGTGTCATTTAAAAATGTAAATTTATTAGAATAGTCTAGTTTTATTGCCAGTTAATGTATACAATGTTCTAAAATGACTATTATTTTGCAGCCAGCTATTTTTTTAGCTGGTTTTTTAATCATGAAAATGCATTTTAGGGAAGCTTTAGTTGTTACCAGATATGTTTTTTTTTATTTTTTATTTTTTATGTAATGATAACATATATTTTATATATTTTGTTTCGTGAATTTCTACATTGACCAGCCTGGCCGTCAACAATGTAGCTGTTTTTACACAAACAAAGAATAAAACTAAATTGGACAAAGACTGACAGATTAATCTATTGAATTTAATTAAAATGCTGATTAACGAATAAGGTAATTATACTTTATTTTACAGTGTCCTTGTTACACACATGTTACATGTAGTTACTATATTGTACCATAATTACTATATTATGCATAACATTCTTTTTATCAGTTGCCATTTGTTAATGCTATTCAATACCATTTATTTAAAAAAACAAAAATCTAGTATGTGTTTTAGTTTGGTTTATGGGCGTAAGCACGTATAGTGGTTGTAGTATGTGTAAACAGCACTGGATGGGATCAACTTAGAGGTGAACTATATGCATTCTGCATGTGTTTGGGTGTGAGTATCTGTTTGTCTGATAATAAATTAAAAGGGTGCAGAGTTACGATATTTGTTCCCATACAATTAGGATGAGATTTAGGGTTACTATGGAACAAACAAACAAACAGCTAAATGTACTGTATATGTGTGGGGAGCATGGAGCTGTACCAGGATGTTTTTTAAGAGCATGTTATGTGTCCATGCTATATGTGTACATGGATCCTCTTTACTGTCCCTCTGTTTTTGATGAGGTGTTTTTGTTTTGTTTTTATTGTTCCTCCATTCTTGAGGTTGTACTTTCTGTGGTGGATCATGTTTTGATTGGAATGCTCTGCCCCCAAAAGGGCCGTCCTTGTCATGCCATGGACACTGCTTTAAACTGGAGAGGGTTTGAAATGTTGCATTTCACACGTAGTGGCCTGACACTCACATTCATGGCTTACTTACTGGCTGCAGTCACAGCAGAAACACACATGCCTGATGCCAACATAATTACCCTAATCAGTGCTCATTATAACTCATCAGCAGCTGTTACAATGATGGTCGAATGTGTTACTTATGACTAAAACCAATAGCTTCAGTAGGATTGAAGGAATATTTTGGGTTCAATACAAGTTAAGTTCAATGGAAAGCATTTGTGGCATAATGTTTATTGCCACAAAAATGTCCACTTTCCCCTCTTTCTTAAAAAAACCCAACAGCTGTGGGTTACAGTGAGTCACAAATGTTCAAATATGTTACAATAGTATCACCACAAGACATTATACTACGATTTTAGAGTGAAAACTTGCTTACTAACCTTTTCTGTGTAAAGTTATAATTAATTTGACAAAAAAGTTGTAAACGAAAAGCCTGAAACCCTAAAAAGTGTATAAATTATTATTTAAACATCATTTTACAGCTCAATTACAACACGAGTGTTAACAGATGAATTAATGTAAGTTCTTTTCTAATACTATAAGCTTCACATTTCTGCTTTTAAATCCTTCACAAATTCCTATATTAAAATCCTTAATTTGCTTCCATAGTAAGTGCAGTGGAGTTTAAAGAATTGAAATATTTAATTGTAATAATCAACATTATGCCACAAATGTTGTAAATTGAACTTAACTTGTTTTAAATATTTCTTTAACTGCTACACTTTTAAAACTTCACACATAAGTGTTTTCTCAGAATATTTGTCCATTTATAAGTCATATGTATAAACAGTCATGTTTGCAGTCATGTGGCCATGGTGAACAGTCTCACCTGTGGCACTTGAATAACAAAATAACTTAACACATCTGACACTGAATTATTGAAATCGGATATGAGCAGTAAAGTAAGGGTCACCTCATGTACTTTTGTGTATCTTTGTACTGTGTGCTACAATTTGACATTCAATATTATTTTAGTAACTCCAGATGGTGTTGCACTCTAGATGAATTGCATAATTCCATTAAACATCTTATGTATGTGTGAGGGATTGTTCCATGAAGGAGCCAGTTTATTTGTATTGGTAGGGTGTTTGGATGAGGCAGGGATCAGTCTCTAAAGTCGAGGAAGATAATGTCATAGTCTCTTTTTGGCTGTGCTCATGCCTGGGTTCAAAGCCTTCCAGGAAATAAGACAGAGGAATTTGTGTTTGTCTGTTTTACAGTCAGGATGTACTGACCCCTGCTGCTTATGTCAGTAACTACAGCATAAATGTGTAGAAAGATTTTAGCCCAAAGTCATTAGTGAATCTGCAACTTCAACTCTGGTTATAATCTCGGTGCCTTTTGTGTTATGTCAGTCTTTATGGCCTGTAGTCATTTTTGATAGATATTTATTTGATATATGCAATGTATACATGGATACTGCCTGGCTCTTGTTTGAGAATGCCATCTACTGGTTTGTTTATTTATTTGAAGAAATATAAGGTCACTGTTTAGATTTAGTTTTAGAGTACTTAAAAAAAACTACAACACTTTTTGAAATAAATATTAAACATTTTATTTACATAGTTTTACCACAACATTTATTAACATGTAACTGTAATCAAACATGAATGAAAAATAATGTAAAATCACCTCTTAGAAATTTCAAGCTTATTTTTTAAGTTAAAACATATTGACTAAATGTCAAGTTGCAGAGCACTTTATTTAGTAGCAAAATGTTTTCGAGAGCAGATGGAGTAAACTAATACCGTGCAGTGATATGACGGTTTACATATCATTTTTTGACTGAAGAAAGGTGTGAGCATTAGGGGTATAAAAAAAGGAATCATAATGTAATAAGGCCTGAAAACAAAATGAAAGAACCAAAGAGAAAAGATTTATATCAGTCCCTGCACCATTCAGTTCATGAGGTGTTTTAATCCACCTCTTCAATAGTTGGTCCCTGGGAAGCGGCCCCTGATCCGCCCCGTGCCTGAGCTCCACAGCCTCCAGCTGGCATCCCTCCCTGATAAAGCTTAGTGATGATTGGGTTGCAGACTTTCTCCAACTCCTTCAGCTGATGTTCATACTCCTCTTTATCAGCCAGCTGGTTGTTCTCTAGCCAGCTGATGGCGGCATTGCATTTCTCAATGACTTTCTTCTTGTCATCCTCACTGATCTTGCCTTTCAGGTTCTCATCTTCCACACTGCTCTTCATGTTGAAGGCGTAAGACTCCAGGGAGTTTTTGGCAGCAATCTTCTCTCTTTGCAGATCATCTTCAGCTTTGTACTTGTCTGCGTCCTGCACCATTTTCTCAATCTCCTCTTTGCTCAGTCTGCCCTTGTCATTGGTGATGGTGATCTTGTTCTCTTTTCCAGTGCTTTTGTCCACCGCTGACACATTAAGGATTCCATTGGCGTCAATGTCAAAGGTCACTTCAATCTGCGGGACTCCACGTGGTGCGGGTGGAATTCCTGTGAGCTCAAATTTACCCAGCAGGTTGTTGTCTTTTGTCATGGCCCTCTCTCCCTCAAACACCTGGATCAGGACACCGGGCTGGTTGTCTGCATAGGTGCTGAAGGTCTGGGTCTGTTTGGTGGGGATGGTGGTGTTGCGTTTGATGAGGGCTGTCATGACTCCACCTGCAGTCTCGATGCCCAAAGATAGTGGGGCAACATCCAGCAGCAGCAGGTCCTGGACATTTCCAGATGTGTCACCCATGAGGATGGCGGCTTGCACCGCTGCACCATAAGCCACTGCCTCATCTGGGTTGATGCTCTTGTTCAAGTCCCTGCCGTTGAAGAAATCCTGCAGAAGCTTCTGGATCTTTGGGATTCTTGTTGATCCACCAACCAGAACAACGTCATGGATCTGAGACTTGTCCATCTTGGCGTCTCTCAGGGATTTCTCCACAGGCTCAAGTGTTCCCCTGAAGAGGTCTGAGCACATCTCTTCAAAGCGTGCTCTGGTGATGGACGTGTAGAAGTCGATGCCCTCGTACAGTGAGTCGATCTCAATGCTGGCCTGAGAGCTGGAGGAAAGGGTTCTCTTGGCTCGCTCGCACGCTGTTCGCAGCCTCCTCAGTGCCCTCTTGTTCTGACTGATGTCCTTCTTGTGCTTCCTCTTGAATTCTTCTACAAAGTGATTCACCATGCGGTTGTCAAAGTCCTCGCCACCCAGATGAGTGTCTCCGGCTGTGGCCTTCACCTCAAAGATGCCATCTTCAATGGTCAGGATGGACACGTCAAAGGTGCCTCCACCCAGGTCAAAGATCAGGACGTTGCGTTCTGCTCCTTTGCCTTTGTCAAGGCCGTAGGCGATGGCTGCAGCCGTGGGCTCGTTGATGATTCTGAGGACATTGAGCCCAGCGATCACTCCGGCGTCTTTAGTGGCTTGCCTCTGCGAGTCATTGAAATAGGCAGGAACTGTGACAACTGCATTTGTGACCTTCTGCCCCAGATAAGCTTCAGCAATCTCCTTCATCTTCACCAGGACCATAGAGGAAATTTCTTCAGGATTAAATGTCTTGTTTTCGCCTTTGTATTCGACTTGAACCTTTGGCTTTCCGCTATCACTGACGACTTGGAAGGACCAGTGCTTCATGTCAGACTGCACTACTGGGTCATCAAATTTCCTGCCAATCAGCCTCTTGGCATCAAACACGGTGTTGTTGGGGTTCATGGCCACCTGGTTTTTAGCTGCATCTCCAATGAGCCTCTCTGTGTCAGTGAAGGCAACATAGCTGGGTGTTGTTCTGTTCCCCTGGTCATTGGCGATGATCTCCACTTTTCCATGCTGAAACACCCCCACACAGGAGTAGGTGGTGCCCAGGTCAATTCCAATGGCTACTCCTTTTGCTGATGACATGTTTGGTTTCTTTTAAAGTCTACCTGTCTTTAACAAGGAAAAGAAATAGGAAAATTACCATGTAAAACCGCTACATTTTAACCATGAAATTAATATTAATATTATGCAGATTTAAAAACTTTATAATTTTTTTTTGTACGTTCATTGTTCACACTAATGATTTGAAAAATTAGAAGACCATTATTATTATTATTAATAATGTATAATAGGACTAAATATAATACATAGTCAAATATAATTATTTGTTAAAAACGTATATAAATTCTTAAGTAGGCTATTAATTCATTAAGTGGCTCTTCATCGCATATTTTTGTTGACATTTAATCATGAAACAGATGAGTATACAGTATACTAATCTGTTTCATGATTAAATGTCAATATAGAATAAAACATTATTTACTGCAAGCATTTCATGTCTGATAAAGCTAGTTATAAATGTACACATTTATGTCGTAGGCAGCCTAAGTATATAAACTCAATAGAAAAAGAACAGTGGTAGTTTAAATTAATTTTCCCCTTACCTTTTATGATTTAGATATTGTGTGGCAGGTGTATTGTGGCTCGTTGTCTAGAAGATGGCACACACTTCGCTGCGTCTCGCTCTTTCCAATGTGTTCCTAACTATCCCGAAGTTTATAACGAAGCACTGCCACAGTCCTATTTTATATTCTCTTACATGGCCCTGTTGAAGTTTCTCGAAAGCGCCAGCGAGTTCGACCAATCAAAAACCAGCACAGGCGGAATGGCTCCACCCACTACGCTGCGTCATCGTATAGTCCTGCTCTAGCTATTTCTGGAGTGTTCTGTGATTGGGACCACATGAAGGCATAACATTTTAGTGATCTCGTAAACGCTGAACAGTTTGGACTGTTTATACTTATAAGTCCGTACGGAAATTCAGTAATGTACAAATAACACGCTTTGATTATAGACTACTCATGTAGAAACTTTTGTTTCAATTATTTTCGAATGCCATTACATTTTTTTAAGTTTTGTAATATAACGTTTGTAATTAGAAACAACCAATAGCCTAATGTTATCTGTGTGAATTAAAATCGATGTTTAATTAAACTGTCCGAATAATCAAATAACTTACAATGAAACAAAAAGTCTCACAGGAGAATGTGTCTAGGTCTAGGCAAACTAATTTATTACATAAGAAGTATTTTTGTTGGAACTGTCCTTTTCAGTAGCTGTATTTCTTTGTATGTTCCTTTTTTTCTTTTTGTTATGTAGCCTACCCTAAGTTTTACATGTCTGTATGACTGCGGGGATGATATATGATTCTGGAACATTGGTGACTTAAGTTTGTGGCACGTAGTCATTCTGCTCTATTGTCAACAGAGGTCACTGTGCACCCAGGGCGTCGTTTTTCTCTCATTTCACCCATTATTCTTTCTCAAATGTTGAGCAATTGTGGCACACAAGACACCTCACCTCGTATGTGTCTTAACGGTGAATGTATTGCAAACGCATAGTTCATCTAAAGCTACTAAATTAATTTATGTAGGCTATGGACTGTGAAATGCATCAGTGGCCAAAATAAAACCTAGCTGGGTGGATGTTATGTAGGCCTAATGACAATTTCATTAATCAGCAAACTAAAGCTGCATGTTCAAATGGTCTATTACACATCGCTGTATTTGGAATTTCAGACTAGTTAATTAGGCTACACAGTAATACAATTAGCCTATTCAATGCGTAAAATTGAGAAAATATGTCAAGATCTTTATACAAATTATAGTTTATTCCATCATTAACATAGCCTAACTGTCTGATATTTTATTATAACAACCGTGTTGCCCTGGGGGGAATTAAGCAAGCTTAAAGCTTTACTCAAAACTGGAATAATTAGTGAACACAAGATGTTTTATTCAAATAACTTGACATTTATAAGTCTGTGAAACTGATGTAGCCTGCCTACATAAACCCAACAAAAAGTTCAATTTGGAGTGAATTGTTTACTCGATGTTTTTAACGATCATGATCATGACTCATCAGGCTCCGCAATCATTACGCGATTTACAAACTTAAACCATATAGTTAAAAGCACTAAGCTCTTATATAAAATACTTGTTTTAGAATTAACTGCAGGGAGACCTAATGCCATTTTATTTTTTTATATGATAAAGCGACCAGACTAGAAACCCCACTTTTTCATATTTCACGTAATTATCAAGCACTCAACTATGATAGCTAAAGACATATTTTTATAGTTCATTGCAATTCATTTGACTTTTCTTCTCTGTTTTGGCGTAATTTCACAGCACAATTCTGGAAGCGTCCAGAAACTTCCTCTCAGTTGCCTAAGAATGACAGCTGACGTGACGCGTCCGCTTTCTGTGTTTTGATTGGTCTGATTCACTCGACTTTTCCAGAAATGTATAGAGTTTGACCGGGTGCGCGCTGTGGTGTATTTAAAGAGCGGATGGATGGCAGATAACGAAATTCATCAGAAGAAGAGCGATCTGTGAAGCAAGCGATAAAAACCCCAGTCTGTATTGACTTTTTCCGCGACGAGGTGTAAATTAATTTTTATTGAAGAATCACTCTACGGTAAGTCTATATTTATTTTACTTTAGGGTCTAGGTTACATGCATTGTGTAGTAGCCTATTACTTATGCATCTATTCATGAATCTACTTAATATGTTTCAATATTAGCTTTGTATATTACTATCTTATTATTACATGCAGACAGTCTATATTCTCCTGAAAAAAAACAAGCAGGGGACCTGCAGTTGCATAAACTTAGCCACCTTTAAGACTGACTGTGTCTTAAGAAGTCTGATCAACTGGCAGTTTACCAAGATTTAAGTGAATTTTGAATTCAAATTAGACTGATCTGCCATTTTATGTAACTTAAAAAAAATGTGGTCCAGTCTTGAAAAATAAATTTAGATGACTAATTTGTAAGACTAGTCTAAGCAGTTTATGCAACTGCATGGCCACTGTATTCACTGTTACACTTTTTTTTTTACTATTATACTGTATGAGCACAACAAGACCTATTTTCGGTAACGCTTCCTTTTACAGTACAGTACTTACATGTACTTACAGTGTACTTACCTAGAAAGTACTGGCTAATATAAGGTAAGTACATGGGTTAGGGGTAGGTTCAGGGTTAGTACCTAGTTATTACCCAGTAATTGTAATTACTATAATAAGTACATAGTAAGTACATGGGTAACAGGACTGTAAAATGAAGTGTTACCCTATTTTCTATGCACAACAATTTGTATACATTTAGAAAAATTCTTATTGTTCTTTTTTCTGTTTTACTAGATTTCACTAGTAACCAAACATGTCATCAGCAAAAGGAGTAGCCATTGGAATTGACCTGGGCACCACCTACTCCTGTGTGGGGGTGTTTCAGCATGGAAAAGTGGAGATCATCGCCAATGACCAGGGGAACAGAACAACACCCAGCTATGTTGCCTTCACTGACACAGAGAGGCTCATTGGAGATGCAGCTAAAAACCAGGTGGCCATGAACCCCAACAACACCGTGTTTGATGCCAAGAGGCTGATTGGCAGGAAATTTGATGACCCAGTAGTGCAGTCTGACATGAAGCACTGGTCCTTCCAAGTCGTCAGTGATAGCGGAAAGCCAAAGGTTCAAGTCGAATACAAAGGCGAAAACAAGACATTTAATCCTGAAGAAATTTCCTCTATGGTCCTGGTGAAGATGAAGGAGATTGCTGAAGCTTATCTGGGGCAGAAGGTCACAAATGCAGTTGTCACAGTTCCTGCCTATTTCAATGACTCGCAGAGGCAAGCCACTAAAGACGCCGGAGTGATCGCTGGGCTCAATGTCCTCAGAATCATCAACGAGCCCACGGCTGCAGCCATCGCCTACGGCCTTGACAAAGGCAAAGGAGCAGAACGCAACGTCCTGATCTTTGACCTGGGTGGAGGCACCTTTGACGTGTCCATCCTGACCATTGAAGATGGCATCTTTGAGGTGAAGGCCACAGCCGGAGACACTCATCTGGGTGGCGAGGACTTTGACAACCGCATGGTGAATCACTTTGTAGAAGAATTCAAGAGGAAGCACAAGAAGGACATCAGTCAGAACAAGAGGGCACTGAGGAGGCTGCGAACAGCGTGCGAGCGAGCCAAGAGAACCCTTTCCTCCAGCTCTCAGGCCAGCATTGAGATCGACTCACTGTACGAGGGCATCGACTTCTACACGTCCATCACCAGAGCACGCTTTGAAGAGATGTGCTCAGACCTCTTCAGGGGAACACTTGAGCCTGTGGAGAAATCCCTGAGAGACGCCAAGATGGACAAGTCTCAGATCCATGACGTTGTTCTGGTTGGTGGATCAACAAGAATCCCAAAGATCCAGAAGCTTCTGCAGGATTTCTTCAACGGCAGGGACTTGAACAAGAGCATCAACCCAGATGAGGCAGTGGCTTATGGTGCAGCGGTGCAAGCCGCCATCCTCATGGGTGACACATCTGGAAATGTCCAGGACCTGCTGCTGCTGGATGTTGCCCCACTATCTTTGGGCATCGAGACTGCAGGTGGAGTCATGACAGCCCTCATCAAACGCAACACCACCATCCCCACCAAACAGACCCAGACCTTCAGCACCTATGCAGACAACCAGCCCGGTGTCCTGATCCAGGTGTTTGAGGGAGAGAGGGCCATGACAAAAGACAACAACCTGCTGGGTAAATTTGAGCTCACAGGAATTCCACCCGCACCACGTGGAGTCCCGCAGATTGAAGTGACCTTTGACATTGACGCCAATGGAATCCTTAATGTGTCAGCGGTGGACAAAAGCACTGGAAAAGAGAACAAGATCACCATCACCAATGACAAGGGCAGACTGAGCAAAGAGGAGATTGAGAAAATGGTGCAGGACGCAGACAAGTACAAAGCTGAAGATGATCTGCAAAGAGAGAAGATTGCTGCCAAAAACTCCCTGGAGTCTTACGCCTTCAACATGAAGAGCAGTGTGGAAGATGAGAACCTGAAAGGCAAGATCAGTGAGGATGACAAGAAGAAAGTCATTGAGAAATGCAATGCCGCCATCAGCTGGCTAGAGAACAACCAGCTGGCTGATAAAGAGGAGTATGAACATCAGCTGAAGGAGTTGGAGAAAGTCTGCAACCCAATCATCACTAAGCTTTATCAGGGAGGGATGCCAGCTGGAGGCTGTGGAGCTCAGGCACGGGGCGGATCAGGGGCCGCTTCCCAGGGACCAACTATTGAAGAGGTGGATTAAAGTTATGGACTAATATATGTCATGTGTCAGTTAGAACTCTCTTAAACTTTGAGCAAGGATTTTTTAAATGATATTGCTACTCTAATAGTCCTGTTTTGTTATTTATTAACCATAAACCACTGTATTTTACTCAATTTGTATATACTGTTACGATGTAAATAATACAAGCATGATTATCTTTTATGGACAATGAACATTGTTAATTTTTTTTTTATTAAATATGAAATGTTTTCTCATTCAGAAGGTCTAGTTATGTGGTTTCTTTTTTCAGTTATAGTAGTTAAAATGTGTAAAGTGCTCTCTTTTTTTACACTCTTCACAAACACACTTGCAACCATATGAAATGATCATATAAAACATGATGCACTTTTTAAATTTGTTAATACAAGTTCAGTTATTTGTTTGACTGTTACTCAGTTACCCGTAACTCAGTTTGACTGTTCATTCTACTTTTTAAGGTGCAGCTGTTCCTAAACAGATTTCAAACAAGTTTACTGAACTTGGTGTTTTGTGTTCCTGTTTTAATGTATTGTGAAGATATAATGAAGAAATGAAAAAAGAAGTGCTATATTGTTTTGTTTTTAAAGGGTATTTTTTTTAGGTGTTATGAAGGTAAAAAAATGTATCAATCTCACCCTAAACTAGACTGCAAGACAAATCATGTCAATGAAAATATTATTCTAAACTTTATGAAATTTTCCTATCTTAAGAGGTAGGCTACTAGTGAGTATTTTCACAGACAAGCATGACATCATGCAACAGCCAGACACACACAGATGATCAACGCAGTTTCAGTTTAAAAAAAGAAAGTGTAAAACAATTTTTACTCAGAAATGCTAGCAAATTTCACAATTTATTAGAGAAACAGCAAGTAACACAAAACATTGTGAAAAACATGAAAATAGTTTTTTCTCGCAAAACGTAGGCTACTTCAATTTTATTTACAACTTCGAAAAATCCTTTTTTACATTGCTGTTAATTTCTCTTTTATCTATCTTCAGCTGTCAAAATCACCAAGAAAATGTTCCTTTATGAAAAATTGATTTGAATAAATGAATAAGTAAAAATATTGATTTAGCTATTACCAAAAAACATTAAAAATCAGATCATTAAAAATATCTGATTGCGTAATGCACGTTACTGATGCATTACTTTACTCGTAACATCAAAAAAGTAATCTGATTGCGTTATGCATGTTACTTGTTAATGCGTTACCAGTAATGCGATTGAAAACACCTGATCGCTATAGGTTTTCTCAGAGAGTTAGAAATGTGTCCATCTCTTGATAATCTTCACATAATCAGAATTATCAGCCAATAAGGGTAAATTGACATACTCTACACCGGAGGACTGGAGCTTCTGAGTTGGGTTTCCACAGTTGTACTTTGACAGGCTGTAGAGATCTCTGATGGAATCACGTCCTTATGTTCTGATATCAAATATACGCGAAGGTCAACTTGTATGAAGTTAAATTGCATTTGCAATATTTCGCATTTATATTTTTTGTATATATTTGAGTTTTCACATGATTTTTATATACATTTATTGACTGATTTGTTAAATACACACAATATCACGGTGTTATTACTGCATTATGTTTAATACAGTATCTCTTCAGTTTAAACCATAAACGCATGCTGTCCACTCAAGTGGACATCTAAAAATCTCTGAAAAATAAGTGTAATTTTTTTTTATCTTGTTTTTCATGCCCTAAGAGCAATAAAAACACATAGGAAAAAAATCCTGACTAAGGTTACCATAATTCATGCATGAAAGGGTTAAAACATTGAACGTATGATTGAAAATATAAGATCTATAAATGATTGATTCCACCCCCATCATAAATTTAACATTCTCAAAAAAACAAAGTTATTTACTGAATATTTCTTTTCTTCATGTTATTCAATATTTACCACAGCTGGTGACATGTACGGTATGTGTCAATTCGAAGTTGCACCTGCTGAGCAAAAAAAAAAAAAAAGAGTGTGAAACCAGAATGTTTACACCAAGCTGGCCTTGTGATAACGGAGAAAGCTAAAACATTTAAATCAGAGACAAAGCAGTTAGACGGACCACTTCAAATGCAGCGCTCGTCTCTAGTGTTGCGGACTGATGTTTTATTGCACAAATGGAGCAGAAAGTTGTTCTCATTACTGGATGCTCTTCAGGGATTGGGCTCAGTCTTGCTGTGCATCTCGCATCAAATCCGTCAAAAGTCTACAAAGGTAACTGATGTAACAAAAAACAATGCATTTCTGTGGTTCATTTTACTTATAGTTTATACTGACATGTATGTCTAAAAATTACTGTTATCGTTAGTGGAAAGAGAGCTTTATATATAGTTACAATCATTGTTTAAAAAAAGTACGATTGATTATTGATGTTGTTTAGTTTACGCTACCATGCGGAACCTGGACAAGAAGCAACGGCTGTTGGAGAGTGTGAGAGGACTGCATAAAGACACTATGGCCATACTACAGATGGATGTGACAGATCAGCAGTCTATACTTGATGCCAAAAGAAATGTTACAGAGGGCAGAATTGACATACTGGGTAAGAGAACGTAAGACATTATGCCCTTTCAAAGGGAAAAGGTGCGTATAAAGATTAAGGTTAAAAGTCCACATGAATAGGCATTCTTTATATCCACTGTGCTTACATGGGGTTTATATAATATAAACCATGTTTTAACCAAAGGACTTTGGGATAAATGATTTAATTGATTCCCTCCTAATATCTTTGTGTTAGTTTGTAATGCAGGTGTAGGTCTGATGGGCCCTCTGGAAGCTCACTCGCTGGACACTATACGTGGAATCCTGGACGTCAATCTGCTGGGCACACTTCGCACCATTCAGACCTTCCTACCGGACATGAAGAGAAAGAGACATGGACGAATCCTTGTGACAGGCAGCATGGGAGGACTACAGGGTGAGTGGGGATGGAGATAGAGAAAGTGAGATTTTTCAAAAACATGCAGCGAAGCAAAGCGATTCATTGCAAAATTGATTTTCTCTTGTTTTTCCATTTTTGAAAAATGACAAGTTGTCATGTCTATTTATATAGCACTTTGTATAATACAGATTGTTGTATTCCAGTTTATTACTGTGAGGCTGCTTTGACACAGTGTTGATAATGTTGGAGAATTCATAAATTATGAAACAAGTTCAATTCAGATATAAAGCATGCAGCTCTACATGAGATGAGTCATTATCCAGCTCAATTCAGTTCAATAACAGCATCAAGGTTACAAAGTTAGTGTCATTATCCAGGTCAATTCAGTTCAAATTTTGTTCACATCTGACAGTGTAAGTGCAGTTGATAATATAACTGAAAATTTGTATTTTAAACCCCAACTGAGCATGCCAAAGGAGGCAACATCCTCCTAACAAGCGAAACTTTTTCAGAGATAATTTTCAGAGAATCTCTCTTGGAGTGTTTATTTTTCTTACATCATCGGCAAAATGCTTTTTTCTTGTTTTAAGCTTAGATCCCGTCAGATGTTTTTGCTTGCAACAAGAAATGAAACCCTAGAACTTGCCAATGGGGTAAAACAAATAAATTACCGTTTATGTTCTCTGTCTGAAACTCAGGTTTACCATTCAATGAGGTCTACTGCGCTAGCAAATTTGCAGTAGAGGGCGCTTGTGAGAGCCTGGCTATTCTACTCCAGCACTTCAATATTCAGTGAGTAAATAACTATACAATGTGCTTGTATAACCAAACAGAACCTTTTTGCCTATAAATATTCTTCAGATAAATTGCTTAGGCACCCATACAATTAGCTAAGTCCATCTAAACATTCCATCTCCCATGCTGCAGTGTGAGCCTGATTGAATGTGGACCAGTCAACACAGACTTCCTGATGAACCTGAAGAGGACTGAGGCCAGCGATGAGGCGCTGGAGGTTGACGCACACACACGCAGCCTGTATGATCAGTACCTGCAGCACTGCCAGTCTGTGTTCCAGAATGAGGCTCAGGATACTGATGACATCATACAGGTGCTACATTCAGCACTGGCAGAAAGCCGTCAACCTCTGAGTGAGGGTGAAGGACTGTGTCTGATTTAGACAGTCAAAACAAACTGACAGAGCAAAATAAATATAGATTTGAGTTTAAATTGTTTTATAATCTTACCTGAATATTATTTCAAAGCTTACACTAAGAAAAAAAGGTCTATAAGTAACGTACAAGCAATTGGCCCAACAATACGAAGACAAATTCAATAATAATATTAATCTTAAAGTAATATAATAAAGTAAATATACTGAAATCCTATGAGGCCCTTTTTACAACAACAATAATAATAATAATTGGTTACATTTATATAGCGCTTAGTGTATTTAACAAACATAATTATTATTTTATCTGAATATCAACATAATTGAGATTTAGTCTGTCGAAACAGGTTTGAGGTTATTGATCTAATATTGTGTCTGGAAAATAGTGATCTGTGTATGTGTGTATTACCCCAGTAGTGGCCTTTTTGATTAATTTAGCATTTTGTGCTTTAACAACTAAATAGTTTCCATTTATTTTCCTTAACGACACACTGGCTGATGCATCATCAATATGTACAGGCTATATCTAAATATGTCACAATTTAAAAGGAAATGCGAGCATCTTCCCCCATTTTATCCTATATATTAGCTATTTACCCATTGTTTTATGAGATATTCTATACAAATATATAGCCATGACTATTTTAACATATTCCATCCTGCTCTTAATTCTACATTTAGGTATATCTGGAGGCAATTGAAGCACCGACTCCATTCCTCAGATATTACACTAACAGAGCCCTACTACCCATGAGCAGCCTGAAACTCACCTCCATGGATGGCTCTCAGTACATCCGGGCAATGAGCAAACTCATCTTCTCTGCACCCGACACAGATCCAAAGATATGATGCTAATACATCGATTCTTTTTATAAAGCCCTCAACTATGAAATACAGTAAATTTACAATTTAAAAGTTTTGATATATTAAGCATTCAACTGAAACTGAAGTGTTTCTGCTGGCACTTTATGCTTGAATCACTACTCTGAATAACTGTGATTTGTACAACAGAGCCAGTGGAAATAAAAGCTTTGGGTATTTTGTCTACTAGTCTGTGTTCTTCTCTAAGCCTCAGCCCTTGAGTTGAAATTCTGTACAGAGTTCAGCACTGTCTTTTCCTCTCACCTAAAACCGTTAGTGTTCCACATCATTTACTAGAATCAGAGAACAGCGAGTCTGTGCAAGGTCAATATTTTTCTCTCATTCAGTATCATTCAAGGACACTGATCTTGATCGTCACATGCAGACGTCACTGATGCCCAACATATCACAGGCTCACAGAAGACTTACACCTATATTCTCATTTTTTTAATCTGTAGAATATATATATATATATATATATATATATAGCATTTGAAATAGCTCCTTAACCTAAGCTAAGTCAGTTATGAAAACATTATGTGATACTTTGCAAACTACCTTTCCTTTGCCCTAGAAGGAAGGAAGGAAGATGAGATTGTTCATTGATACGGTGCAATAACATGCACACACTGATGTACAAATTTGCGTGCCACAGTATCCTTCCTAACTATATCCAATCTTCCTTAGGGACTCTGATCAGGGACTGTAGAATGGGATTAGATCTAACACGAGAGATCCGTTTTGGTGGGACAGTCACATAACCAACTTAAGCCACTTAATGCTTAAAGGATCAGCCATTGAGATGCATATGGGAATAGTTCATGGGTTTGAAATAAATCAAAGGGGTGACCCTTTTGTTTAAGGTCATAATATATTTCAGTTTCAATAGTTATAATGACCAAGTGTGTAGAGCATTCAGTGTTAACTCTTTATATCACATGCACACACACACACACTGCTCCTCTCGGCACTAGGCTGATTAAGTACAAATATCATTGACTGTCTTTGCCATGTGTACCGCAGCGCCAACTCATCTGAAATTGTGGACTCTGACCTGACTCTGAGAGACCAAATTCTCTACATCAAGACCATGCTTGCAACGTCATGCCTGACGTTCTAGTTATTACACAACACAAATAAGTTGCACTTTGCAATCCTGTACCGACTGAAAAGTTAACATTTAAGCCTTTCTGTGACGTTACCTTAATTCCAAAGGCGGCGACTAACTGAATCTGCCTTATCAGGATTATTTCTGTTCCTCTTCATGGGTTAATGACATGATGGGTCAGGCTGATTCCTCCCCTCCAGTCGTTTAGATCCTGTTGCCTCTGTTCTAGACAGGTTATGGCCCATGTTCTCTGTAAAACATATTTGATGGCAAATATCACATACAAAAAAAGATAATCATTGAATTTAATGTTTAGGGCAAGTCACATTTTTTCAAGTATTTAGTTATAGAACACAACAAAAACAATTCTGTAGAAAGGAGACTGTTGTTGTAGGATGCCATTGGTTCTCTGCTCACCATAAAGCAGTGATTCTCAAACAGCAAACTTCCAAGGGGGCCTCAAGACGACTTACAGTTATTTAAAATCAGCAAGAAATGGAAACTATGATTGCCTTCCCTTACGAAAAAGAAGTATACTTCAAGTTCATTTTATGAAGTATACTTAAGTAATGTTCAAGAATATTTTTAAGTATAATTATGCAGCAAGTAGACTAATGTCAATATGTACTAGTAGTAAACTTGTAAGTGTACTATTTTAATACCGCTTGGGACTAAATTTAGTATATAAAAGTATATGTTTAAGTGTACTATAAGTGTAACAGTAGTAAACAGTAGTCTGTTTTACTGGGGTTTTTTTGTATTGGTCACTGTAATCTTCATATTGTGTTTTTTTTAGGTAGACAATGTTAAGATCTGTCCAGGGACAATGGATGAAAAATAGCCTTTTGGCTAATTCTGGTGCATTTGCAGCAATAATGTACACTGTCCCTGTCAAATAAATAAATAAATAAATAAATAAACTTTAAGTGCACAACTAGTTCATAATTACGTTTCTCATCTGCAAGTGAACTTATGGGTATACTAGTAGTTTACTATTTTAATACTTGTAGCAAATTTGTATTTTTTGAAACTTTGAAGTCTCAGTAAACTAGTTTAGTAGTTTTATACTACAAGTTTTCTTTAAGTGAACTTAACATCATACTTGTAGTTTACTAATTATAATCTTTTTGCTCTTTTAGTGTACTCTCAGTAAACTACTAGTTTAGTAGTTTTATAATACACGTTTTCTTTAAGTGAACTTAACATTATACTTATAGTTTACTATTTATATATTATTTTTGCACTTGCAGGATGCCTATACTACTATGTTCAAATGTTATTTTTTATACTTGGAAAAATACCTTTAACTGTACTTTAATTTTAAAAACATTTTATTAGCTTCATGCATCCTTTTTTATCAACACTTGAATGTTGGTAAGTTTCATAAAAAAAGGCAAAATTTTTAAACAAAAAAGTTGAGAAAATCTAATTTTTGTCAAAGACTTGCCATTGATCAGATTCAGAACGATGATCAAAACACAGATGGAGTAGATCGAGTCCAACACCCCCAAAGCTTCACATGTTACGCTTCATTTCATTTGGAAACATTAAGCAGTTTTGATTTACACGCTGTTTAATGTTTGATGATCACGTTATTTTACATTTGAGTGAGCAATCGTAGACTTTTCTGTCAGTATACTTAAATGCAATTTGAAGTATATTTCTGAGAAGTACATAAAAAGTAGACGGAAAGTATTCTTTCTTATTTTTAAAAGTAGTTATTATATATAGTTTAAAAGAACTATACTAATAGCACACTTGAATAAACTTTTTTTTTGTAAGGGTTTCCTTTTAATATGGTGTAGGCTAAATCGAAAAATTTTGTTTGTTCACTCTCTCAACATCTGGTTTCCAACATAGTCTTGGCAAACCTGTAGGCCTACTACTAGTAGCCTAGTTGCCTACTAGTCTACTACTGTATATGAGTTTGATTTTTAATTGTGTAATTTCAAGATCTCATAACTCATGGGCATTTTTATACATTTTATTAATAGGCCCATAATTTTTTCTAGTTATGCTAAGCTCTAAAATATTGTGTAGAAACTGTAAAGCAACATTTTTAAACATCTTTATCTTTAATCTAGTAAATCATAAACAACCGAAATGTCACGAGGGCAAATGTTATTGTGAACAACTGAGGGCTTTGGAGTCAAAAAGGCTGAGAACCACGTACTGTCCTAAAGCTAGTTCCAGACAGTCGACTCGCCAGAGTGAAACCCCTGAAGGTGAATGACTTCATATAATCGACTAAGCACCTGCGGGAGTCTCCACTCCTCCCCTCTCATGCGTCACTCTCATAGACTGTAAAGGTCACTCTACAGCTCTGCCCTTAATAGTAAACCTCTCCACTTTCGCTCAGTTACAGCGGAGCCGCCTGTTATTACGGCCATCGACACAGCATTGCGCAGAGCACTTTTTGTAGTTTCAGTGATTTCACAAGCTTCGAATAGCACAAATGGCAAAAAAGGCCAGTTCGCTTTTACTCCGGGCTCTGGAGATGTCGGAAAGACAATCGTGCGATGTCATGAGGAGAAACTCCAGCTGCTCCCTCAGGTAAAAGCGCATTAGGCTACTTAACTTGTAGACCTACAATACTAACTGCAATGTAAAAACTTTTTATATAACTTATATATATATATATATATATATATCTGAAGAACGCGTAATGTAACAGAAAATAGCCCAGATTCATTTTGGTTTGTACAACATAGTTTAAAATCTTGTGCTTATTTAAAATGGTTGCCGTGGTGAAAACCAGTTGAATTGGGCGACTATGTTGTAAATTGTTCTCAATTGTGTGGGAATGTTGAACAAAGCAGAAGAGCAGCTAAACTGTTGTAAAATAACTCACGGGGGAGTGAGAAGTCACGAGACGGTGAAACTGAAAGTGCTGTGAGGGAAAAGTACCAAGAGTAACGTTACCAGAAGAAAAAACGATAGTATTTCCTGTCAAATATTCTGGTGCTGTATCGTAAATATATCATAGCTTTCATCCAGTATATAAATTTTGCTTTTTGAAAGATCTGAAGGATTTATTTTTTACTAAAAGCGAAGCGCGTTCATCTTTTGAATAATGCAGTGCCAGTGCGCGCGCTGCTGGCCGCGTGCCATGCAATGCAACCGAGAAACAGGTTACCATTGATCGTCTACTCTTTACTACTAGAATGTACGTCATTTTACTGGGTCAACACAGACATTTCTTAAAACACTGCGTCACAACGTATTTGTAGAGAACAAACCTGTCAACATGCAAGTTGCATGGTACAAACCTTTAGACACATATGACAATGTATTCTAATTTTGTTAAGTGAATAACTGTTTGTTTCTTCTGTAGACATTTGAGCTCATGTGGCATCTTAGCAGCAGGACGGGTGAGTTTACCTCCTCCTTCAGCTTCTTCTCAAGTGGTGCCCACCCGGAGCTTCATTAACTTATCAGCCCCCCTCATAACACGGAGAATGGAGTACTTAGAGAGCCGAAGCATTGGGTACGTACACACCACTAGATATAAAACCATAAAATCTTCACTTTTAATCTAAATTCATTTTCATTGAATAATATCTTTGGTAACGCAAGTTCATTTTCCCTCCAGTTACTCACCCGAGCAGATGTACAACGTTGTTTCCAGTGTGGACCAGTACCAGCAGTTTGTGCCTTGGTGCAAGAAGTCAAAGGTCACAAGAGGGCGGAACGGGGACATGCAAGCTCAACTTGAAATCGGGTTCCCCCCGATCGTCGAACGCTACACCTCTGAGGTCACAGTCATCCCGAACCACCAAGTCCGAGTGAGTCTATTTAGAAATTAGAAAGTCGTTTCAATTGTGAATGGAAGACATTATTCTTGTTTTAACAAAAATAGGTAGTGATTTGGAACTAGATTTCTTTAGATTAAGTGATACTCATTTAACAAGGGTAAATCTGACTTAAGCCTTCAACATGTCCATGTATCATAGGATCAGCTTACATATTGGCCAAGTAAGCTGTCTGGGGCCGTCTGTCTGAAGTGTGTGCATGTGTTTCAGGCGCTGTGTACAGACGGGACACTCTTCAATCACCTTGAGACATTGTGGCGATTCACTCCTGGAGCTGCAGGCCAAGCCAAATCATGCAATGTGGAGTTCTTTGTAAGTAGTGCAACTAGCAAAAACAGACACTTTTACAATCTACATTCATCAGTTTGACACTTCCTTTACTCCAGTTCCTCCTCTTTGGTGGTTTAATCCAATAATTCCTGTTGTGAACAGAAAGTGATCAGAAGTATTAGACCGGATCAGTGGCTTTTTTTTTACCACATGTGGGTTGCCTTTCCGGTTCTCCTTAAATAGCCAGTAACAAAGACAGGCATGATAACCATTCAAGTGCTGGAGGGAATTATATGACCTAAATGTCACCGGATTAGACGTGGTGCGATGGACATCACAGGAAAGCGACAGGGATTTGGGAGATTAGAGGAGGACCCATTGAAGAAGAATCAAAACTGAATGAATGTTAGCATCAGTACAAAGCAGGATTATTAAAAAAAACATTTGTTACTAAAACTGAAATAAAAATGAATAAAAACTTTTTTAGACAAAAAAAATTAAAACAAAGACAACAAAATACTAAATCTTAACCTTAATCTTGAGGCCAGGGGAGTAAGGTTTACACGCACAGCTTTTACTGGCCTACGACAGTTACATAAAGATAATAACTAATTCAAAATATCTCATTGACACTGGTACAAAGCCCTTGTTGAATAAAGTAAATAAAAAAGCATGCTATTTCAAATCATACAAATACATAAATTAATATTTGCAAATTGTGCTAATTTTACCCAAAAACCTTTGTTCCCCTCTCTAGGTGTCATTTGAGTTCAAATCTCTGCTCCACTCACAATTAGCGACAGTATTTTTCGACGAGGTGGTCAAACAGATGGTCAACGCTTTTGAGAAACGAGCAAACAAACTTTACAGCACCGGCGTCCATCGACAGCAGACTTCACTCAGAAGAGCAACCTGAAAACACAATAGACACAAGGAGTTACATTACAACCACATACATTGTTACAATGTTTCAGTTCTGGAGAAGAACTGCTCCTCTTTTTAATCCAGTTTGTTGGATTTTTGGACAGTTAATGCCAGCACAGATTTTGGTCTTGTGTTTGGAAAGCCTATTTATTTAAACCATAAGAGTTATAATTTATTGAGACGAGCGTGTGTGTATAATTTATATCAGTGGAATGAAAGAGGAAGAAGATGATTGCAGTAAAAAGTGTTGAGGAAGGATGCTTTTTCATATTTATGATCATTATGTTCATATGGTTGACCAAAGGGGGAAAAAATCAGCTCTAAATTATTATTCAGTGCACTTTTTCCAGACTTATAATAAAACAAAATATTTTCTTAATCCTGTTTTTCATGTTTTTATATGCTGTCAGAAACACACAACACTACAGTCATCCATAGTTCAATCCTTTAAAATGGTAAATGGACTGCATTTATATAGCGCTTTCACAGACCCAATGGCCACCAAAGCGATTTACATTTGCCTCACATTCACCCATTCACACACTCATTCATACACCGACGGGCGACGGCAGCCATGCAAGGCGCCATCCAGCTCGTCGGGAGCAGCCGGGGTTAGGTGTCTTGCTCATGGACACCTCGACACTTGGTCAGGTGGAACCGAGGATTGAACCACCAACCTTCCGGTTTGTAGACAACCCACATGAACCACTGAGCCACTGCCGCCCCGCCCTTCCTGAATTCATGATTTAACTGTGATCCTTAGGACAAAGCATGTCAACTTGTCTCATTTGCGTAAAGAACAGAATACCATTTTCGGATGCTGCTAGAATGATCTGTACTGTTAAAAGAATACCACAAGAGTTACAAAAATAAACATTAAAATCTTAAAGGGATAGTTCACCCAAAAACAAAAATTCTGTCATCATTTACTCAACCTCATGTTGTTCCAAACCTGTATGAGCTTATGTCTTCTGTTGAACACAAAGGAAGAATTTTTGAAGAATGTTGGTAATCAAACAGTTGACGGAAGCCATTGACTTCCATAGTAGGAAAAAATACTTTGGAAGTGAATGGTTACTGTCAACTGTCTGGTTGTTACCAACATTCTTTAAAATATCTTCTTTTGTGTTCAGCAGAAAAACTCATACAGGTTTGGAACAATTTGAGGGTGTCAATGATGACAGAGTTTTCATTTTTGGGTGAACTATCCCTTTAACATGGCCAGCACAGTCGATTATATGGATTATACGAAAGATACAAGACATGACATAATAGGTATGCATCACTTCCTGTTCATATGTAAGGTGTGTACCTTCTCTCCTTTAGGTGACGTCACTTGCCATATTTCGTCAATATCAAATCACGATATGCTGCTCTTAAGCTAAAACAACATTTCTACTCTATGTGCCTGATGGGTGCAACTATTTTACACTTTATCTCGGCATTATGTGTCTCAGTATCATGTTCAAAATGCTCTTCAGTGTGAAGTCTTGAAGATGTTCCAAGAAACTCGCATGATTTCAGGATCACTTGCATAAACCCCGGCTGCAAGCAGAGACCACACCCCATTCTTTCTAACCAGCCAATTTCCCCCGGTTTCTTCAGTGTGTTGACCAATCACAGATGAGCTGATAGCATACCCCTTTATAGAGTGAAAATATGTCCTTTAAAGAGGTACACACACCCTAATGTTTCCAACAAGAGTCAGACTGAGAGTTTTTGTTCTGTCTATATACCGTATATCTGACTGTCAAATGTCACATTGCTAGTCATGATGGTGCATATCCAGCTATAGCTTTTGTTGTTCCCTGCAATGCCCGAGTTAGACGATAAACCAGTCTATATCTTTAATTCGACCTGAATTGTATTCCAGTTATGGAAGAAATTCTACTCAAACAATGCATTATAATGTACGCAGAATGCAAAACAAGTAACCCAAATTTGTGTATTATTTTGCTATTTGATTCAGAGGCAGCTGGGATTTTTCATATCATGGGGCACCCCAGGATCAAACTGCAGAGTAATTAAGTCATATGATAGCCGAGCTTGTAGATCATGACTCGTTCAGGGCCGGTGTCTCTGTATTTACTGCCAGTTCTGTGTGGTTAAAGTAGCCCCGACATATTAAATCATTCCAGATTGTGTTAACGCCCATTTCACCCATGATCATTTCATATCACTTACTTAAAACTAGATTTTTACACTTTCTGAAGAAAATGTAAGCTTCTTGACTTGTCACAATCATGATGCCAAGTTGTGTTAAAAATGTCCAATGCAGCTGTATGATGATGATGATGATATTCTGATATGGTTTGGGTCACTCCAGGACTCTCTCACTCTCAATCTGTTAGAAAAGTAATAGCACACCTGTCCTCAATACGCCTCATGATTTGAGGTATCATTTATGTCCACAGCCAAAATGCGCAATTAAATATATTTATTGTGGATGCTTTACATTTATTTCAAGAAATCTTAATTAGAGCTTGTGTACAAGTTTGAAAAACAGATTTTTGAAGCCTATAAATCTGACATTCTAATGCTTGGCTAAAAGGTGGCCTAAGAAAAATACTTAACATTGATTTCAGATATGAAGTAGGGACTTTTAAACTGTTTTATGGATTCCCAAATATTTTTGCTGAAGGGGGTGGATTTAGCCTACAATCCCTCTTCTTGTATCGTTTTATTAATTGGGAAATCATAGTTGTCTTAAAACCAGTGTATCTATTGTAGTATTTCTGTTACAGGTAATGTCTGTATTTGGTATCTGAGAGGTGACTGAGGGTCTGACCCCATGTCAGGAATGCAGTAACAGTTTTTACTCATTTAGCCTGGCTTCCAGTCAGAGAAAAAATATGTACTTGTTTTGTACTTAACTCGTACAACCAAAATTAACCAAGAGTCATATTTTGTAAAAAGAGAATTGTCGGTTTGAACTTTATTCTTATGATAGCTGTATAAGACATGTAAAGACAACTGTGCCTAAGATCATGAAGGTCAAAAATGTATCCACTGGCATATATGGATTCTTAGCATGTGTAATTATTTATAGGATGTATAGCACCATTGATCACTATATGTTAAACTATGGCAGTGAATCGTGTAGTAGTTTCTATCAGTGCTCTATGTGGATCAGTGGTCTCAGTTTTCATGTTCTGTTCCATTGAAGTCCTGACAAAAACTCAGCCAAAAGGGAAATTATATCACCTATGTTTTATCAAAATATGCTTGCAGGGGTTGTTTTTTATTCTTATGAGATGCATGTGACCATGCTAATGGAATAGTCTCCAGGAAAAAGTCCCAGATGAGGTGAGTCTTTCCTGAATTCATGATTTAACTGTGATCCTTAGGACAAAGCATGTCAACTTGTCTCATTTGCGTAAAGAACAGAATACCATTTTCGGATGCTGCTAGAATGATCTGTACTGTTAACTTATAAGAACTTGTAGAAATAACGTCAACTGATTATCCATACAACTATAAGCACCAGTGTGCTCTATACAGCCTTTGGAAGTGTGGCGAACTCGGTCTTCAGTAAACTCTCCTTCAACTGATTGAATGAACTTCAACTTTGACTCCTGGTCTTCATTGTAATTCCCCTACATTGCGTGCACATAATGAGGTATTGTGTTTGCATCCTCTCCCTCACAGCTCAGTTAGCATGCTAGTGTCTATACAAACCCTAGGGTTCATAGTATCTATCCGTGGCCAGTATCTGAACTTATTTTGGGATTGTTCTGGGCTAGATTCAGGGTGCTCCTCACGCTAGCAGCCTAAGATAGTTGCAGGTCGACAGTGTACCCTGATACTGTGACATGCAAGGACAGATGCACTGTTTGCATGTCTCGCACTGCTTTGACCACATTCACCCTCCTGACCTTGCATGATACAGCACTCAAACCTTTACTGGCATTGACTTTTATAGTGGTATAGGATAACAATGCAGATAGGTTTTATTGCTAATCTATGTTTGATTATATAATGCATTTTAAAACAGCGTTTTGCTTGCAGGCAGACCAGTACTAGTCACAATATAATATTGCTACATTGCAAGGATTGGTCTACTTATGCTGTTCCATATCTAATCAACTAATTTAACTTTTAAAAACCTCGTACTTAGAAGACAGGTCTTCACAATGCATCATGCTGCAGCCATGACTGTAATATCTGATCATGTTGCTGCACAGACCGTAGTATCAGATTATGAAAACCTAGAAAACTCATGCTGGCATTGGTGACTGGTGCAATCCTTGGTTCCTCTCCCTCGGCAGCGGCCATCTCACCTCAACTCAGTTTTACAACCCCCTAATTGTACTAACGGGACTTAAGACGACACAATAATGGCAGTGTTAATTTAAGGCACATTATGTCGCATGCAGAATCAGAAGTTAAAACGCTTTTGTGCTTTGGAGGAAATCAGACATACGAAAACCAATGTTTTAATAAGAATTATAGCGGGGTTAAAACTATCAGAGCACTTTGAAAATCTAAATCTGATAAAGTTTTAGAATGAAAGGATAAAATATAAATAAAAATGTGGTTACATTTAAACGAGATAGGTAAAACTTCATAAAAAAATAAAATAAAACTCAAAATAGTATTTACCTGTATACTATTTTCATTTCAAAGTTTCTTTTCTGGAAAATCCGTATTTCAAACAGCATTGATGGAGGTCTGGATTAAGTGTGTGTGACCATTTTGTTTTTCTGCGAGGACAGAGCACCAGCATTTGTGAATTAGCACACTGCCATCTAGTGAGCATTGCTTTTCACCAACAAGTCATCACCACCAAAGTTCATAAAGTAAATGGTCTTTGATATCTTTATTCATTTTTATAATTACAACAAGAAAAAAAAAGAAAAAAACATAACCAATGCACCTACTTTAAAACAAATTGAGGTTAATGGTCATCACAGATGAGATTGGATGTAATGAAAAAAAGTATATTGAATATCTGTAATGAATTTTATTTTTAACCAGCTAATTTAAGTAAATATCAGACACTGAACTGCTTCATCTGATCTTCATTCAGCTGCACTGGCAGACGGACTGTAAACATTGTGAACTTTATGGCACACTGTACGTTTACAAATAACATTGATGGCCAAAATACCAGTTTAAACTGTATATATATATATATTAGTTATTAAAAATAGCAACCTACTTTTGTTCCTGCAAATTAGTTGATCTGACATTTAAGACAATTAAGCCTTATAAACACACATGAAGCTATTGCTCGCTGTTATGCGCAGTGGATTATTGCACTGTGTTGATTATATACGTCACTATTGACAGCATACTAATCAAAATATATATATTTTTTTTAAATCACAATCTAACTATTGGGACACTTGAGTCTGCCAATGTCATTCTTTGAAAGCTTCTTCAAAAGTTCAGTTTAAGGTCATGGCTGCTTGGAAAAAAAATATGCTGGGAAGATTCCAGCAACCAGGCATTTTAGTTCCCTTTTGTAGACACACTAACATGACAAGCAGATTTACGCTTTGCAGATATACATGAGATGTTTACTACAAATATATGGAATGTGTTAGGATGTTTTCACAGTTTAAAAAAGGCTTTGCAATCAATACTAGGCAATTAGGCTAATGACAGGTTACAACTACAGTTTATAGCAGGACAGTAACTCAGTTTTACACCCTCACATTTTCACAAGATCACAAAACAGAGAGAAAAAAAAGAAAGAAAATTTAACACAAACAGCTGGAGGAGTGTATACACATTTACACAGACACACAAACTTATTTTGACT
Organism: Rhinichthys klamathensis goyatoka; assembly: GCF_029890125.1. Classification (NCBI taxonomy): domain Eukaryota; kingdom Metazoa; phylum Chordata; class Actinopteri; order Cypriniformes; family Leuciscidae; genus Rhinichthys; species Rhinichthys klamathensis. Next base: position 82,219 of record NW_026606684.1, on the reverse strand, counting down.
TCATACCATACAGGTTCAGCGAGATCTGGATTCTGTCATTACATGGTCATGTGTTCCGGAAGTACATAAGAAATATCATCCCAAGGATGGCGGTATAAACCCTGCTTCAACCGCTTCTGGTCCAGATAATGACCTGCATAAAAAGAGATAAGGTTGTTTAAATTACATTACTTCTAACAGACACGTCAGAGATCGAGAGAGAGATCTCTCTCTCTCACACACACACACACAAACCTATGAATCCCATGCTGCGTCCCAACACAAAGATTCCATTCAGTGCTCCGATTTCCACAAACTCATCTGCCTCATCACTGTGCAAGAGAAAGAAAGTGCAAAGTAAGAAAATCTTATTTTTTCAACTACTTACATGAACACTTTTCTTCACAAGTATTATTATTTTTATCTAAAACTATTGAAAATCATTTTTGTTTATTGAAATAAGTTTATTTTCTAAAATTAACTAATTCTAAAATTAGTTTAAGTACTAAAACTGAAATAAAAATAGTTAAATAGAAAACTACTAAAAAAGACAAAAGCACATACAATTACTGAGACTTAGGACATTTTCAACACCTGGCTTGTTTTGAGTGTCTGTTTCTCGTCTATATAGGAACATGGCAATCACGTTCGGATACGCACCAAAACAATCGTTCTGAGATCGTCTGAACGAGGTGGTCTCGTCCCAATTGAAAACAAACTCAACAAACCAAGCGGTTTCAATTCATAACGGGAAATAAAAAGCAGCAGTGTCTGATTAGATACATTGGGTACACAGTTGAAAACCAAAGAGTGCCTCTTCATCTTATAATGTTGTTTAATTGCTCTTTTTCATGCATTGCAAGAATGCTATCCAGAAGAAGACACCAATCCATCTCTAACTGCATTATATAACTGCATATATATTATTTTTTATTTATATACATGTTAATAATTTTAAATATAATTAAATATACATAATTGATCAGTTAGAGCAGGAATGACGGCTACATTCGTATTGCGTGCCGTGTGTCACGACAAAGCCACAATAAGCCCACAGAGTGAACTTGTCAATCCATCATGATGGATGACGCAGAGGAACGTAAACAGGTGAACTTCGACCAATAATTGCTTGCATGTAACTTTCAATAAACACATTTTGGTAGGCTTTGAACTGTTGCCTTGTGAAAGATAACCAAAAAAAAATAAAAAAATGCAACATTGTAACAAATTAAGTCCCTGTTTCGGAAGAAAGCAAACAATCTACAGGTCTGAAACACCCTTAAATGAAAGTTTAAGAAATTATTAAAAAAAAGTTAATTAATACTATAATAGTATATAAATAATACACAAATAACCCTGTTATTTTACACAAGACGTTTTACTCCCGTTTTACTGACCGAGTGAAGCCGCCACAGTTCCTCAGCAGATCCACAAATGCCACTCCAATGAAACCATCAACATTCAGGATAAGGTTTGGTTTCTGATAGAAAGAGAGATTTTATGAGATTAAAAAAAAAAACACCACCACATACGCTATACTTGAATTTTCATCTCGTCACAAACAACATTCAATTACTACATTAATTCATATCTTATGCTTTTAGCAAAAACAGATTATCATCTCATGTTGTTCTGTGTTTTTCCTTTTACAGCTGCGGTTCACATTTGCAGTTGTTCTGTGATTTTTCACTGTCAAAATCTAGCCATTTCAATAGGAATCCACGCATTCGGGAATTTTGTGAGGGCTCGAGTCACTAACTGCGTTTACAATGTACCCTAATAATCTGTTTGTAATCGGACAAAAAAAAAAACAGTCACAAGTCGATCAGGGTTGAATTAGCCAAATCCGTCGGATTATAAATGGTTGTTTAAACCGTTTCTAATCCATTAGATAGGACATGTAAACACTTGATCGATCGGATTGAAAATTGAAACTGGGAAGTTCTGTGTGTGTGAAAAAACAGAAATGACAAAATGTCTCACGGTGCACGGAACGAGCTGTTGTAGTTGAATATAGTGTCATAAATGACTGTGTCATTCTTAAATTGTCCTTCCACTCATCGTCTGTGAAGTGGCGCAGGACAATGTTGTCCCACCAGTCCTTGCTTCAGACTCCTGTCCACAGACGACTTATTTTGGACAAGGGAAGGGGCATTTTACGTATTAATAAAAGCAGCACGATTTGATTTTTTATTTGATTTGAAGCTTGTAACATATAGCTGAGCACATCCACCCGATCGCTTCATTTAGTGTTCATGTAAACACGATGTTCCGATTGAAACAAAAGGGTTCATGTAAACGTTTCTACTGTTAATACCAGGTGTAAACGAGATCCAAAACACATTTGTACCTTTGAGGTGGTGATCTTCTCCACCTCCAGAGCGTAGTCCAGCAGCTGAGTGGCAGGAAAATGCTGTTTCACAAAGTCTTTGAGGATCTGCACCCGCATGTCAGGATTATTGATCTGAAAATCAATCAATCAAGCATGAAAAGCAGTGTGAAATTGACCCATTTGCAATATATAACACGTTTGCGAACATTTTAGATTTGTGTGTGTGTTGGTATACTTACCGATTTGACCCTGTGTCCGATGCCCATAATGAGTTTGCCGTCTTTCTTCATTTTGTTGACAAACTCCATAGGCAGCATGCCACTGTCAAACGCCTTACTGAACTGCTTAGCAGCTGCGTCCAGGGCACCTCCAAAACGGTCCCCCTAAGCAAACACAGAACCAGTGATGAAACAGATACTCTTCTGATGCTAAACAGACTGCATGTGGAAAAAGCTTTCGTGTCCGCACAATGGTCAGGAGTCCCGAGGTGAGGCTGGAGATCAGGTCTTTGCCAGCACGTGCACACACAATGGTGTTATGAGCTCCAGACACAGCAGGGCCGTGGTCCGCCGTCACCATCAGACACATCTCGATGAACTGACATGCATAGCGCGGCAGCCTGCAATATGCACATGAAAATCATTTAGGACTGAGTAATTATGTGAGGGAACTGGTGACAAAACAAAGAGTGAAACACACCTCCTCTGAAACCAGAGCAGGCCGAGGGTGCCGCCCAGCCCGATCTCAGACTTAAAGACCTCAGTAATAGGCATGCCGGCGTAAATGAGCTCCTGCCCTCTCTCATCACAGATACTCGTCATGAAAGACGCAGGCTTACGGATCAGACCCAGCTCCTACAGGGAGAAGGACATACAGATGACTATAAAATATGGAGCGAATTATGTGCCATAATTAAACAAACAAATCCAGCATTTTGCAAACAAACTCGATCTGCTTTGCAAAGGACAAATCGACTCGCAAACAAACAGAAAGCAAGTTGCAAAAACAAAGGTCAATTTGAGTGAAAATGCAGTGGAGTAAGGCTCATTTATTTATATTTGTAAAACACAATATTGGTTACTCCACTGCATTTTCGCTAAAATTGACCTTTGTTTTTGCAAATTGCTTTTTTTTTTTTTTTGCGAGTCGATTTTTCCTTTGCAAAGCAGATCGAGTTTGTTTGCAAAATGCTGGATTTGTTTGTTTAATTATGGCACATAATTCGCTCCATATATAAACCACCAGGCGAGACTGTAAGTGAGTATCTGTCATTCAAACGTATAAATGTTCATACTCACACGTGCCCAGGAATAATCCATTGGCACTGTGGGCGGAGGAACCTCTTTAGCAGGCACGATCACACCCTTGGCTACTAGATTATCATACACAGATCTATAGGATACACAAATATGTGGTTACTGAAGGCCAGTTTAAGTTGTTAAATTCATAAGTAGACAGAGGACACACTTGATGAGTTCTCCTAGCTCATCAAAGCTCTTGGGCACAAATGCTCCTGCCTCTTCCAGAGATTGGTTTTTAGCCACTGCAGTCTCAGACGCCTGGTTAGCACAAGCTCCAGCATGACCAAACTGGACCTAAACACAAAAGTCAGGTTAGAGTCAGTTAATTCAGCCATTAACAATTGAAAGAGGTTACAATCATATTGGTGTCCTAAACAAGTCATTTGAACACATTATACTCAATGCAAATGCTCAATACAGTATGTCTAATATCACTGGGTCATATAAACACCTCAGAGGAGAACAGGGTGGCACAGGTTCCGATGCACCAAGAGACCACAGGTTTGGTGATCCTGCCTTCTTTAATGCCGTTGCAAATCTTGTACTCTTCATTTCCTCCAATCTGTAAGTGAAGAGAAGACCCACGAATGTCATATTGCAGCCAGGCTCTGAGTTTTATAGTGACAGCAAACTCTTATTAGGTTTAAAGGGAGGAAGAATGGTGTAAGTGGCTGAATAAATGGCACACTCACCTCTCCAAGCACAACGATCATCTTGACTCCAGGTGTGTCTTGATACCTCAACACGTGATCCATAAACACAGAGCCTGGATATCTGCAGGAAAGACATAAGCCGCAGGTTTAAACTCTCACGCAAATTGTTAAACTGATGAAATGCATCAAACTATATTTAGTATCAAAGAGATGTTGACTTGAATACACACCTGTCTCCTCCGATGGCAACTCCTTCATAAACTCCATCTGTAGTGCGCGAGATGATGTTGTTGAGCTCATTGGACATTCCACCAGAGCGGGAGACGTAGGCCACACTGCCCGGCCTGTACAGCTTTGACGCCAGGATGTTATCCAGCATCCCACCCGTATTACCAATCTTAAAACAGCCTGGTTTAATACCGCCGACCTACAGCATACACAAACATACACCCACAGCACAGAATTTTATTATTATGAATAAATCATAAATTATATGATTTTATATCAAATAAAATCTCATTTTATTTATGTACATTTTTACATAAATGATTAATAATTATAATAGTAATATTAATAAAACATTGTATATGCATTATATAATTAATAAAAAAATACATAATTCTGTATTTTTATTCTAAAATATATAATAGCAATGTTATTACTAATTCATTAATAAAAAGTTTAACTATTAAAAAGTATTATTTAAAAATAAATAAATTATTACTACTACTATAAATAAAACATTTTTTTTTTAGTTCTAACAAAGTATTACTACTATTATTAATAATAATAATAATAATAAACAATAATAACAACAACCAGTAATAATAATTTTATATGCACTGTAGAATAGTTAAATAATTCTGTAATTTGATTCTAAAATGTATAGTTAATAAATATATTAAAATATCTATTTTATAATATTAAATTATATTACTAATTAATTTATAATATTCAAATTATATAATTATTTAAAATGTATTATTTTAAAATAATTTAATTATCATTATTGTTACTATTACTACTAATACCATAAATTATACAAAAAAATCTATTTTCTGTTTTTTTCTAATATAGTATTACTACTAATAATAATTTTATATTCATTGTAGAATAAAAAAAAGCTTCTGTAGAATAAAAAAATCTGTATTTTTATTTTAAAAATCTGTAGAATAAATAACTAATAATATAAAATATATATTTAATGACCAATCAAGTCATAAATTTCCTAGTCCTAGTCCTAGTCCTAGTCCATAACAAACATTTATAAAGCACGCACACACACACTAGAGTCATACCGTTGCAGGTCCAATGATAGTGACTCCCTTTTCGTCTGCCATTTTGATGATCTTTCGAGTCAAAGCCTCCGGGATACCTTCAGCTATGATCGCTATTGTGCGAATCTATATATATTATATGAAAAAGAAAAAAAAAATCATCAGACCACATTGGTTTGTGAACATGTAAGGATTAGTCCACTGCACAGCACAGCCATATGAATATATACAGTCAGCTGATGCTGATCTCAGACCTGTGGGTACTGCATGGTCTCTATAGTGCTGTCATAGGCAGAGCGGAGGGAGGCAAAACTGATGAGCACATCCACTTCTGGATGTTTCTTCATTGCATCAGCCATGTTCTTGTAGACCGGCAGCAGAATCTCCTTATGGCCCCAGTAAAACTTCTGCTTATGGTCTCCACTGATAAAACAGAAATAATATGTATTAACATTAGATATAGATATGGGGTTAAGTGACAACCTCAAGGCCACATTGTTGAATAGAAATTCACTCAAATACAAGGTTTCCACCACTAGATATCACTCTATAATGACAGCCGTTTCAAACTAGGGTTTTAAATGCATTCATAAGACTCACGTGAAGGGGTAAACCATGGCTGCTACTGATGGCTCCTGACGCGAGCACACATAATCGAAGTCCAGCATGCCCTGCACCGCACGCGTCTGCATCCCCCACACTATGGACTTGGTGTGGTTACTGAACAGAGTGGTGCTTTTGGCTATAGAGATAAAGACAGGAGGACAAAGAGAAGCAACAAAGGGAAGAAAGAAGGAAAAAAAAAAACATTACAGTGCATCTGAGAGTATAACAGAAGGGAATGCTTTCAATACAGTGTCATTTCTTATAAACTAAATGTTCTGAGAAAACATCATGAAAGTAGAGAATATAAGCATAATGTGGGCTTTATAATACAAAATGAATCTGAACATGGCAGAATATGTTTAAATTTTAAATAAGACATTTTAGGGCCATTTGAAGGCCTGGGACTGTGCCATCCAGATTTTACACGCCAGAACCCACTGAACTTACTTAAATGGATAGCTCACCCAAAAATGAAAATTAGCCCATGATTTACTCACTTACTGAAGCCATCCGAGGTGTAAATTACATTCTTATTTCAGACGAATACAATCGGAGTTATATTAAAAAATGTCCTGGCTCTTCCAAGCTTTATAATGGGAGTCAATGGGTATGTTTTTTATAAGTCCATCAAAGCGCATTCATCCATGATGAAAGTGCTCCACACGGCTCCGGGGGTTAATAAAGGCCTTCTGAAGAGAAACGATGTGTTCATGTAAGAAAATTGTCCATATTTAAAACTATATCGACTAAAATAACTAGCTTCTGGCAGACGGTCGTACGCAAGTCGACTTGCGCCAAAAGAGTAACCCTTGACGATGTATGACGTAGATGTAGGATTAACGTAAGCTTTGACGCCTATCGTGGTTCAAACAAACAGGGCTGGGCAACCGCGTTCATCATTACATTGTGCGTCAAGTTCAAGTGTTACTCTTTTGCCGTAAGTCGACTTGCGCACGCCGTCTGCCGGAAGCTAGTTATTTTAGTCGATAAAGTTTTAAATATGGATATTTTTCTTACATGAACGCATCGCTTCACTTCAGAAGGCCTTTATTAACCCCCTGAGCCGTGTGGAGCACTTTTATCACGGATGGATGTGCTTAGAAGTGAGAGCCAGAACAATCCATTTTATTATCGAAAGGTGTGTTTGACCTGAAGTAGCTCTGCCCAGACCGATCGGTGTATGAGATCAAAGTACTGCGAGAGAGATTCAAAACTTAAAGCATACAGAACTGTCTGCTCTCTAATCACACGTCTGGTCTGGGCAGCGCCACTTCAGGTCGAACACACCTTTTGTGTCCATGACTGTTTAAAATCCTCCTAACATGGGTCTGTAGGCGGCACACCAGCCTACCATAAATCTATTCAGTTACTGTGATTGCCTGTTTGTGAGAGTGTGGTCAAAGTGCACTAACCTGCAGGAAGTCCAGCACGAGTCTTTTGAGCTGATGAGTTTTCTGCTCCAGTTTTGACCTCAGAAAAAGAGGCCGATCTGGAGGACGCGGGAGTCTGGGAGCGGGAGAGAGAGGGTAGCAGTAAGAAAGAGAAATATTTATTGGTCATAATGTGATTTTGTCACTCTTTACGGCGACACTTAGGGGCACAAACAGCATATTAAGATGTGATCTCTAAAACCAGTGAAGAAAGACTCAACAGAAAACTTTACTGAAAGCCCTGAATCATCGAATGACATCCTTGAGGCTATAAGAGGTTTTTAATGCAAGCACACGGAAAGTAAGACACATAATCACCCACCGTGGTTCCACCGCTAGCGTTGAGAAGGAAGTTAGCGGTGTGGGCGGCACCACGAGGCTGTGTGGCGATTGGCCTGTGACCTAGTGCCATCCCAACAATAGCGGTCATGTGGGTCTCAGTGCCAAAAACATGAATGGGGATACCAGTGGTCTTTCCTGCACACACACGCACGCACACACACACACAAGACATTAACATGAGATTAGTACGGAACTATTTATTTCTTTGTATACAACGCGCACATGAACAAACTCACCAACTTCCCCCATCACTCTTAAACCTTCCTGGTAGTTTGGGCCACCACGACGGACAAATACAGTGACCTCATGCTCTTTCAGAGGGTCCTGGTAATCTTTGATAGCCCTGACGATACCCTGGTACATATAAAACAGCCAAACAAACACATAATGGGTGGGGGTTACAATATTGAATGAATGAATGAGGCATTTATATAGCACTTTCATATGTACTACTGAACACCCAAAGCACTTTACAATCATATCAGGGGGTCTCTCCTCAACCACCACCAGTGTCCAGCATCCACTTGGATGATGCGACGGCAGCCACAGTACAACAGCGCCAGTGCGCTCAACACACACCAGCTACAGGTGGAGAGGAGAGAGCGTGATAGAGCCAATTCAGTGGATGGGGATTATTAGGAGGCCATGATTGGCAAGGGCCAATGGGTGGAATGTGGCCAGGACACCGGGGTTACACCCCTACTCTTTACGAGAAGTGCCATGGGATTTTTAATGACCACAGAGAGTCAGGACCTCGGTTTTACGTTTCATCGAAGGACGGTGCACTTTGACAGTATAGTGTCCCCATCACTACACTGGGGCGTTAGGACCCACACAGACCACAGGGTGAGCGCCCCCTGCTGGCCTCACTAACACCTCTTCCAGCAGCAAACTGGTTTTCTCAAGAGCTCTCCCATCCAGGTACTAACCAGCATCAACCCTGCTTAGCTTCAGTGGGCAACCAGTCTTGGGCTACAGGGTGATATGGCTGCTTGCATATCATATTCATATTCTGCTAATGCACTGCTAATGCTAATGCAATAATATTCATATTCAGCGAAAGCAGATAGATAGCAAAAATGCACATGGACAGCATGAGGGACTCTCTGATCTAACCTTGAATGTTGCTGCTACGTTAGTGAAGTTGGCAATGCTGCCTCCAATGATCAGGACTTTACCTACACAAGAGAAACGAATGGTGACACATGGGATACCACAAATACATGAAACTACTTTAACATACAGATTACAGAATGTTTCAGGTAACATTTATCAAATGCCCTGGAATATGATCATGGTCTTAATTTGACCAAACACAGGATATAATATATAGTAATTACCTTTTTACGTTCTGGTTGGGAAAAAAAGACTTTAAGACTTAAAGGGATATTTTACCCAAAATGTTTAATTCTGACATCATTATGGAAGTCAATGGCTACTATCAACTGTTTGGTTACCAATATCCTTCAATAAAAATATCTTCTTTTGTGTTCAGCAGAAGACAGAAACTCATACAGGTTTGGACCAACATTAGGGTGAGTAAATGACGACAATTTTCATTTTTGGGTGAACTATCCCTTTAAGATTGCTAACACAAGTTAGTCTATTAACTTTAAATTCAGAAACATTTTTCAAACATAATTCAAATTCTCAGACAGCAACCGGTTTTGTAATGACAACAGTATTGGCACTAATAATTATTTCTTTATATAATAATAAAAACATTAGCTGTTGTTATTCTTATTAATAATAATTCTTTCTATATCACTAAAAATACTTTTAAAATTCTTATAGAGGGAGAGTTGAAGTCTGGGTGTGGGACAACCCCCCCAAAAATGTAATTCTTTCCAGTGAACAACTTTAACATGTCAACAACACTAAATATTAGGGGGAAACGATTAAAGAGTTTACACAAAAACCTTTAGACAAGAATTGTTGTTAAAAAACACTTTAAAAATCATTCTAATCAGTGAAAGATTAATAAAGAAGCAATTGGACAACAAGATTATAATGAACGTACCATCAGGGTGTTTCTCACGGGTCATGAGGGAGAGGATGGTCTTAGCATAATCATATGTTTGTTGCTCACTAGGAGCTCCTGAATACTCGCCGTAATTGGCCAGTTCATTGACACCACCCAGGTCACAAATTGTATCACTATGAGTGAGGAAAATTACAATAGGTTAAACTGTTGGCTAGTAGACACAGAGAGACACAAAAACGCATAACTTCAAACATGTGAAGTGAAAAGTAATGTCAAAAATATTTATCAGGGAGATCCCAATTAAGTCCCCAAATTGCAGAGCAAATAGAGCAAGTCAAATTATCCAGTAAATCTAGCATGGGTTTTATTTGTTTTTTTTTTGTGAGCATTAAATAAGAAAACATTTGGTTTCTTGATCCTCCACTCTCAGAGGACAGCACATACGCATCCTAATTAGTCTCTCTCGCTCGATCTCCTCCCTCCATCCAGAGAGAAGGACAGATGCAGTAGTGAAAGATAAACCTCCAGATAATAGTTATCAAGCATGGATGGGTAATGTCATTTAGCTCTCAGCGTCTGGCTCAGACAGGTATCTGCTTCATCTCTCAGACCATGAAGCACAAGAGTTCTGCTCATTATACCAGCATTTCCCTTCTAACTGTCTCGAACTATAATTTTGCTTTTCCAAGCTACTCTATTAAGATTTAGGATGAATATTTTGTCTGTATGACTTTTTATCTTCTGTGGAACACAAAAGATTATATTTTGAACATGTCTAGGTGGTTTATTTTGTTTGTTTTTTGTCCAAACAATAAAAAAAAAAGTCAATGGTGTCCAATGTTATTTTGGACCCCATTAACTTTATTTGTGTGGGCAAAAGAGTTTTTCAATTTTTCAAAATATCTTTTGTTTTTCTGAAGAAGAAAGTTATACAGAATGAGAATGCCATTTTTGGATGAAATATCACTTTCAATTTAAGCAATTAACACTGAGATTCATCCACACGTGATCCATTTGCATCTATATGCAAACTGGACTTAACTCTTGAGTGACAGGTACCTGTACACAACAGAAGCTCCGCCCCCTGCCACCATGGTCCAGATCCGTCCGCGAGGGTTCAGGAGAGTGAGTTTGAGGCTGGCGCCACTCTTAGCATCTAGATCAGCTATGTATGCCTCCTACAGAAAGGTTATAAAAAGGCTTTTTTTCCTGTACATTTTTGTTAATTCACAAATTGTATCTCATATAATTCTCATATTTTGTTAATTCTCATATACTTTTTTGTTAATTCCCATATAGCTGGGTTTGGTTAACATCATTTGGTTAAAAAAAAAAAGCAACATGTAACATGAACATGTCAGTTCAGCAAAAGTGGATATACTAAGCAAATGCCATAATGAAGCAAATAATTTGCTCATAAATGACAAAAAAGTAAAAACTCCATAAAATGGCTTGTGGACAGTGTTGGCAAAATATGTAATGAAGCAAAGACTCTTCTCTGTTCAACCCATATAGACCAATTATAGCAGCACAACAAACAGAAAAGTAACACATTGTACCTAAATTTATTTATTAATAAGCCAACTCTGATTTTATTCCAGCTAAACCAGTCTGTTATAACAGCTATTGTCTCTCTGTGTGTGTGTGTGTGTGAAAGAGAGACCAATTAAACCAGCCTTCTGTCAGATAAACATAGCATCAATACATCCTGCCAACAGTGACGAAGAGCGGGCGACACACCACTATCTCCCTGCAACGACTCGTCACTGTGTGTGTGTGTGTGGTGAGTTTGAACGCCATTAATGATTTATGAAAGACTGCTTCCAATTAATTATTAAATCATATTCTTTAGAAGAAGTGAAAGTAAGCAAACGCAGCAGAATACGAGAAGTACAAGCTTCCGATTGATGAATCGACAAAAACAGTGATAAAGGCAAGCGATTCCTTCCTGTTCCTTGTTGGGCTTATAGATTAACTCATACAAATTAATATTTAGATGGCAACTGAATCACTGAAAATCTACAATTATATGCAACAAAATACATGTGACAAGTATTGTTACCTCAGGATAGGCCTCTCTGCCGAAGGGAGGGGGAAACTCCACATCACCCCACTTGGCCTTACACAAGTAATCGGCTGTGGCATCGATTTTAGCAGCCATGTCCAGCACATACACTCCATCCTTGGTGACCACTGACAGAGAGAAATAGACCATTTGTTCTTGCCAGCTTGAACTTCACAAACTGATTGCACTTTGCGTTTCTTGCCTGCCTTAGGCAATAATGAATTTGATTCATTTAAATCTCACAGTTACTGAATGCTTTGGGTTGTGCTGTAGATATGTGATATTGAGGTGATGGCAATATTTTGATCTTTATTGGTATATATAATTCTTGAGTCATGCATTCCACTGGATGACAAAGCACTTTTATGGTTTAAAGAAAATGTGAAACTTGTGCATACAGAGCATATTTTCTAACAGGCTGAGAAATAAACTTTTCGCATGTGTAATGATAAAAATGTGATTTATATAGACAAAAATCACAAACAGGAACATCAAAGGAAGTTAGAAACTCACAGAAACAGATGCCATAGGGCACAAGGGATTATTAATTAGCGCACTATGAAACATCTCGTCACCATCAAACAGAATCCATGTTAATTAACTAGCAATCTATCGCCTTAATTTTCTCAAAATTAAATGTTTCTTCAAAACATTCAAAAAAATTTTTGACACCAAGTTGGATCAGAGATCGGCCTTTAGTAATGAAAGAAAATAAGCGTAAACTATTTTTAAGTAAGAATTTTTACCTTAAAATAATGTTTTCAAAATCGTTTCAGTGGTTCATCAAGTTGTGACATGGTGAAATGCACTTATGCCACCGCTTTGCGGTCCACACCATGTAAGATTGCCAGATTAGGTCGCGTTTCTGTAGTCCGAATGAGACCTAAGAAAACTACAAATTTGACTTGCTTTACGGCAAGCGTTACAATTGCTGATAGGTGGAGCGTACTCGACAGTAGACTACAACTACATGTAAGATACCTAGCAGCCGGGTAGCTTTTGAATTGTCATCATGACGGAGTCTGGAAATGAAGGGTATGATGTTGGAGGAGTCGAGGAAAAGAAAACGGGAGCATGATCGAGTAAGAGCTCGAACTAGAGTGAACCTTGGACTGGCTTGCACTCGTTGGCGAGAGGTGAAGGAGGCTGCAAGATGCAAGACTGATGGTCACTTTGCTTTTTTGTTACTGGACTTGTAAGAAATACTATTTTTTTTTAGTTTTCAAAACACTGTGCATGTGCGTATGTTAGATGGTTTTAAATTTCGATTGGCTAATGTTAGATAAGGCGTTAGCTACATGCGAACATATAATTAGTGATAAGCACGTCATTTTGTGTTTATAAACAGTTTTTCTAGCACTGCTGTTCTGAGTTAAATGGCATGAAGATTACAATAACTTCCAAAATCACCTCAAATGTTTGATCGCTTCCAAAGTTGTTGATTCTTAGTTTATGTTTACGTTAGCGTTTTTGATTGATTGCATGCTGCTAGCGTTAGTGAAGTTGGGAGTTGATTTTTGGCGCTGGAGGATATTTGACTGGGAAACTGTTATGTTTTGGACTTCTCAGAGTGAAATTTTAATACATAAGAATGCCAGATACTAAACATGCCGACTTGATCTCTTTTTTTTTTTTTTTTTTTTTAGCTACCAGACACGGCAAATGACATCGACACCTAGTAAACACACATTCACAACTACGGATGCGGTAGGCTACATTATTTACGACAGCAGTAATGGACAAATCCGCTTCCAACCTGTAGGGCGACCGCAGAGAAAAAGTTACTTGGTGTTGCTTTAACATAAGACATATTCTTAGTCATTCAAACATAAGCAAGTAGAACTTTTACTGCCTTGAAAAGAACTGGAAGTGTTTTGTCTTAGGTCTCCATAGAGCGAACCAACAGTGCCAAGACATTGGGAAGAACTGAATCAGAAGTCTGGCTGACAGCGGAGGTGGGGTGGGCTGCTTTTGTGACTTACCAAGAGGGTTGATCTCCAAGTATGTAAAGTATAAGTCTTCATACAGGTTGAACAATCCCACCAGGAAACTAGTCAACATCCTGCAGACAAAAAAAAATAATAAAAAAATTCCTCCATGTAATATTCAATTATTAGAATATTGTGAACATGTTAAACTGACACAAAGTAGTTTAGTTTAGTTCAACACCACAAAATCTAATCACTGACTTAACACACTGAAAATAAGTATGGATTTGTGGTTTAATGACTGTCATTTAAAACTCAAATAAATCAACAAACAAATGGAAGCACAGAGAGTCTGAAATTAAGCTTATTTTTCTTACTCCATTGGAACTTGTTTAAATGATTTTAGATGTACTACTGTTCAAAGGTTTGGGGTCAGTAAGAATTTCTAAAATGTTTTAGAAAGAAGTCTCTTAAGCTTACCAAGGCTGCATTCATTTGATAAAAAAAAAAAAAAACATTTTCAATTTTAATATATTTTAAAGTTGCATTTATTCCTGTGGTGGCAAAGCTGAACTTTCTTATTATTATCAATGTTAAAAACAGCTGTGCTGCTTAATTTTGTTGTGGAAACTGTTGATACGTTAATCAGGATTCTTTGATGAAAAACAAGTTCAAAAGAACATACATTTATAATGATTTCTGTTTCAATTAAATTCTTTACTGTCACTACTGATCAATTTAATGTTTCCTTGCTGAATAAATTAATTTCTTTAAAATAAAAAAAATAAAAACCTGACCCTAAACCTTTGGGTAGATTTTAAGAGAAAATTAAAAAACTTTTTTTTTTTTGTAATACAGACTGTATTGATGTGATATTGCAAGCAAAACAAATTGAAAACAGTGACTGGAAACAGTAACAACATTCAATTTAATGACAGAATCTGTTACCAAAACAGCTGGTGTTTGGAGTAACGAGGGAAAATAAAGGGACACATGAGGGAGGAGAGAGAGTGAGAGAATCATCAGTCATCCACCTCATAAAAAAAAAAAGAAAAAAAGAAAAACTGTGACGGCCTATAGTCCAGAGAACACAATTTATACATGAGAAACGACGAGACGACAGAATAACTGGAGGAAGAGGGAGGGCCTTGTGGGATGCCAGTAAATCAGTAAATGTACTTGGTGAAAGATGACAAAAGGAGATTTAGGAGGAAAAAAATATCCTTTATGCCACAATATTTGAGAGAGGGAGTTGTGTGCTGTTTTTCAAGCTGTGATTTTTTTTTCTAACAGCGTTATATGCAAGTCTGACTGAGAAAGAGAGTGAGAGGAAGAGTAAAAACAGATGGATATATCAGCCAATATCAGCCAATGCTGCCAAACAATCTCCCCGTCAATCTCAATGTCAGCCAAGACGGTGAGGCCAGCCAGAACGAGATGTCAGAGTATGTGTGCGCGTGTACCATCAAAAAGACAGACAGGGTTTATAGACGTGAATTGAATAATACGGGGGGGGGGGGGGGGGGGGGGGACACGGGGAAAGAGGAGAGATCTCATTTGTGTAATGGATCAAAGTGCCCTCCACTACTGCCAGCACAGCTGAGAGCACCTCATTTGATTGTTTTTCCTCCCTTCCCCTTCCTCTTCCACTCTCTCATTTTTACTCACTGTTCTCCTGATATGTATGTACCAGGAGGACCAAGAATTGCCTGCAGCCTCTTGTGTTCAGCAATACAGAGGGGACCGTTAAGAGGGTTTTGAGGTAATTAAATTATGCTTATATTTCCCCTAGAATGGTCTTTACAAGGAAGCTAAATCAACATAAATAAAGAGGAGTGTTATACAGACTTTGTTGATTGTCTGATAAAAAATAAAAAATAAGTAGACCGCCATATTTAAACTTATTTAATGACTAAAAAATTGGAAATTGTAGTGTAAACAGCTCAGCACAACAAAAAAAAAAAGGTTAAATAAACTATACAAAAAACTATAGATGACTAGAGTTAGAGACTATACATTTCACCTCCACTACAATTTTGGGAGAAAATCAGTGCAGTCCTGCAAAATGGAATTAAACGTGGTAAAATGTATTTATATTCATACAATATGTTCTATTTATGCATTTGATCTGACTGTCTGACTCACTCTTTCTTATCTGCAGCGGCGTGTGTGAGGAGCTGACTCTTGACTGTGTCCGCGCTGATCTTCTCATCCACTCCCACCAGGAGCTTCATGGCTTTAGAGTCCACGTCACCCACGTCCACACCGCCCTCATGATGGAAGAGCACGTAATCGCCTTCACGTGTGGCATAGATGCACACATAAAACTCCTCCTCCTGAGGGAAAGTCACAATTGAACAATGTTACCTCTCTCTTTCTAAATGTTGCTCATGCCATGCTGTATATCCATTAACATACAAAATAGATATTACCACCATGTAAATAATATAGCCCCTACTATAAAAAAATAATATAATACATATAATATAATTTTTATATAATACATTTTTATTATTATTAAATAATTCCATTCTCAAAATAATAACGTATAATAAAAATATATTAGATGCAGAATTGTTTAATAACAATAATAATAATAATATAATCATTCTGCTTCTAAAATGAATTATAATAATAATAGTAATAAGTAGTAGTAGTAGTAAAGATTACAATTTAAAATGGTTATTATTGTTATAATTAAATAAGCCAATTTATTAATGGACATAGTACATAGCATTTACAGGACAGGCTCACCTGCTTGTGGGCTACAAAGGGCTCGATCAGGAAGTTCTTGAGAATGCCTTTAGCCTTCCCCACCTGAGAGACAGAGAGATAGAGAGATTTTAAAAGCTTATGCTTGTATATCAGGCTTTCCTTAAGGGATTAAACACCAGAAACTGCCTTCGGTCTGAATCTAAAAGCTTCTCCTAATGAAAAACACACAATGAAAAGAGAATTATGTAAGAGGCAGAAGAAAAGGATACCAGGGATGGGGAGGAGGAGGTAGAGAAGAGCAGAGCAAGTGTTCAGACAGTATAAAGGCTTGTGCTGTGCACCAGTGATTGCACTTCAGTGTTTAGAGACTCGCTGAGAAAAGTGAAAGATTTGACAAGCAGAGCTGCAAGCCAAACACACACACACACACACACACACACACACACACATCTCATTTGTGCTGCAGTCACAACAGTGGGCCAAAAGGCCAGTTGATATAAATCAGCTAGAGAGAAAGAGGAAGGCGAGGTGACATTTCAAAGAGAGGGAGAGAAAAATAAAGGGATGACAAGGTGGGAAAAACAATGAAACGCTCCTTTGAAAGTGGGAGAGTCAACAGGGGCTATGACCAGTCTAGCAGATGAAAGACAGAGAGAGAAAAACAGAAAAATATTACTATATTAAAATTATCATAAAAAAAAAAAAAAAAAAATTATATATATATATATATATATATATAAACGCAAATGTAAGTCTTTCTCTCAGCAAAAAAAAAAAAAACGTTTTTGGCCCTCAGGCAAAAATGTATGCAGGGGCATGATATATAATATATTGGGATGCAAAAACTGTATGAGGCAGTGTTGGTATCTGTCCTTACCGCTGTCTCCCTCATGAGGCGGGGTTTGATCCATTCCTTCACACCCTTCAGATCCAGGTTCACACCCACCAGTCCCAGTTTCCCTCTGCGCTTGATCAGCTGATCTGGCTTAACGACTAACCGCTGGACAGAAACATGAGAAACGCACAATAATCAATCAAATATTGATTATAACTTAAAGTCATGCTGCCAATATTATTGCAAAACAACATTGCATGGAAAATACACATATGTTACAATCTGTGACAAAATCCAAGGGCAAGGCTGAAGTAAAATGGACTATAAGATTTAAACAGTTTGTTCTAAAAAAAAAAAAAAAAAAAAACATCCTAAAAACTCTAAGTGTAAATTAACAAAAAAGAAATTTTCAATGTGGTCACAAACAGAAGGCAGGAGGATGATCAAATGAAATTTGAGATCTATATGTGAGTGACTTCCTAATTAAACCGTTCTCTATAGCGGTCTCTCGGTCACTGGAGACGGAGAGACATGAGTCATATCTAATGTGATTTTACCCTCTGGGCTCCTCCATAAAGGTGATTAAGAGTGCTTTTTCAGCAGAAACTGTCTCTGTACTGTCATTTGAGAAATTCTGCTATGCTCACTTTAGCTGCTTTAATTGACCTACTAGTGAAGTAGCATACTAATGACTGCCATCCTCGATGTCTCTCTATATGATTTCTTTTACTCATTTACCCCTCATGCTGAGCCCTCAACAGAACTGCCCTGCATAAAGGTCTCAGTCTAATTAGATGGAAGTGTTGGCAATAGTAAGACTTCACAGGATTCTTGAATCATTTGGAGAAACTACTTAAGACTATACGACAAGAACAATCATTGTAACAGCATTATATGCATTATATTTGTATTGCAATAAAATACTATGTACATTTCCTAATGCTTGTTAATATTTTTAAATATATAATTATAATATAAACATTTACAATACAATTGAATTAAGATTTAACTGAATTCATAATATAATAATTATAATATAATTTAACAATATTTAGGATATTGTTCTATTGATCTAATTTTAATCTATTGATATTGATCTACTCAAATTTTTTTTTTAATTAATATTTGCTGAGATTGATCATGAGGTCTTTGGTCATTGAGTTGCACCACATGGCCGTATCAGTTTCATCTCAAGCCCAAATGTTATCCCATCCCCAGGTCAGTTACTTCCAACAGCTGTCTTACCTCCGTCAGAAGCCAGGGGTGATCCTGAGCCAGTCGCTCCCAGTCAGTTTCTGGTGTCACATTAGCATAGCGGAATCGGTTCTGTACGGCGGCTGTAGTGCAAATGTGTTTGTAAAGGAATTCCTTCCCCGTTTGCTCGGAGATGGCTTTGGCTGACATGATGCTAGATGACTAAAAAAGCACTGCAGAGAAAGACACACAGCAACAACTCATTAACCATCAGCCTTGAGACCAATAAATGAGCAGAAACCTTTCAAAATGCTTTACGAACCTGCAGCGGGTATGCATGTCTGATCAGTGCAATGAATAAATCAAGAGAAAGACTAATAAGGCTAAATAAATAAATCAACAAAAAAGCTAAATAAAAAGTAATTAAAATAAATAAGGCTAATAAATAAAAAATACATATATACATAGTTTCTGCAAGATTTGCTTAAGTTAGGTTGGCATGTCTTTAAAATGCAATAAACAAATTCAATACATGGCTTAATAATTGCTTTGTCCGTTTCGCTTTATCCAGGAAACTGACCAGGAACTTGAGTGGCTAAGTAAAACTAACACCCTAACTAACACATTTAAATATAACATCTACATAGCATCCTGCTGAAACAAACGTAATTTACAAATATTCTGTAGAATTTGTCATTATTTGCAGGCATTTTCTCTTACGCTGGATTACATTTGTCTTTGTCACCCAGTTCATCTGCTGATCTCTCTCTTTTTACCTTTTCCTGAATTAGGGAAGGCAGCTAAAAATAGGCTTGATGCTCACCCTGATTTGATTAGACATGGACTTCGTGCAGTGCCACAAGACAAGAGCAACCATTGCAGTCTGACTGACACATAACAGAAGCACAATCAAGTACAACTGCACTAATCAACTAAGCTTTCCTAAACCAAAAGAAAAGAAAAAACATCCAGACATGGCATAGAGTATTGTATGAGGTAGACAATATTGTATGACACTGTCCTCATAACCAATTTCAACAAATCTTATGGCACACAACACCTATATGAGCTAGAAGTTATGATTCCCATTCTCTCAGTCAACAGTGCCAAGCAGTGAAAACTCTCATACATGAGTGCATTTGTGATTGGCAGGCTAAAGTCCCATTCAAATGACATCACAGCCGCCTGTCTGAACCCTGTCAGGACATGCAGTAGAACGAAAGTGCCAAGCTGTCAGCGGGGTCAACACAACCCGTTTTTGTTTAAAAAGAAAAGATAAACCAGTTGGCAGAGAATGACAAGCGGGGCCAACCATCTCAATATGCATTTAGCACTATACTGGCTCTGTACTGGCTAAAACAACACAGACAGCATAAACTAATGCTGCAAAAATTATTACACGACCATTCAAAAGATTTTTGGGCGTGAGTGTTATAAGAAAGTACTAGTTTAACAACTAGAAATGATTACTATTATTTAGCAATGCATTAAATTGATCAAAAGTTACAGTAAAATACATTTACAACATTATACAAGATTTCTGTTTCAAATAAATTATGTTCTTTTGAACATTCTATTCAAAGAACCCTGAAAAAAAATGTAACACTGTTTCAACAAAAATATGAAGCATCACAGCTGTTTTCAACATTGATAATAGTGATAAAATGTTTCTTTAACATCAAATCATCATATTAGAATGATTTCTGCAGGATCATGTGACACTGAAGACTGGAGTAATGATGCGGAAAATTCAGCTTTGACATCACAGGAATAAATTACATTATAAAATATTTTAAAAGTAAAAAATAGTTATTTTAAATTGTAATATTTCACAATATTACTGTTTTTATTTTTTATCAAATAAGCCTTGGTGAGTATAAGCGACTTCTTTTAAAACAATTTAATAAATCTTACTGACTCCAAACTTTTGTATGTAAGGCCGTCTTATTCGATCCAATAGCGGAATTCAAATTAGCGGTGAAGGTCTCACGCGTGTTCCGTCTCTTCCCATGTCAAAGGCATTTTTAATTAAATGCAATACATTTTATCTTATGTATTAACTCGTTCCATCTGACTCCATAAAATGAAAAGGTTTTTCAATGATATCTGTGCATCATTAAATAAACGTTAATGTTTGACTATTCCTTTTAACTCCAATGAAAATAACGTCAAAGTCTGTTAGAATAATCAAATAAAACAATTTATTATGTCAGGTAAAAGTATTATGCCAATTTCATAATCAGTTCAAAGATCATCAATACAAAACATCAAATGCTCTAGGATAAGAGAAATAGATGCAAACCCAACATTTAAGAAATACATGAGCTAACCTCACGGGCTATATGAAATACAGAAAGAGCCCTGAGCTCTCGTTGCATTTTCCTTATATAGCCAGACCTTTTTTGATATGTAAAACATGAGACAAATGGTCAGAAGGTGTAAACTCAAAAACACACCCTTCTGTGTGCAAGATATTTCTATATTCTTAAGAACTTTATTACCTTTTGATTTACTTCTTTTGGAATGAGACATTTGTACTAGTCACCCTGAGACCTTTAAAATGATACTAAACACAATCCTTAACGATAATCATTCACATTAAAACCATATATATTCTTGTGTGAGTTTTAAGTGTTACTGAGAGAGAGAGAGAGAGAGAGAGAGAGAGAGAGAGAGAGAGAGAGAGAGAGAGAGAGAGAGAGAGAGAGAGAGAGAGAGAGCGAGAGAGCGAGAGAGCGAGAGAGCGAGAGAGCGAGAGAGCGAGAGAGAGAGAGAGAGAGAGAGAGAGAGAGAGAGAGAGAGAGAGAGAGAGAGAGAGAGAGAGAGAGAGAGAGAGAGAGAGAGAGTCAACCAGTTCTTCCAGTCTTACAATGGTAGTGTATGTGATATTCTGAATTTATTTTTTAACAGATAACATATTTTTCCATATACCGGTAAGCATCAGCAGCTATATGTTCATTGTATTTTTTGTTTAAAGACCCTTTGATCTTGCAAACAATAAACGAATAGGCTTCTCACAACATTACAAAAAAGAACTTGTTACTAAGGAATGCTCTAAATAAGAATGACGTTTTATCTTCTTTATGCACCTTGATAATAGTCTAACTGTTTCTAAAGCTCCCCTTCTGTAATGAGAATTAATGGATGCATGTGGCGAGGAGAACAGAGCGTTCAGTTAGTAGACAGTCAGGTCCTTGACCCAAACAATTTACTAATGAAGAGAGCGGACCAACATCCTCCCTGCACATCTCCCATCCAGCTCACTGGAGTGCTGTAAATTAACGTACAGACTACAGACTGAGAAGAAAGCAACGTATTTAGAGCCAAAAAACATGACGCAACATCTTACAATACCCAACTTCTTACTCGCACACATACATATGCACAAACACATTCCTGTATATCCATGGATATCAAGTACGTACATCTATTTGCCCAGTGCAATGACTCATCACTTCCTTTGGCTGATGTTTTCAGTGATCCTGGATTGATATCCAGGATCACTTAAAACATCAACCAAAGGAAGTGATGAGTCATTGCACTGGCCACACTCGACTCACAGGTCAGTGATGTAAAATAAGTTAACCACAATACGACAGATAACCAAGTAGACTTGTGAAACCAACACTGCATCCAAAAATATTTGATGTGCAGCTTTTAAAATGAAATAACCAAATAGAGACAAAGCCGGTATATTATGGAGCAAAGTTATATTATACAGAGTTATATGCATATTACATTTTTCTGTTTGTTGCTGTAATCTGATGTCTACAGACACATCTCCTAAAAAATATCCTAGAAAAATAAACACTAAATCTCCAGTAACTTCCTATTAGCCAATTTCATCAAAACAAGAAAGTACTGTAGGATTCTGACAGCTTACAATCACTGACAAAGATCCATATTTATTAATTACAGTTTTAGAACAATAAGTACAGTAACAGTGATGGTTTCTGTGGTACATTTTTGTAAGATGGATGAGCAAGAGAAAAACTGGCAGTGTATCTCTAGATTCAGTAGATAGATAGTCTCCACTACAGCGACTGATGTGTTATGTACTTTCCTATATTACTGAGAGCGCTGTGGAGCGTTTTAGTAGTACTGATTTTACTGCACGCAGAATCACATCACCAGTGCCCTGATCTGATCCCGTTTACAATGGTGCGGTCAGATGGTAATGCTGTGGTACTTTTCTGTAAGTGCAGGCCAGTTGCATCATGCACACTAGCTCATACTGCGATGCACAGCTGGTTAAGGGGTCGAGTTGCATCACACTAGTAGTGATGCAGCTGATTTATAACTGTGTTTTCCTCAGTCACAAAACAGCAGCACTATCATTCATCACATAGGAAGGATGCGGGGAGAAGGGGGAGTCATACTAAAGATATTGATCTTACTACCCTCCACACAAATCCAACACACGTCTGATACAAAAATTTGTATTAGACAGTTACATTTGAATAACACTAAAGAAATTGCAACACCAAATCTAAAGTTTATGACTGGAGTTATTAATCTCAGTTCTATCCTGATCCTGAACTCATCTAAAGCGTAAGGATGGATCCTCCTTATTTAAGCTCAAGCTTATATAATGCTTTATTCAAATGCGGATTCACTTTAATTTACTTTTATTAAATGTCACACATTACAGCAATCCATTTAAACATTTATTCTTATCAAACTAATCAGTATGTTAGTTGTTACTAGTATTTTTTTAATTGCTAGCGAGTAATCCATTTGAGACTCAATTTCACTAGTAACAATTCATTAAATACAATTACTTATTCCTTTGGTACTAGTAGTCACTATACTAATAGAATAGTTATTTGGTGCTACAGGGATAGTGACTAGCAGCAAGAGAATAAGTACTATGATTTAATGCATATGTACTAGTGACTTATTGATTAGTCATAACTGCAGTATGCACTAGTGACTAATTGAATAGATACCATTTACGAATAGAATTAGTAACAATGTGCATGTACTAAAATCTAACAGTAACTTACAACATAAAATAGATACTAGTACTTTTAAGGAATACATGTTTAAACGGCTTCCCATAACCTGACAAACATATCTAGACTACAAGTAACTAAAGGACATGAACATTTGTTTTAATTCTTCTTGTGTGCTGTATTTGTTTGTTTTCTTTTTCAAGAAAATAACATGCACCTTACACTTCCGTATACGTGAAAGGTGTTAACAGCCCTTCATTCTTTCATTTAAATGACAGGTAGAGACCAGTAGAACCTGTCTCCATACGGCTCTGACTGATATTCATGATGAAAATAACAATAAATGTAACGTTAGATAAGCCACGCTAAGGTTCGTCAACACTGATCTACAGCGTTTTGAGCAAAAAGAGCTGTGTCACTGTTGGTTTTATATTCTGTTTCATTTATTTCGCTAACGTTACATTTACTCCCAAATGAAAGACTGTTTCCAGTAGTCAATGTTTATATTACTAGTAATGTTACCTTGATGTTTTAAGCCACTTACCGGTCTATGTAAGATTTAGGATAGGAAGTTTTCTCTTTTCAGGGATTTCCTACTGTACGAAGTCTCTCTGAGTATGTTGACAGTCGAGATATGGTTGCAGGAGGAGACACTTTTCCTCCAGACAGCGTGGCTGCTTGCTCGCTCCCTCCCTCACTATCCTTTCAGCTTTTCCTGTTTTCTCTACGCCGACATCTGACGATGGCCTTGGCTGATTTCTTCTGTCTCTGATTGGCTCTCACCATCCGCCGTGATTCGAGGCCGCGCCCACTTGAACAGTGAACAATCTGTGAACAATTCATCGGACCAGGGTTTGATTGGCTAATTCCGCGCCGCTCGGCCAATCAGACTGGACCATCAGGGGTTTAGCAACGCACCTCAATGACCCGATTGTGCAAGGTGGACTGAAACTGTTTGAGTTTTGAAAGTGAGGATTTCTAAAATTAGTTGTCACAATCATTTCTATTTTGCCAGACAACTAAACAAGCATATCTAGTAATTGCGTCATAGTGCACGCAGAGTCTGGCCACATAATCAGGTCATATTATATTAATTATATTATTTAATTTATAATTACTTAGCCTAACTATGGATTAGCAAGAAGAATGGCACTTAAAATATTACAACAGATAAAGCAAACCAAAGTATTGAAAAGTACAACAACCATTATTGTTATAAAATAATATTCACATTTGCCAACCAAAGATCGAATCATTAATCATTATACAGTGGTGTGAATAAGTTATTACCCCCATGCTAAAGTTGCCTAAAAAGAGGAATAAAAAATCATCTTTTGGAAATTGATCTTAATGCCTTAATTAGAAAAATGAGGAAAAATCCAACCTTTAAGGACACCAATTTTCTTTGTGTATGAATAATGTATCATAAATAAATAAATGTTCTTCCTTAAAATACAGGGTGCATAAGTCAGGCCCCCCCTATGTTAAATTCCCATAGAGTCAGGCAGATTTTTATTTTTAAAGGCCAGTTATTTCATGGATCCAGGATAATATGCATCCTGATAAAGTTCCCTTGGCCTTTGGAATTAAAATATCCCACATCATCATACATACCCTTCACCATACCTAGAGATTGGCATGGGGTACTTTCCATAAGATCATCTCTCAATGCAAATCAAACCAGCTATTAGGCTAACTGAAATAAAACCATGCCAATCTCTAGGTATGGTGAAGGGTATGTATGATGATGTGGGATATTTTAATTCCAAAGGCCAAGGGAACTTTATCAGGATGCATATTATCCTGGATCCATGAAATAACTGGCCTTTAAAAATAAAAATCTGCCTGACTCTATGGGAATTTAACATAGGGGGGCCTGACTTATGCACCCTGTATTTTAAGGAAGAACATTTATTTATTTATGATACATTATTCATACACAAAGAAAATTGGTGTCCTTAAAGGTTGGATTTTTCCTCATTTTTCTAATTAAGGCATTAAGATCAATTTCCAAAAGATGATTTTTTATTCCTCTTTTTAGGCAACTTTAGCATGGGGGTAATAACTTATTCACACCACTGTAGTCTACACAAATTCAGAAGCTTTTAAAGGCAGGCTCCCCAGGCAGCGCAATCTTTCTTTTAAAATTAAATTTAGCTCCATATCTAATGATTAATCTCAGATAAGATCAAAGTGATGCAGCTTCTCAGGTGAATGAATTGGCCTTTACAAAGGGCATTGCAGCACTGGCTGTTGCTAATGCACTGTTTGGCTCCTCTGTCCAAGGCAGCATCAGTTAATGGGTTTGAAGGGCTCCAGCCAAGAGATATGACTCAAGCTGAATTTACAAAACAGACAGTACAGGCTTTAAATATAGAAACATTGCCTTTGATCACTGGATGTCACCAGTGTTTGCAGAAGCAAGACTTTGATAAGTCAGTGTGGAGACCACAAGTTTAACAGCGTGGCATAGGGGGTCAGTGCCAAGCTGCAAGAAAACCATTATAACTATGTGAAAAGTTAGCTTCATATTTGTAATGCAGTGAATTTTAATGATAAATCCATCCATCCATCCAGTATATATATATATATATATATATATATATATATATATATATACACACACACACACACACACACACAGTGGCTTGTGAAAGTATTATCCCTTCATTTTTTTTCACACTTTGTTATGCTGCATGCCTTATAATAAATCTACACTCCATACACCATAATGACAAAACAAAACAAAAAAAGATCTGTGATAACTTTGCAAATGTATTAAAAAGGAAAAACTGAAATAAGTACATTGCATAAGTTTAACTCACTACTTAGTTAAAAGCACCTTTATGGCCTCGAGTCTTTTTTGGGTATGATGTGACAAGCTTTGCACATCTGCATTTGGGGATTTTCCACCATTCTTTTCCTCAGATCCTCTCAAGCTTTGTCAGGTTAGATGAGGTTGTTCCAAACTTCTCCCATCAAGGTTTATAGAGGCTACATGCGTCTGTGAACCTTCAATGCAGCAGAATAACTTTTGTTTTGTCTTCGTCAGATCTGTCTTAATAGAATCCTGTCTCTGAGCTCTACAGACAGTCTCTTTGGCTTGGTTTTTGCTCTGATATGCATTTTCAGCTGTTAGACATTTATTGAGAGGTGTGTGCCTTTCCAAATCACACGCATTCAATTGTATACTATTTGCCATTAACTCCACTTAAAGTGTAGCAACATCTAGAAGCGAATTTGTAATTATATTTTTTTATAAATTTGCAAAGTTATCACAAATCTGTTTTTGCTTTGTCATTATGGTGTATGGGGTGTATGTTGACAAATAAGTAATTTAAAGTAGTTTAACATAAGGCAGCAAAATAATCAAATGTGAAGAAAGGAAGGGGTTTGAATACATTTGAAAGCCACTGTGTGTGTATGTGTATAGTATATATATGTATGTATTATATATATATATATAAATAAAAGCACCTCAAGCATATTTAGAGAAATGAGACTTAGCAGGAAATGATCACCTTGGAGATATTGAGCATGCTGATACAAACATACTGTCAAGGCAAGTCGTGCATGTCAGAGAGAGATAAATATACGTGGGAGGGCATATTTATATCAAGACTAAACAAACATTTGCTTACCTCTCTGGTTGGTCAACTCACTTGCTGTTAAGCTACATCAGTATGATTACATGGTCTTCCATCTAGATTCTAGAAGCTTTCAGTGGTGACAATCACCACCTACTGGCAAAAGCAGAACACTGACACATTCGTGAGTGAAATAATAATGGGATATGCACTTCTGATGACTGTCAACAACTAAAACTTGTGTATTCACAAGCATCTCAAAGCACAGGAGTCAACATTTGAAGTGGTTAAAAAAAAAAAAAGGTAATCAAAGTTGTCCTAAGACAAGAACAGGTATTGTTCAAAATTCATGTATAACTTTGATGAAAGGTTTTGATCCACTTAAATGTTGACTACTGTAGTTATTTCGCCTGCATTAAGATTTTTAAATTTCCTATGAATGCAGAAACCGGTGCGGATTAGGAACCAGATGTTAGCTGTGGTTACGCATAAACTAATTTTGGGCAAAGGTGGAAACTATTTGAAGAGGAATGAATGAGCATTAAGCCACCCACTTGGTAAATTTATTACACACCCTTAATTAGAACAAGCTAAAGAATAAATTCAATCCCAGAAACATAACTTAAAACAAGAACAAAGCCAAGGTTGTCAGAGCCAAGCACATTCTTTATTAAATGTACAAAAAACAAATGAAAATCAAGGTAAGTGCAAAATTTTGTGCCTTGATATCAGAGACTATGAGAAGCATGGCTTCGGCCATCTAGAAACCTACAGAAGAGGAAGGCACCAGACAGATGCTTGTCACAGTATTTAGAGTGCACATTTTTCAAAGAGAGAGAGAGAGAGAGAGAGAAAGAGATAATTTACTATAACATGTGAATATACTGGATTTATGAAAGAGCTGACCATACAGATATAATGAAGAGAAGCACAGGCATGTCTTATCCGACGTCATGGGCTGTAAATTCAAAAGAGGTCTCCGATGGTTTGACCAACACTGTGTAAACGGTAAGACAGTTTAGGAAAATGTTCACAGGGACAGACATACACACTTTAGCATAGAAACGTCACAGAGAGTATGTAGTCTTACTGGATAAAAAGAAAAACCTTTGTAAATATTACATGATTGAAAGGAAGAATAATGTGGGTTGTTTTTTTTGCAAAAGGCACACACACACCTGATCACTATCAGAGGAGTGAGAATATAACAACTGTGCAGAATGAATTCTTGGAAATGATCAGCTCCACAAAGGCAGAAGAGAGAGACACCAAAGAATCACATACTAAACTAACAGATTTATACTCAATGCCAAGACACCCTGTGTTGAAAGATCAAAATGCTCTTTATTTCCTGAAATAGAAGATCTAAATGTAAATTTAGAATGAAAATCTTCTAAAATACAGCAAAACCAGCCTCAAACTGAATTTGAAGGCAGTTCGAACCATGTTTCTGGACTAATCAAC
This sequence comes from Rhinichthys klamathensis goyatoka, assembly GCF_029890125.1. NCBI lineage: Eukaryota > Metazoa > Chordata > Actinopteri > Cypriniformes > Leuciscidae > Rhinichthys > Rhinichthys klamathensis. The sequence goes on along the minus strand of NW_026606684.1, from coordinate 53,572 downwards.
AAGAACTGAGCTTGGACAGAGTACAAATCAGTAAAGTTGTGCTAAATCTAAGTGTTCTACATGAGTCACGTGTAAGGAAGACCAATCGTGAATGTACCTGTGTAAAGGGAACAGGGATGGTGTGGCGGCCAAACAGCCGTGTGAACTAGCTCCTAAAGCAAAGTGAACTTTCCAGCAGAGTGAACCATGACCTTAAGGCAGATACTAAGGCCTCGGAGCTTGTGTTGCCAGGAAAAAGCAAAAAAGGCACCAGCTAAGAGAAACCCGGGAGCCAGCAGGCCGCTTTGGAACGTCTGGTCTCACAGTGCCTGCCAAATCAACCCAAGCCATCCCTGTGCACACACTAAAGCTGCGAAACATACACGCAATCCACCTACACACATGCAAAAACACAACATCATCCTCAGCCAACCGAGGGCCAGAGCCCTTAGGAAAAATGTCTTCTTTCCCCTCTCTCCTCCTCCTCACTTTCCGCTCACAGGATGGTACACTTTTTCTTTTTCTTCTCTCCATCCTTTTTGCCCTGGTCACTGGTAGGCTTGTCTTCAGAGAAGCTAGAGTAGGTGGTGTCTGCGGTAATCGGTTCCCTCAGGGCAAGGAACCAACGGCCCTCGTTCAGGTAGGACAAAGTGCCCAACTCCATCTCGACCTGGGTGCCCTCCTTGCCCTCTTTCTGCAGAGCCAGGATATCCAGCAGATCCAAACCGGTCTGAACCGACTCCACGCCAGCAGAGCAGCCTAATGTGACGTGGGCACGGCTACCCACTGGGAGAGACTCAGCGCTGGGCAGGAGGGCCGGAGGAACGCCATCCTTGTCCGCTCCCTCAGGCCACAGCTTCATCTGGGTTTCTGTCAAAGCCACACGGGCCCCAAACGTACGAGGGGTCACTATGAGGGCAGTGACTGAGAGCTCATCAGACTTGCCAAACGAATCTTTGACTACCTGCAAGAAAAATGATGGTCAAATAAGTACTGTATATTTTGGTAGGACTTTACAATAGTTAAATGTGTTAACATTAATGCAGTTGGTTTCATGAACTAACAATGAATAACAATTTTACAGCATTTATTAATCTAGTCATTCACACATGTATCCATATACACCGACACATTCCCACCAATGGTATTTGCATTTGTTTCCCCATACTTGCACATGTATTACTTACAAAATACTAACTTGTCTTAAACTGTTTATTTTACATCGGTTATATATACTTATTAGCACTGTGGTCAAATATTGTTCTGTTTATTTGTGCTTTATAAATTAATGAAATTACAAAGGTTTTAAATGATTGATTCCAGCTAATATTATAATACTGTAATATTTTATATAGTAAAAAATATTCAGCCAGAGTATTAGTTAATGGCTGAAAAACTGACCTGTAGCTCTGCATACTCTTTTGCCCCCTCTGCTTTGCCATAGTCACAGAACTTTGTAGTGCAGTGGAGGGGCAGTGCATTCTGGAAGTACTGCTCAAGGTCCACCTCTTTCTCTGCCTCACCAGTAACTGGGAAACCAAAAACAAAGTCAGCAACATATCCACAAGCCCTGAGAAGAATCATGTGTGTGCGTTTACACAGGCAACTCACATTCACTGATGTGTTCTTTGAAGGCCTCCAATGTGTCCAGAGTCTTGAGAAAGTCCATGGTTGCACACTTAATTCGCTCCTCTTCCTCTGGAAGCAGGAACCAGCCAAAGAAGAAAGGCAGTTCTGGCTCTTTCTGCTGGGTCTCGGCCTCTTTTGGAGGCTCGGCTTGAACCCCATCAGCCTCTGGTTGTGGTACCTTATCCTCTCCTCCTTCTGTCTTAGTCACCTCACCTTTATCAGATTTTTCAAGCTTGGCTTCATTCACAGCAGTGGGTTTGGACTCTGGCTCTTTGGCAGGCTCCTCTTTCACAGCTTCTTCCTCCTGCTTCTCGGGTACGGAATTCACTTGAACCTGTGGCTCCTCAGATTCCTTCTGCTGTTCTGGCTGAGGGAGTTTCTCCGATGACTCGGCAGCTGGGGTTTCCTCGGGAGATTTCGCTGGAGCCAGCTCGGGTTCAGATAGTTTGGCAGGAGGCGCTTCAGATTCTGTCGCTTTCTCCTTTTCTGGCAATTCCCCAGCAGAATGCTCCATCTCAGGGGTTTTCTCCTGCTCAGAGGCCGCTTCTGGAGGACCTGCTGCTTCTGAAGGTGCCTGAGCCACCTCTCCAGACTTGGGCTCCAGTTTCTCCTCTTGCTGCACTGCCACTTCCTGTGTCTCAGCAACAGCCTCTGGAACTTCCTGATTCTGTTCAGCTTCCATTGCTACACAGCAGGCCGCTTCTAAAAAACAAGACAAGTTTGCAATAGTGAGTGTGAATGCATTTTTAAGGGAGACCACAAACAAGATGAATTACATGATCTGAACTACATGCAAATGTTAACAAAGGGTTAAATGACAGGCAGCTCCAGGAACGCTTGGTTCAGATTAACAGAAACTCACAGCAAGCCTGTCTTCCAATTGCCCAGAAATGCAAAGCAATATACACCTGAACATGGTAGTTGAAACGACAACTTCTTTAGACCCTTCACAGCACATAGGCTCTAGGAAATTTCAATTTTACAACTTCATATTTCAGTTCTACAACCTCTGTACGGAGTCCAGCTCTTGTCCTTCTAAGCAAATCTGGAAACCACTGCTCAGTTTAGACCAGTGCACATTCGAATTCATATGAAATAAAACACCACAGTGCATTTCTTGTGAAATTTGAGAAGCCATCAGACTACCAATGCAAGAGCTGCTTTTTCTCTGGCTTACACATTACTTTGCTTTTTATCTACATTTCTCTTGGTCTCATATCTTTAACTCTTAAAGAGGCCTAAAGAAACCCACAGAAACTGTAAGCTGGAAGACTTCAGTTTCAATGATACTCAGTTCGCACCATCATATAGCAGTCTTCTAAAGTAGTAGTTGCTAGATTTCAGAGTAATAAGCGGAAGTACAGCTGTAGCCCAGATACATGAAACAGTCACCCAATGTCAAATGACATGCTTTTATTGTGAAACCAGTTGTCATCATATTTTGGACAACATACATCTGTTCCCCATTTTAAATGGAACTATGCAAATCTTTAGAGCTTAATCAAATGACAAACCTATCAGCCAGACAAGACCAGTCACATCTCATGGGTTTAAAAGGCACCCATTACGTACACTAAATAACACAAACTCTTCAATGCAGATGCAGAGGCTGGATTTTAAAAAAGCAAGGCTTTAATTTAACCTTGGCCACGGTCCAGATACTGATGAAAAGTGTGTGAAAAGCAGAAGCTGGGGCCTGTTTTACAAGAGCCCAGCAGTGAGCCATGAGACACAAACACCTGCACATAATTTGGGCCACTTCTTTGTGGCTGTGCCTAACTATCAAGTGAGCTCCCTACTTAACAGTATTTCTAGGACGCAAACACATTCTGAGTCATTTCAATGTGTCTGATTCCCAAAATGCTGTCAAGGTAGGCAGCTCACTGGATTTTGATCCGCACCCTTTGTGTGATCAAATTAGATTCGGGCACGCGACCTAATCTATGGAAGACAAAGAAAACCCAAAACGCCCTAGATTCACTTAGACAGTAGCGACGAATCAAGCAGAGGTCACGCGACACACGCATATAACTGTAACGTTACTTGATTTAACGACATTGAGCACACACATTTTAGATAACTTGGTGGCCAATTTGTGCGCCGATTCAAAAGAAACGCAAACTACACTTCATTCAACGAATCTCTAAATCTACAGAAGCTTGTAAATGAATATGATGAAATAAGCGAACTCCGTTAATTAGCGGTAACAATGTTAATCCAGGGATTCGGGGAGTGGCAGTGCCCGGCCACGCTGCATGCAGACAAAACAAATCAGCGTGGCAATGCCTCGCGCAGCTGGAAAAGAAAGCACACCACAAACACATTTTTTGTTACATCTAAACCCTTTGTTTATTTTCGACTTGTATAAACATAGATTTGCATAATCAAACTTATTGGTTGCAAATATGATAAACAAGATTAAAAATGTAATAGTCAGCGCACAGCGTAAATGCAACTCACTTGATTACAACGTTGGCAGATGTATGAAAAGCTGTCACCGTTTCCCGAGGCTAATGGTTCAAAGCACCGTACAGCCAAATTCCACGTTTGTCCAGAGCGCTGCGCTGAAAACCCCCGCCTGGCCGAGCACTAGCAATAATCAGGAAACAAAACGGAAACCACTGGCTCTTGAGCACGCTCCCTGCGTGCACGAGAGCGCGGCCACGGAAGGGAGAGGCAGATAATACAGAACAGAGGCAAATTTTAAGCGCGCTCCCGCTACTGCTGTGTGTGCACGTCACCAGCCTTTTTTTGACATCTTACTGCTCATTTTTACGTCTCAAATTATCATATGGTTTAATTCCTACATTATTACAATTCCATCTTAACTTTAATTTTGTAACAATGACAACTCTAAATAGGCTACTGTAAATCTCTTAACCCCGGTTTCACAGACAAGGTTTAAGCTTAGTCCCAGACTAAAATTCATGTTTGAGCTGTCTTAACTGAAAGCGACTTACACTGGCATATCTTAAAATAAACAGTGCCATTGTTTTGTCTCAAGATACATTCCAGTATTTTTTTTTTTTTTTCTAAGGCATGTTTATAAAAGCTACTTAAATGTCCTAATTGAACTAAGGCCTAATCCTGGCTTAATCTAAGCAGTCTAAAACTGTTAGTAGAGGGTGCGAATCAATTATGTGTTGCGAGGGTCACATACAGGGCAGGACTGAGGACCCCTGGGTTTGAGTTTATGTTTGGGCCCTATGACAACAACTAGAACATCATTATGGAGTAGCACAAACTACACAAAAATTTAAATATGCTTTGAGGTTCCTAGATCAATTAATATGCAACATGCCTAGCCTTGTCAAAGTTTAGAGGTAATATTAAACATTGCAATAACAATATTAAAATTAAATACAATAAAATACATGAGATTCTCTCTCTGTTGAAAGATCAAAACCATGAAATAGCCTAACACTGAGCATTAAAGCCAAAGGACAGTGTTTTTTAATGCATTGTGATATTTGTGTCCTCTTATGTCAGATTCTTAATATTTAATCAATAAATTCAATCAGAATTAAAATACACCTCAATCAGAATAAACCTACAACAACAGTAAAATGAACCTGATGAGGCAATTAGTGAGACAACAGCAAACCACCACTTGCTCCACACACACACACGCACACACACACACCAAGTATGAACTTGACTTCTGGCAGACTCAAAGGGAATATGAGGATCGTCAGATTATACTATAATGAATACATGCCAATTACATTTTCAAAGTATTAATTTCCATTGTGCATTTTAACATTTTTGAGGTTTTGGAAAGATTAAAAAGGATCCATAGGCACCTATTATTCTTTGAATGTATGCTTACAGATCTGTTGTACAAGAGCATACCTAGCAAACCTGAGTGCATGTTACGTCTTGCTGATGTCTGTGAGGGACGTGTGAAATGTATGAAGGGCAGCTGAGTGGTTATGCGCTTTGACATTGCACTGACAGGATTTGCAGTTAAGAATCGCTGCTTCAGCTTATTGTAGAGCTCAGCACAAATGCAGGTTGGCTGCGACCACTTTCTCACAAGTGTTTGTGGTGTGTTTACGTATTTAGCAGATGTAACCCACACAAATTGGCAGCAATTCGTATACGCAATCTGTCAGGGCATTATACTTGTGTTCATTTTTGTTGTGTTAAAGTCAATATCGACTCAATAGATGGAGTGTAAACTTAATCAGAGGTCAAACCTAAACTCATTTGAATGATTTTCAATTCAAACATGTTTGGATTATGAGTATTTCTCTTTATCAACAGAAGGGCACAGCACAAGTGTGTGTCTATAGCAAAACATTAACAGTATCTGGGCAACATCGCTTGGACACTGCATCACAAATATCAAACATGATTTGTTATAACTGAAACTGTGACAGTCTGTTTATGTAAAACTATGCAAAACATATTTTTACCATATGCAAACAAGCACAGTGAAGGCAGTCATAAAGTAATCCTTAACCAATGACACCCTAATGCAATCCAACACAATGTTCCTCAGGCAGATTTTATTCCACTAGTAAGGATGCATTAGTTCTGACTTGTCTTGGAGGTGGATTGCAGACATTTTATTCAGATGGGTTTCTCTTCTTACTGGGTCACTCTGTGTCTTGCTTCACGAAGAGCCTGCAGGGCGAGAAATTGACGAGTTGATTAAAGTGAGTCAAATAATAGCAGAGCAACATGAAGAAATATGATATTAGAGCAACGGGATAGTCAAGAATCAGGTAACATGCAAAAAAATGAAAACTGATCAATGAATGCATGTAAATATTGCAATTATCAGTTCAGATATTATGACAAAACAACTTGTATTGATAAGTATTCTGTCACCATGTACTAACTACGCACAACACAACAATATTCCAGTGACGCATTGCACGCAATGTAACATTAGAACAGCTGTTTTCCTGGAATAAAATTAAGACGTTTTCGTAACTTTTTATTTTCGTGACTTCTAAAATGCTTCTCCAAGCATAATCTTTGTCATTGCTTTCCTTACGAAAGTCACGGTGGTTTTGTCATATAATATAAGCTAATATTTCTTAGCTTCCATAATCAATCTCCTTTTATCCACTTTTAATGTTTAATATGCACAAGCCCCACGGGGTGATACCATAGAAGTAGAAACTAAGCGAAAGACAAAATATAGTATGGCTTGACGGAGTTGCCTGACCATTTAAATGAGTGACTAACAGTTTTAAAGGGAATTCTACAGGATAGACATTGCAGAATATTACAACCCAGACTTGCAAGGTGTGAGGCTTTAGGTGTGGTCACATTAGCGAAATTCGGCAAAATTTTGCTGGCAAAAAAGGTCAGTTGTCCATTGTCAGCAGCGATGTATGAAGCATAGGCTCACACTTTCAAACCAAGCGTGACCAATATAAACCCAATGCAAAATCTGCATAGGGGAAATCTTTTGCCCTCGCCAAATTTCTGATCGCATGGATTCTAATTGAAATGACTGGAATTTGCCTGCAAACATTTGCCAAACAATGGTAAATGTGACCGCACCTTTAGTCAAACTGACAATAACTTCCATATTGGTCCTCTGTGACATACACAGAAACAATAGCGTGCATCCTGTGTGATTTAGAATCTCAGTCATTTTAATGTAGTTTGAAGGGGACTATAGAAAAGGCCGCGAACGAGATGGATGGTGAGAGGGATGAGGGAGAGAGTGAGAGAGCAGGATAGGAATGTCTGTGTTGACCTTCTGGATGGCTTCGCTGGCAGAGTCGTCCTGCAGCAGTTTTGCCCGGTCCAGTGCTCTCTCAAAGTGTAACACACTGGCCTTGTAGTTACCCAGCTTCACTATGTAAGAGAGAAAGAGGATGTAAAGTGATCTAATCGCACAGCATGGCGTAGATCAAATATACATAACGACCACATTAACTTCCTATTGATTCTGAGCATTGTGGGAAATCAGATTATTCATGGTCACAGAGTGCATTAAACTGCTGACTTCCTGGGATTCTGGGCGATGTAATTTGGACTCACATTCGGCCTGCGCAATGAGCACACTGGCATTGAGCTGCCATTTCTCATCAGTGATGTCATCCGCTGCCGTGAGAGAGCGGGAGCCATAGTCTCGTGCTTCGTTGTAGCGCTTCAGCTCAAGGTAACAGCGGCCGATCTCATGGAACAACCAGGCTTTCTCTAACCCGCCACATGCTAAAGGCACCTTCTCCTCCCAGCTATGCAAACACACACATAAACACACACAGAACAAAATGAAATTACTATTACAATAGACTTGTCTGTGTACATCAACACCAAAGTAAACTTTAATTAAAGGCAAATGCACTTACACTTCTATAGCTTGTTGGAACTTGCCAATCCGTGCGTACACACGGCCAATGTTGTCCAGAGCCCTGGATTTACTGTCCGTCAGGTCGCTATGACACGAAGCACAAACCAAACACACCTGATGAATAGTAGTTTATTAACCAACCAAGAAAAACAAAAGGTAGTTTTCCTGCTCTTATGAGCGCTCACCCTTTCTTGGCCAGCTCCAGATCTTTCTCATGATGATGCAGAGCCTTGTTCATATTCCCAAGATCCATCAATGCATTGCCTACACAGAACATAAAAGAACATTTTGTATCTCTGATTCTTGTGCTATTGATATTATACATTTAAGTATTGGGCAGATGAGATTCCCAGACTCTACCAATGCAGCTGTGCAGGTTCCCAAGCACTTCTCTCTTATTGGGCAGCACCTGCTCAGACCATTCCTTCACCACCTTTATGAGCTCACGGGCCTTCTTCAGGCCGCTTTCTGCATTGCCGGCACTCAAGGCTGCCAATTAAACAAATAATTCTCAATAAACCCAATAACATACAGAACATTTTCTGAAAATGTTTGCCCATCCAAAAGTCATGCGATACCAGAGTGTTGCGAAGATTGTTTCTATGAGTCTATAGGATTTTTTGGCCTGTTTTATTGTCCACCAGGCAAGCCAAGTCACCAAATTAATAGTAAAATTTCACAGAAGTCATTTTCAAATCAAGCAGTTTTCTGTTAGTCAACGTGGTGAACCCATGTGACAAATGTGAATCTCCTGTGAAATTTGTTTCGCCCTCATGTGAAATTCCAGAATGTGTGGACTGGATTCCCATTGAAAAGACTGGATTTTGCCCACAAAAATCTGCTGAACAACAGTAAATCTGCAGCAGCTTTATAAAACTAATGGCACTTCTCAACAAGTAGCAGAATTTGATGTATTGTTCATGTCCATGGCACAGATGGTACAGTACAGTTATGTGCCAAAGTTTCATAGTTTTATTTAGGGGTTTGTTCAAATGTCCTTAGCAAACACTATTAACTTTTATTAATAAAATTTAAATAATCAGCTGGATCATGTGTTATGTATCTGGTCTGCTAACACAAACATTGTGGAGTGACCTAGAGAATAATTAGGATCATAATTCCAACATTATCTCCAGGTTGTCATAGGTCAGTCACTCATCAGTTAGCTAATAATCATACTAGGCATACATTGCAGTTCAAAAGTTTGGGGTCGGTAAGATTTTTCTTTTTTAAAGATAAATAAATGAATCTTTTATTCAGCAAGGATGCATTAAATTGATCAAAAGTGACAGTACAGACATTTATAATGTAACAAAAGTATCACATTTTCCACAAAAATATTAAGCAGTGCAACGGTTTTCAACATTGATGACAATAAGAAAAATTTCTTGAGCATCAAATCATCATATTAGAATGATTTCTGAAGGATCATGTAACACTGAAAACTGGAGTAATGATGCTGAAAATTCAGCTTGGCCAAAAGGAATAAATTACATTTTTAAAACATTCAAACTGAAATTCTTTTAAAACCGTAATATTATATTTCCCAATATGATCCAAAAGCAGCCTTGATGAGCATAAAATATTTATTTAAAAAATATATATATATACTGTATATATATCTTACTGACCCCCAACTTTGACAGTAGTTTATGATTTTGCATGTACAACATGAATATGCAACTAATGCAAAACTTTCTTGTTAGGAACCTAATGCTGTGAACTTTGACCCCTCTCAAACTCTGCAGAGGTTCACCTTTGTCAATATCCTCCAGACTGGTGAGGACATATCGGGTTGGGTCTGAGGGTGGATTGTGTCGAACCCGGTTCCACTGCTGCTGCATTAGTTTTCTGTCTCGTTGACGAGCATAGATGGGCTTCTGCTGCTGCCAGAATGCTGTCCGCGTGTCCAGATAGGAGATACAGCCCACGATAAGATCTTGCACACGCTCTCCAGTTCGTATCTTACCTTTTATAAGATCTGTATGGGAGCAGATTGCCATAGTTCATATAGAGTATGCACCCTCATAGATGCAAACTAACATCAAACAAGGCCTAAAAAAACCCATGAAAAAACCCACCTTCATCTTGTAGAAGTTTATCTAAGTATTCTCTGTCACTGTACAGTTCTCCCAGAAGTTGCTTGGCGGTTTTTTCATATTTGCTCATCTTATGGCCATGCTTTTTGGATTCCTTCTTATGAGAATGATTCAAATGCTTGGGACGAACCTTTGGGAACGCATCAAACAAACAAATATGCATTACTAACTGCTAAAATGAACATAAACGTAAATTATAAACAATGGTTATATGAGTGACGGGGTAGGTGGTTTAACGAAAGAGAGAGAACGAGCAAGAGATAGCTCACCCCATTAGACTTGTGGAAGAAAGACAGGTCTCCTTTATTTTCCAACTTCACAGAGGAAGGACCTTTTAGGTGGGGAGAGAGAGGCAGATGAGGGTTACTAACTTAAGTCACTTTATTGTTGTGTAACCAAAACATGAACTCCTCATTTCTCATCATGTTGTGTCTAAGGACTTACTGCCCACTGAGTTGTCGATTGCCTCTTGAGCTTTCTGGATTCCCAGTCTGAACTCCTTTAGCTCTGGACGTAGCTTATGGCCTCTGTGATAGTAGACCAATGCAAACTCAAAATCACCCATAGTGTAAAGGGCTTCAGCCTTCTGATACAGACCCTGCAGAACCAAAGAGAATCAGGTTTCTTGTTAGCACATCAGAAATACAGTAAAAACAGGAATATTGTGAACTATTACAATTTAATAGTAAGAAAAGAATTGTCTTATATTTTAATCAATTTTGAAATGTAATTTTCAGCATCATTACTCCAGTTTTCATTCATCGTCACATGATCCTTCAGAAATCATTCAGATATGCTGCTTTGGTGATCAAGCATTTTTACATGATCAATGTTGAAAACAGTTGTGCTGCTTAAAGTCCCACTGTAGTCAATTTTATCGCTTAAAACTCATCTTTGATCACCAAAATGACACATTTAAAAGTTGTTTTAACTCTACTACACCCTTGCTTCATTTAGTATATGCGGCATGAATATTTCAAATTAGCCCCGCCTCCAGTCACTCACACCAGCTCAGGGACCCACTCAGTCAACTTACTGATAGTGGAGCGGCTAAGTGCTTATGTTTGGCAGAATCGTTCAGTTTATGATACAAGCGTGAAAATTGGCATGAGCAGTCTCCATGGGTCACTTGACAAGAAAATTGTCCGAGCCACTTGAAATTTCAAGATGGCCGACACCTTAGTGGAGCAGTTGAGTGATATAGTGGTTTATTTGGTTATACAAGCATGAAAATTGGCATGAGCAGTCTCTGATGGTCACTAGACAATAAGCCACCCACAGCTACTTGAAATTTCAAGATGGCGGCCATTTTTCAAGATGGCCACCACCTTAGTGGAGCAATTAGGCTTAAGAAATCATTTAGTTGGTGATACAAGCATGAAAATTGCCATGAGCTGTCTCAAAGGGTCATTTGACAAGAAACCGCCCACAGCCACTTGAAATTTCAAGATGGCGGCCTTTTTTTTTCAAGATTACCACCACGTAAATGGAGCAGTTAAGCGATATAATTGTTTAGTTAGTGACATAAGCATGCAAATTGGTATGAGCAGTCTCTAAGGGTTGCTTGAAAAGAAAACACTCTCAGCCCCTTGAAATTTCTATTTTCAAGATGGCCGACCCCTGGATCCTCAAAAGATAAATTTTCCGAAAGAAATGTATTGGGTTTTTTTTCATTAAGGACGATTTGGTGTCATTTTATTTTATATGTTTTAGATTATTTTACTATTCAACTTTTAACGCATCAAAATACAGTTGTGTTGATTTGTTGATTATAGATAGATTAGACAAGAGTGAATATCTGCACTACCAGGGCACACTGGTGATATATCACTGCTGTTAAACTCAGAGTGGGGTTCAATGTCAGCTAATTGTAAAAGACAATGACAATATGACTTGATCCCACCAACTCAAGCAGCACTCAAAGAGCATGCCAAACGTGCTTCTTATGAGGCTGGATACGTGTGGGGACAGGCATTGAAGCGACATCCACAAATGCCGAGCCTATCCGACTGGGGATGGGTTAAAAAGGACGAAGAGTGGAAAGTCTTCTGGACTCCACTTCCACCTATTGCAGAGAGTTGTTGGGAGTTGACCAAATGTGGGTGCAACAAGGCATGTACTGGAAGGTGTAAGTGCTTCAGATATGGACTCAGTTGCACATGCCTATGTAGTTGCCCCTGCTAGAACCTATTTGCATGTTTCTTTTGCCAGTGTTAGTCCTCTATGTTTTCCGGTGTAGGCCTATGGCTCGCTTCCCCTCGCCACATCGGCGCATCATGTTTTATTTTGTCACCAGACTATCACTGTGACATTTTCAGTTTAGTTCCTTAGTATTGTTTGAGATACTTTCTATTTGTCATGGTTCCATGGCTGGGTCAGCCAGAGTTGCTGTTGCCTCTGGATCTGTTCTTGACATTCAGTATTAGTCATTGCTCAATTTTTTGTTTGGTGCACTGTCCGTTCAGTACCACAACTGTGCTAATTTATTAATCTTATTTTTGTTTCCCCACCTCTCAGTATTAATTTGACATGTTTAATAACTGTTAGTTTAAAAATAAAAAATAAAAACAAAACTTCCCTTGTGACTGTTACCTTGTCGTGGTAAGGGAGCTTGTGTACCTCAATGAACCCTGAGAGCTATGCCGGTGGGAGGCAACTCCTGACAGGCTTTACCAAACTGGACAGGTCATGGGTGAGGAGTCAGACAAAACACAGTCAAACAACCTCTCTTGACAGAGTCTCTTGAGGAACCCAATATTTTTCTATGAGAAAATGTATCATTTAAAGATCCACATGGCGGGCGGCAAAATCCTGAAAAATTGCCGCCATCTTGAAATTGTATGTTGCTGTGGGCGGTTTCTTGTCAAATGACCCTTTGAGACCGCTCATTGCAATTTTCATGCTTGTATCACCAACTAAATGATTTCTTAAAGGATTAGTTCACTTTTAAAAAAACTTTTGCTGATAATTTACTCACCCCCATGTCATCCAAGATGTCCATGTCTTTAAGTCGAAAAGAAATTAAGGTTTTTGATAAACATTCCAGGATTTTTCTCCATATAATGGACTTCAATGGGAAGAGCAAGGCGAGCATTTGTGCTTATAAAACTTTAACTTTTCTATTTATTTTTGAAATGACAGATTGTTTAGCTAGATAAGACCCTTATTCATCGACTGGTATCATTTAAAGCCCTTTGAAGCTGAACTGAAACGGTCATTTGGACCTTGAACCGTTTGGGTCCCATTGAAGTCCATTATATGGAGAAAAGTCCTGGAATGTTTTCATCAAAAACCTTAATTTCTTTTCGACTGAAGAAAGACATGGACATCTTGGATGACATGGGGGTGAGTAAATTATCAGCAAAAGTTTTTTTAAAAGTGAACTAATCCTTTAAGCCTAATTGCTCCACTAAGGTGGTGGCCATCTTAAAAAATGGCCGCCATCTTGAAATTTCAAGTAGCTGTGGGTGGCTTATTGTCTAGTGACCATCAGAGACTGCTCATGCCAATTTTCATGCTTGTATCACCAAATAAACCACTATATCACTCAACTGCTCCACTAAGGTGTCGGCCATCTTGAAAAATGGCGCCATCTTGAAATTTCAAGTGGCTCGGACAATGGGCTATATGCACGCATAACTTCCGCGTTTGACGCAAGGATGCTCTTGCGTTTCCGGTAGGGGAGATTTAAAGCGGAGGAAAACCGAGGAAAACGGGATTATGGCAGTCTTCACAATTTACTGTCCTCTCGTCTTTGAAACGAAACTTTAATACGTTTAGATGTAATTTTATATATAGTTATGTTTATTTAATATAATAAACAAAGAAGCATACACAAAATGAGGGGTGTCTGTTTTGTCTGTTTTTGTGACTAACGTTTCTTTAGTATAGCAACAGAGTATAAAAACCAATATAAATTCTCGGTATAGCATTGGACTCTACGATCGGCGGAAGTAATCCAGCATCCTTAGACCTTCACCGGAAATACCGCCGTGCATAGAGCCCATTTTCTTGTCAAGTGACCCATGGAGACTGCTCATGCCAATTTTCACACTTATATCATAAACTGAACGTTTATATCACTTAGCCGCTCCACTATGAGGTAAACGCTGCACAATGATATCGCTCTTGACTTTACAACGTCGTACAAATTTTTATGAGTAGGCCTATTTATTTATAAGTAACTATTTACTATATTCATTCACAAAGGATGCATTAAAATTGATCAAAAGTTAGTGACCCCCAGTGGTGGGCCGTCAGAGCCAGCAAGGCCTTCTCTGCTGGCCTAAACACTATCAGAATCACTGACTTGCACTTTAATATATTTTTTCCATGAATGAGTATTAAATTATTCCCAATAGTTAATTCTCTTAATTTCATAGCTTTTCTCTTGGTTGCGCTGCTTCCAGTAGTGTATGTTTATTTTAGCGCTTTTATCCAATCATATTTCAGCCATCATGCGTTGCCAGGGTCAAAGAAATCTGCCTTCAGGCCTTCAGAATCGACAGTGCGGGCGCCTGTAGCTTACAATGAATGGCAATGAAACCGTTGCTTTAACCAATCAGATAAGCAGTCAGATTTAATCAGCCAATCAGATTTCGATTTGACTGCAGCGGGGCCATCTAACAGGCATACAATAACGTCAGCATTTTCATGTTCTTTGATTGGATGCTCAGAGCGCGTACTGGTAGTCAGTAGGCTATCCGCATCTGTAGCGAACTGCAAACTAAAATATATTCCTGTAGATTTAATAGTTTTTCCAACCCACAAATTAATGTTTCTTTCCCTCCTTGACCCCCAGCAGGTTCAAACCTACCAGAAAAAATCCCTCATTCAGCCTGAGCTTAACGGAGAGTCACGGAACTATATTCGATCTGTCCGGGTAAAAACTGATTAATGTAAGTTATGCCACGAATGATTTTGAAGGCAAAAGTCCCGCTGATCTCATTGCTTTCGTTCAAAACTCTGTGTGAGAGCATGGGACAGCGGTACACATCGTCAGGTTATGCGGTGACTGTGTCCACTGCTTCTGTCGAGCAGACACTCTAAAGCGAATTAAAACTTATGCTAGAAATATGACGGGACTCGACTTTCAGCATTAGACTCGTTATTGTTGGAACTGAAACGCACAGATAATTTAAGTCTTCCTGAGGAAAGAAATAAGGATGGATTTTGTGTAAAAAATAATGCAGTAGTTTGGGTGAGTATAATGCTTTTTTCCCGTGGTGAATCTGATTTTCTTCTTAATTTTTATTTTAAATTTATGATCGAAACTTAATTTTTTTCAAACATCCATACTATTGTAACCATTGAACGACAAGATAAGGGAGGCTCCGTTTCTGAACTTATAATCGGAACGCAAGAACAACTGTACACAAACAGCAGAACTCACGCGCTCGTTTCTAACGTTACCGGCCTTTTCCAAACTCACCGCATTAACCCAATAACTGCCGGTGCAAAATAAAAACAACAATTATAGCGTATTTGCGCTGCTACAGTATTAAAAGTTATTAATTCAGGTAGGACAGAAGGCCTAGGTGTGAAATGCACGGCCCGCCACTGGTCACCCCAAACCTTTGCTATACATCAGATAATTCAGATGTGTGTTTACTGTGCTTTTTAGAGAGCTTATATAGTGGCTCCAAAAAGCCAGAGTTAAAAACCCATGAATTTAATTGGATTAGGCCTACATGCAAAATACCAAAATGCCAAGTGTCATGTGCTAACGTTACACTTTCCACAGAACGACCTCTCTTTTCTTGGCTATTTAGCATTTTAGTGGATATTCCCCTCACAGGTAACATTGTCTGTCCTTTTTCACCTTTTGCCTTAAACAGTATATTCATTCACAAAGTTTTATTTGTAATATTTTCTGTTCGAAAAACGTGCTTGATATAGAGGTAGGATCAGTAAATGCGCCCCCTTCAGGACAAAGTGTCTTACTACAGGTAAGTTAACGTTACACATACAGTAACTCAAAGCGGTGGCTGCTGCTGTGAACTTTTGGAACAAACGATGAGACAAAAGAAAACTAAAAGCAAGCTAGGACGGATGAACACACCTTGAAGTAGTTTTTGTTGTCTTTGAGGGAGGTCTCGGCATCTTTCAGTGCGCTCTCTGCATCACCTAATTTCACATAACACCTGGATCTGGCTACCAGACAGTTCTTATCATCCGGCTGTAAACTTAAAGCCTGTTGGACAGCAGAGAAGATGCTTATAAAATGTAAAATAAAGCAATCAATTTAATTTCGTCTGAACGTAATCAATGCAATATGTGTTTCGCAAAGTTATTAGCTCACCATGGAAAAGCACTCGATAGCTTTGACATACTCGCCCTTCTGAAACAGCTGGTCACCTTCAGCCATATAGGTGGTAAAGGTACTCTTAGGCCCTTGTTCTTCCTCGTTATCAGACATTTTAATCGTATTCTAAGCAGAATTATATCAAAACCTTTCAGTACACATCAATAAGAGCAGTTGTAGTACGGGTCTACGGGACCGTCCCGTCCGCTCGTATCCTAGCAACTTTCCTAACAAAACACAGTGGGCCAATAAACTGTTAGGAACTTTGATTGACAGGCCAACACATACTACGTCATTCAAACCGAAACTTTAGGTACAATGTAAATAAGTTAAAAATATATTTTACGTTTTCTAAACTATAATATAAAATAACATTTCGTTCAACAAACGATTATATATATATATATATATATACATACACACATTTAAGAAACGTTTGTTGGACGACATTTTATATTATATATAGTTTATAAAACGGTATTCTATATATAAATAAAACGAGATTGTGAACATGCATGGTGACAAATTGAGAAAAAAATATATCAATGTATTAAATAGAGACAGAGAAGTTAAGTATTTGGTGAAGGGGAAAACAGAAAGAGGCTTACTTTATTTACATGGCTTTTTTAAAAACGGTCCATAGTCAAGACTGTTCCAGCGGAGTGAGCAGTCAGTGTTGAGGTTGATTTTGAATACACTGAAGATCTTGCAAGATAAACGATATGAAAGTATCCAGACAAATGCTTAAATCTTACATTTTAGTACACAGTCAGGTCAAACAAACAAACAAGAGAATGCTGGAACACAACAAATCTTCAGCAATCCAATGTCAAGGAACATTTAGTTCAAATGGGAGAGATCCCCAAACATGGCTCACTGATCATGCCTGCAGTTTACATGGATCAATATTACATACACTGTGGAGTCAATAGTATCAAGTCCACAAATAACCAGATCAATTAACTTCTGACATCACTCCCTCCGGAGGCTCTTTAATTCAGAAGTAGCCAAGCATAGTCTCTCCCTGGGTTTAACCTATAAGATTGCAGATCCTAGTGTATTTAAAGATCATCCATCCGTCCGAAGCTCACATCCAGCAAATTTACAATAAATATACATATCAAAAAAGTGTGTATTTCAGTTAAAAAAAATTAAACAGTCATAAACTATCAACACAAAGAAACACTTTACATTCCAGTAAAATGTACAATGCAGCAAGGGGTTGAATGGCAACATTGACAGATGAACCTTACAGAGAGCGGCATGGCCAACAGGTGCTCCAATGAACTCGCTCTCCCTGAACCTCTGTATGCAGTAGTCCAACAATCCAAATGCGTGCCGGAATCGTCGGACGAGAACTAGCGGTATTCTTACGATGAGATTTGGCATGAGGCACTGCATTCACATAAATTTGCTGAGGTCTTTAAAATGGTTTGCAATGTTGCATAAATATAAACTGTGTGAATTCTGGCTTTGTACACATTTAAACAATCTATACGTCACTAGCAGTAATGAAATTCCTGTGCTAACCCGTGTTTTTTTCTGACATGCTTTGGATTTGGACGATGTGAATCAGTAAAATGCTTGGGAGAGGGGCTGTCTAAGGGGCTGATGGGAACTGAGATTAGAGCATTACCTACTCCTATGCAGTGTCAGGGAGAAACAGCAGATTTGCATTTTCATTGATTTGCATCAATTTGTAGTTTCAGCTTTTGAGAACTAAAATTTAAAACTGATTTTCAAAATAATAAATGTGAATATGACAATGCAGCCAGGTACATTCAATACAGTGGATAAAACAAAAAAACAAAAAAAAAGAACTATAAAACTAGAGCTGTATTACAAGGGCCAAAAAGGTCACTGATCAGAGAGAGAAGTGTGCAATGCATCATGTTTTTCCTGGTACAGAAAGGTCATGCCCCAGCCGTTGTTGTCTTTGTGCGCAAGCAGTAAAACAAGTCAATGGCACAGACGCAGATCCAGCTGTGGGGCCGGAAGGCCCGTTACACCAGAAGGCAGGGATGGAGGGGAGCAGTCCGGTTCAGGGGAATTCAGGGGTTGTGGAACTACTGCATACATGCTGGATTCTGCCAAGTTAACCAAACTGGAAGAAGAAATTTCCTGGTCCAGATGCTGCAAGACAAAAAAGATATATAATTAAGTGAATAAAAAGAAAAGAATCATAAGTGAAGTAAACATTATGAATTCAGATGCTGAGAGTATTTTTTTTACTGTTGTCTTAATTTAAGACATGTACAAATAAAAATTCAGGGTGAGTAGGATTTAAAAAAAGAAAGAAATTAATACTTTTATTTTTAAATGATGCATTAAATTAATCCAGTGACAGTAACATTTATAGTAGGGACGCACATCTGGCCGATACAGCGCTCGTGTACTCGCAATCCACGCAGCGTATGTTTATGTTCAGACAAAAACATGGACAACTGGGCAAACGGACAGTATATTTGTAGTTATCAGAGAAGGATATTTATGAATAAATGCATTTAATAGAATAAAACTAAATTAAATATTCATGCCTATATAGCTGCTGTGCACAAGCTCATAAGTGCAATGTGGAGTGGGTTGAGAGCGCAGCATCCCTTTTCACAGGAAAATGACGTGATTACTGTGCCACTGCACTGGACTAGGAGTTAACGACTTCAGATTTTTTTTAAGTCAACATTTATGCGATTAATGACGTCCTCAGGCAACAAATAAGCCTGAACCTCGTGCTGAGACTCAAACGCAGGTTTCCTTGTGCACAACAATGGCATGAGACAGCGCTCAGTTCAGTTCTTTTGTCTTTGGGTCGTTATACATTTCCTCAGATTTATTCGAAATCTAAATCCGATTTATATGAATGCATTAGAGAGAGAGAGAGTGGTTGCGTGTGAATTGCACCTGGCAGCGTCTCTCTACAATTAGTGAAGCTGTGGGTTTTAGTTACTAAGAAATATATGCTAGAACTCTTCAGTTTCCAAGCTATTTTATTGATACAAACGTTCAGAAATGTATTTAACACTGTTCTGTGATTGTGTGTGCGCAATATGCACCTGATGTGCGAGCTACTGTCTGTATGTGAGCACGCATTACAATGCAGCAGCGCATTAGTTTAGAATGCGATTAAATTACGCATACAAAAAGCAGTTTACACCGTTGCATTCAACTGATCAACTTTGAGCATATAGATGGTATATCAAATATCTTGGAGCACTCTCAGATTTATTTGTCATCTTAACTGTTGGAAACGGAGCACATGTGGACTTCATAGATTTCTTGTCCTGTTTCATAGGCCATAGTCAGCGACTAGTCGACGTCAAGCTTAAAGTCCCCATGAATTAAAAATTGTCGTCTTCATTATTTTGCCTCATTTAGTATTCCGTTTCTCTCGGAAATACGTCACAACACTGGAGAAAAGTCGTTTGCAACTTGCGGTTCACGGGGACTTTAAAGCGTCATGGCAGAGCATTAAAGTCGACTAGTCTGTGCAACCCCTACACTGGACAGGGCTTGAAAATATGGATGATAATAAGAAATGTTTCTTGAGCACCAAATCAACATGATTTCTAAAGGATCATGTAACAACTGGAGTAATGATGCTGGAGAGATGGTAGCTTTGCCATCACAGGGATAAGTTACATTTAAAAAAAAAAATTAAAATAGAAAACAATATCGGGAAATATTTTTACGGTGTAAAAAAAAACATTTTTGATTAAATAAATGCTTTCTTGGCGAGCATAAGAGATGTCTTTCAAACACATTTTAAAATCGTACTGACCCCAAACTTTTTTATTTCAATTGTTTATTGTTCAGTCTGAGCATCTGAATAATGGATGATTATGAAGAGAAGTAAAAAAAAAGCACCGCCTTACATGAATTACCTTCGAAACTAAACCCCCCGGGGCCGCCAAAGAACGCTTTGAAGATATTGTTGGCATCAAAGTCTGAAAGGGAACAACAACAAAAAAAGACGACACTTAAAATCATCAGTCATCACATGCCAACATAAATGCAAGTTTTTTTTTTTAAAGCTTCAGTTACATGTAAAACAACCACAGTACTAAGTAATAAAGCATGAAACATTCAAATTAGTGAAACTCAATAAAAACAAAAATTGTGTTGACAGAAAGGGAAAAAAAAAACAAGAGCCTGAATGAGTGATGGAGACAGACCCATGTTCATGTCATCATCCTCCAGGTCGTGGCCGCTGTCATAGCGGGACTTCTTCTTGGGGTCGGAGAGCACAGTGAAAGCCTCGCCCACCTCCTTAAACTTTTTCTCTTCCTCTTTCTGCACCTCAGCACTCGCTCCACTGTGTCGATCTTTGGAAAATACAACAGAGAGACTGCGTCAGAGAATCAGAAAGAAAAGCAAACAACTTGAGGACTTTTACATGCTGCCTATTAGTGTTGCACCGATACTTCAAAAGTATCGCGATACTAGGAATTTAAAAACGTCACGATTCCTAAATTTATTAGTATCGATACTTTTATGAATGACCGCGTTCCAGATTTGTAAGAGATGCATTTCATGTTGGTGTGTGCAACACACGATTCCAGAGCCTCCCTATGGACGTCTGTGTTTTTTCTCCTCACGCACGCAGCAAAGAAGCTGCAGCTGTCATGAGACAAACACTACAGCGAGATGGCTGCATGTGCGAGCACAAGCGATACTGTGGCCGCCGGTCAGTAGTGGAGTGGCAATCCGGAGAGTCGGGACTTTTCCCGGTGGGCCGGTCGTGTTTCGAGGCCGCGAGGGCCGGTCTGATAGTTATACATTGCAAGTTCTTAGCAACACCATCCGGCGGCCTGGTGTGCGGCCGCTGCCCGCTGGTCAAACTGTTCAGAATAGAGTCTCCGCAACGGCGATAGATTGAAGCGCGCGTCCCGAGTGAAGACGGTGCGCGAGCCGCAAAAGACACTGTTCCATGCAACTGATAGCAGCGAAAAAGATCGCTCCGCTTGATTTAAGAGATCTAGCGCTAAAATCTGTTGTTTTTTGCGCTAGATCTCTTATTTAATAGCGAACTAAATGAATGCTCTGCTAGTTAAGTGGAGATGTTTTATTTATTTTTGTATTAGGTGTACAACTTTTCCCCCAACTTTCATAGATAACATTAATAATTTGCAAGCTGCTAAAATAAAGCATACAAAACATCAGCTAAAATGATCTATAGGCTATATGATTATAATCAGAGCATGTGCATGTTTGTCAGTGATTTATTTATATTAGGTTATTACAGCATTTAAAGAGCACAGACCTACGCAAAGGAGGTGCATGTGAAACGCCTTGTAAGAAATACTTTTCCATTTCGCAATTCTTGACTTGGTATCAAAACAATAATTTTGGTATCGTGACAACACTACTGCCTATAGAACAGATTTATGGGTAATGTCAGGGGAAATTGCAGATAGAGACTGTATATATGGAGAAAACGCTTTAATTCTTTCAATGAAATATGTACCCGGGTGGTGCATCAGCGCTCGTTTGCGGTAGGCCTTCTTGATTTCATCTTCAGTGGCATTTTTATCCACCCCCAGAACCTTGTAATAATCTTTTCTTTTGCTTTTCTTCAGCTCTAATTGAGCGTTCTTCAACAAGTTCTTGTGTTCTGAAACACACCACAGATGAAATGAGATTTGACATTAAGGGACATGAAAAACATTTTGATGTCCAATCAAGATGGACACACACCTTTAGTCTTCTCGGTTTGATAAACCTTCTCATAATCTCTGACAGCCTCTTCATACTGCTCTGTGTCCATGTAACTATAATACAAAATGCACAGATTAACATAACCGATAAATAACCGCTTAACGTGAATAGAAAGAACTACAAACGTACCACTGGGCTCTTCTCAAATAAGCCTTAATATAGGTCTCATCCAGCTTAATAGCCTTTGTGCAGTCCTCAATGGCCTGCTCCAGTTTGTTTAACTGAAGACACCAAGGAGAGAGAAACATGCGGTAGCACCAAACAATGACAAAAATGAGACTGACACACTTGACCCAGTTTCAGAACAGGAAAAAGGTCGTGTTTGGCCTTGTGGGGCACTCCAACACTGATAACGCATTCAAACAAAATGTACAGAAGTACAACTCCAAAACATGGAGTAAATCAAATGCTGACCTTGGATCCAACAGTGGCTCGGTTGCAGTATAGCTTGGCGTTGGTTTTGATGTTGTTCGGGTCGATGGTCAGGGCCTCAGAGTATAGGTCATATGCTTCTTCATAGCTGCCATCTTTAAATGCTTTGTTGCCTTCCTCTTTCTTTGCCTTTAGGGCTTTAGCATTCTATAACAGAGAAAAACAGATACGGCACATTTAATTTAAATACTTGAATGCAATCAGTTAAAACTCCCAAGTAATGCTGCACTTACTCTGCAGGCCAGACGGGCCTTCTCATGGTCTGGTGCCATGCGCAGTGCTTGAATGAAAAACTGCACAGCTTTATCAATGCAGTCTTCATAGTACAGACATAATCCTCGCACGTAGAGGGCGTCACCGTTCGTGGAATCCATCCGCAATATGTCGCTGAAGGTACAAAACAGCAAGTTTTATATTAATATAAAAAATATATTCAAAGAGCAAAACAAAACATCGGTCACAAATTAGATGTGTAAAACGAGAATTTTTAAAGAGAAATGTCGGAGGATTTCAATATAAGAGGATCCCAATATAAGAGGACCTGAGTTTGTTGCCCAGCCCCATTTGTTTGAACCGCGAGAGGCATCAATTCTCACCTAAGATTACGCTACTCCTACATCACGCGTCGGGTCAGAGGTCACTTTTCCGTAGGAAGCTAGTAATTAGTTTAAAAAGTTATAAATATGGAGATTTTTCTTACAAAAACGCATCGCTTCTTTTATTAACCCCATGGATTACATTTATGATAGATGTATGCGCTTTTTTGTGCTTCAAAACCCAAGATACCATTCACATTATAAAGCTTGGAAGAGCCAGGATATTTTTAATATAACTCTGATTGTGTTTGGCTGAAAGAAGAAAGTCATACACCTAGGATGGCTTGAGGGTGAGTTTTTGGGTGAACTAACCTTTTAATAATGCATTAAATTGATAAACTGACAGTGAAGACAAGTACCCATTTCTTTTAAAAAAATTAAGTACAATTTATATATCATACATGGACATTTTGCTTAGTATACCTGCTCTAGAATTTACAGACAGATTTTCTTTTTAATGGCATGTTAGAACCAAAAGCTGTTTTACAGAAATAACTAAATATTTTAAATCAATGACAAAATCTCTCACAGCACTATTAGAAAAACTAAAATATTTCAGAAAGAACTTTCCTTGAGCTCTTTTAAAAACATTTTAAAAAATATATTTTAAAAAAAGAAAAAAAAATATCATACTTTCTCTTTTAATGGGCTTTTAAGAGAAGAAATTTGATGCATGTAATTTTCTATCATTGAACCAGTTTATGCAAACATTAAAGCTAATGTTCTCTAGATATCAGTATTGGCATTTGAACAACCCCATATTTGTTGTCCAATACTAAACAAATTCCATAACACTGTAGTGCTATTACCTGGCAACAGATTGTGCCTCTGGGTAGCGGCCCAGGAGAGCCAGACACTCTGCTTTCAGCACCTTGAACCGATGACATGCTGATGCAGACTCTAACGCCCGATCCATACAGAACACCACCTTCAGAGAGACAGACAGTCACGTATTTTAGCGATGCACCGATATGAAACTTTCTTAATAGTAAAAAAAAAATCCATTACCTTACAAATAAATAAAATAATGCATAAATAAAATAATGTGTAAATAATGCAAACAAGTCAATTCAACAACATTACTTGCGAATAAATAATCAAAATGCATAAGTCAGGACACCCCTATGTTAAATTCCCATAGAGGCAGGCAGATTTTTATTTTTAAAGGCCAGTTATTTCATGGATCCAGGATACAATTTATTCATTTAAGTGGACTATCTATCCTGATAAAAGTTCTCTAGGCCTTTGGAATTAAAATAGCCCCACATCATCACATACCCTTCACCATACCTAGAGATTGGCATGGAGTGCTTTCCATAAGATCATCTCTCAATGCAAATCAAACCAGCTATTAGGCTAACTGAAATAAAACCATGCCAATCTCTAGGTATGGTGAAGGCAAATGTGCGAGCACTCGTGACCGTGTCATGTTGGAACTGAGAGATGCCGAACATTTTGCGTTTACAACGGACCTCTGGTCCAGTAGGACGACAGAGCCGTACATTAGTGCGATTCAACCGAGCTAAATGAGGGAGGTGTGAAAGCACCCTTAAACTAGAGGTCGTTGTCCCCCTTGGTGCAGTTCGTTTGGGCTGGTGTATATGCAGCAATCGCACTCGGGTGCGCACCAAAAGCGGACCAAACAAGCGTCGAGGAGGCCTCGATACGCTTTCAAACGAACTCTGGAGCGGTTCGTTTGTGGTGAGAACGTGATCCGACCTCGAACAGACCCAACTGCCAAAGAACTGCGCATTTTTGGACTAAACCAGCTGCCGTAGTCAGCTGCGCTGTGCATTATGGGATGAGGACTATTATTTGTTTACAGTTTGCATGAACAAACTTGGAGTTGTGAGGATGTGCGGAGCCTCATAGAAATTTGGTCTGATGACCATATTAGGTCCCAACTTTCAAAAACTAGAAGAACAGCGAAATCTTCACTTTGTTTAGCCAACAGTTACGCATGTTAATTTTGACCAATCGAAGTGCAGTTATGGAAATACGTTCAAGACACATCTGGCCAACGAGTGATGTGGATGTTGTCAGGTGACTGCATTTCGGTTCGTTTCATCAACTGATTCGGACCAGAGCAATCAGTGTGGTGTGAAAAGGAACCAAATGCCTGAAAAAAATGCTACAAAGTATAATTTTTTAACCAAATGAACCGGACTACAGATGTGAAAGCACCCTAACAGTTCATTTTATTGACAAAGACTTTAAAATAAGAAGTCTGTGCTTACAGACAGCATATTTCCCCAGTGAGCACAGCGGGGAAAACATAGCGCTGGGACTGCGAGAGGCTTTGTCTGGTTGGAATTTGAATGAGGCACGTCTAGTGCGTTTTACCACGGACAACGCAACCAATATGATCAAAGCTGTGGAAATAAATGGATGGCCCCGACTACAGTGCTTCGGGCACAGACAGCACCTTACCATTGGTAAGTGTTACGTTTTTATTTCAGTATTTTTAATTAGTTATTTTAACATCTAATAATTTTTCATTAAACATGTTTTATTGGATATACTGTCACACCTCTTCTAGTGTTGATATTTAAATTAATAAAGCATTATACATGTTAAATTATAGATGTAAGATTTATTTAAAATGTATATTTATAAGGCAATTTTAATGTTATGAAACCATTTGTTATAGCTCCAGTCCGCAGTTTTTCCTCTTTGCAGATTTCAAACAGAGATGGCGACAATTACAGTCATTCGCGGAATTATCAACTTTACAGATGAACACAATGTTTGAGGAGAGTGTGCGGCTGTCAGTCACCGCGCCGATGTGGATACTGTCATTCAGAATCACAGATTCTACTTTTTGGAAGTATGAGCAACATAAGAATTTTCACCGGAAAATGTCCTCTGAACAAGTAAGTAACATCCACTTTTGTTCTTCTGACCAACTAACTGAAAAAAAAAAGCATTGCAGTAAATCACACCGATTAAATCTAACGATCGCTTATCATATCACGACAAACCGTGCAAATTATACTTTGCTCTCAAATTGTTAATGTTAACAACATCAGCATTGCGTGACTACATTTAAAGCCCTTCAGACATTTATCCTTGTTTTCGCATGGGCCGGTTGCAGTCTCTTTTTCCAAACTCAGTCCGATGTCTTTTGCATTTTACAGCGGGTGAATCTGTTGTCACTGGTGATTGACGTTTGAACCTTTCTGGATCTGCCATCAAATTAATACGTTTAATTATATCAGGTGCTGTGAGAAAAGGCTATAAATCTCCACCTTCAAACATCCTCACACGCAACATAGCCAACTAGCCGAGACCCCTTCTTTATGTGTACAGATGTGACCTAATGATGCAAAGACATGCTCGAATTTCCCACGGAAATCCACCAGTACCACTGGAATTAAAAACATTATTACAAGCTTACCGTTTTGAATCGAGCTAAGGCAAGCAGATAGTTTTGAACACTGGGTGGTTATGTACTTGCTCAAATTTTGGATAATTTTTAACTCAAAAAAGTTACGGACTGGAGCTTTAATTAAAACAAATGAAATATTTTTATTTTCTATTTATCCAGAAAATGCTGTTAAAGGTGACACATCAGTCGTGCTCTAGGAATGTGTAAAAAGCTGGTGGGACATTTTTCCCATAGCTGGAAAAAGAAAGAAGCACTGAAGAAAGCACAGAGAGAACTTAACCTGCCAGAACATGGTCTGATCACAGAGTGCCCAACACGATGGGGCACTAAGCAACAAATGATGGAAAGGATACTGGAACAGCAGAGGGCTCGGTCACAAGTTCTCTCTGAGAATTGGCGTACACGACATCTGGTTCCATCTTGGCAGGACATTGAGGTCCTTGAGTCAGAAACAAGGCATTGAAGCCACTTCAAGAGTTTACAGATGCTCTGTCTGTGGAAGACTACGTGAGCATTTCCTATCTACTGCCAGTTCTTCATTTACTGAACACACAAACCCTTGCTGCTGCTGAGGAAAACACAGAGCGGACACGCTCAATTAAAACCAAAGTGCTAGGCTACATGGAGGCGAAATATGAGGATCCCGCAACCCAAACTCTGCTGAACATTGCCACTTTTTTAAATCCAAGGTACAAAAAGACTACATTTCTAAGAAAACTGACAGAAATTAGTTCAAGGGTAATATCAGAAATGAAGGCAATTCAGAAGGTAAGAATATTTTAAATGGCAAGAATGATAAGCTAATTAGTGCCTCCATACTTTGTTAATTTTCCCCTTTTTTTTTTCTAGGAGGCACAACCTGCTGTTGACATCATCATCAGCAGGTGCGGAGTCAGGGACTGAGCCAAGTCAAAGTGCCACAGCCACAAGTACAAAGAGGATGAAGAAGTCTTTAGGAAGCCTCTTACAGACCTCAGTCACATCTGCATCTCCCTCTGAATCCCCTGACCATCCAATCATTGAAGCAGAATTTAACAGCTACATTCTGATCCCCAAAATCCACAGTGAGCAGGACCCTTTGGCATGGTGGGGAATTCATCAGGTACATTTTCCCCACATAAGCAAGCTGGTGCAAAAGTATCTTTGTGTGCCTGCCACTAGCACAACCTCTGAAAGACTCTGCAGCACATCAGGCAATGTAGTTACATGTCAACATGCATCTCTGAAACCAAGTAAAGTGGACATGCTGGTTTTCTTGTCCAAAAATCTTTAACAATTTTAGCATGAATGCTGAAATGTGACTAAGCAAGCAAAAACAAAACCAAACAAAAAGAGAGCAAAGTAGTAACTCCACTGTTTCAAATGTTCATGTTTTCAGGGTGATGTAGGCCTGGCTATAACAAGTGGAGCAAAGTGTTGGTGATATTTTTATTTATTTATTTTCTGTTTGTTTGTTTGTTTGTTTAAATTGTTAAAATGTCTGATTTGTGTTATGCAACATTAAAACACTGCTGTTCACTTTCAGAAGTTGGAGTGATTTTCTTTTCGCCGAAATAATGTGAAACATATGTTGGTTATATACATTTTTTAATACAATTTAAATTGATTTTAGAAAAATAAATATCGTATTGAATACCAAATATCGCATTATTTAGCAAGATATCACATTTTTCTTCAATATCGCACAGCCCTACACTACAGTGAGATGGGTCGCCAGTAGCAAACAATGGAGCGCGCTCTGCTGGACAAACTACGTAGTTACACAATTTACAAGCATTTTATCCACGATATATGTTCTGTAAAAAAAATAAAAAATACAATAAAAAATACAATAAAATTCAAATCGGCAGCATATCTGTATCAGATATGCAGATACCGATATATCTGCGACAGGCTCATATCGACTGATAAAATCGTCAGACCGATGAATCGGTCGGGCTCTAGTCAGCATGCACAAAAACGAGGACATATTCAATAACCAATGTAACCGAAACTAAACAGCGTCTCTGCGCATTGAAAGGCTGTCACTCAGCGCGCAGTTGCGCCAACGGACTGTCTTTGAGTGAGTCATTAAACCGTTCATTCAACGAAAATGTTCAAAAACGCTGATTCATTAAAAGATAGATGTAATGAAACAAGGTGTTAAAGGGTTAGTTCACCCAAAAATTAAAATTAAGTCATTAATTACTCACCCCCATGCTGTACCAACCCCGTAAAACCTTCGTTCATCTTCGGAACACAAATGAAGATATTTTTGATTAAATCTAAGAGCTGGATCACTGCTACATAGGCTTCATAAGGGAATGATACTTGACGGCCCAGAAAGTCATTAAAGAAAATGTTTAAATATTCCATCCTCGTTTAAGTGGCTCAACTATAAGTTTATCAAGCGACGAGAATACTTTTTGTGCGGAAAAAAAACAAAAACAACGACTTTATTCGACTATTCCATTGCTTCCTTGTGGGCCTGAGACGAGAGTTCAAGAGATTTCCAGGACGCATGCGAGACAACTGACCTCCTTCTACTATGTACAGCGCGCCGTCTTCCTCTGCTTGTAAGACGCGCGCTGTGTAGTAGAAGGAGGTCAGTTCTCGCGCATGCGTCCTGGAAATCTCTTGAACTCTCGTTCAAATTGTTAAAAATTTTAACAGCTGAATTCATCTCCTTACAGTACTACCTTAACCAGCTGAATTCATCTCCTTACAGTACTACCTTAACCAGCTAAATTCATCTCCTTACAGTACTACCTTAACCAGCTGAATTCATCAAAGGTTTGGCCTTTTTCGCCACAAAAACCTCTCACTCTGAATCATCTTCCGACTGTGACACTGTACTAGCTGCAACGTTTCAAATAGCTCACGGTTCAGTTTGTATAACGGATTTAGGTTCACGGTTTCGGTATGTGCTATGTTCAGGGGAAAAAAGACTACTGTCAAATAAACTAAAGAAAATATGAACAAATAATCTAACCACAAGCAAAAGCAAAAATAAATACAATAGAGCACAGATATTAATAAAATAAACTATGCTTTTCAGGTAGGTCCAACATTAGTTTTCAGGTACAGAAATTTAATAAAATAATCAAATGTAAAATAACATTGCATATTTGACTATTTAAATTAAAGATTAATCCTTATTAAAGTTGCAAAAGCTATTCAATTCAGAGCTGATTCAGTAGGCCTACACCGATACTGTGAGTGTCTTTCTTGACCATATAAGTTCACTTAAGGCATAACAGACTATTTCTGCTATAGGATACTCATCAAGACGGACATGTTGACATACTTTTTGTGTGAATTTGTCCATTCAAGTGCTAGACTTGAAAGAACTCAATATTTGCGCGTTGTCTGAGATAGCCTACACATACATACACACACGCGCGCACAGACACACGCGCACAAATCTTCTAGACGCGAGTTCTCTTTCGTGTCTTGCTCTTGAATGTTTACATTGGCAAAACTTAAATGAGTTTAGTTTAAACACCGATGGTAAAGTCTGCAGTTCAGGTCTCGCCTGCGCTCGTGCGCTATCAACTCCCGAGTGATGACGGCGTAAATGACAGGTCATGTTCGAGCATTTGGCACTCAAAGAGTAATCGTTTTGTTCACATTTTTTTGATTATCGCTGTTGTAATGTATCATTTGGGAAGCCAGCAAGTGAATTTAACTGGCACACTAGCCGCAGGTCGGAAGAACGAGTCAATAGTTTGCTTGCTCAGACCCTTTGGCTCAAACGCACATAGCAGGTTGTGTCTGCGTCTCCGTCTCCTTCCCACAGACGTTTAAACGCGCGCTCGGTTATCTCTAGGACCCTCCCCCTCCACACATTAGCCACTTACAGTGGCCATTCCCTATTCTTCTCACACTCATTGGCCTGCCACACATTCCGGATTCATTGATAAGCCCCTTCCACGTTTAACGTGTAAAAAAGAAAAAAAAAAGAAAAAAAAAAAAAGGGACAAATTTACTGGTCGCACATGTGCGACTGGATGTAAAATTCAGTCGCACACTCTCAAATTTTGGTCGCAGTCTGGAGCCCTGGAACCGCACCTCTGGCTGGCGGCACTGCTGCGGCGCGGACACACTTGGAAAAAACGAGCGTGTCGCACCGCGATGCTTTCATTATGAGCGCGCAGACATTTGAAAACGATCTTGAGCACGCAAAAGACGCGATATGTGAGCAGGCCCTTTAACGGCTTTATTATGCTGACTCAATAGATTGTGTTTTTGTTTTTATTTGTACACTTGACACGTTTGAAAATAGCCTAAATAATGTAACAAAACGAAAATAAACCTATATGCCTTCCTACTATACAGCCTATTATTATTAGGATTGTTTTTTAGGCTATTTGGACCATAGACTAAGGTATAAACGAGAGCTTTTGTTAGGATTTTTCATTATTTGGCAGTTTTAGCAGTTATATTTTGTGTAGCGTGTGGTGTGGTCAGGTGCGCGATTGTGACTGCAAAGTGAGGAGCTCTGTCCTAGGTCTATAGTGACAGTTAAAAAAATCACTTAATTTTCAAAGAATTGTATTATAGGTTTATGTATTATTGATGTTTTTTCATTGTTGTTTTATAAATGCTCTATGACAATTGTTTGATAAATGTTCAATCAAAATGCAAAACATCGCGTCTTTTTTTTTTTTTTTTTTTGCCGACTGATCGTTGCGCAGGACAGGACTTTGGTCGACTAAGGATTTCGTTGGTTGACTACAGCCCTAGTAAACAGGCAGATTGGATTTGAGGCATTAGGCTGCGTCTCCGCGGTTTAATGACGAGAGAAACCCCGACGCGCATCTGAAAAGGGACAGATGGCCCGACGAAACATTGTGTCGTTGTAGGAGAGGAATGTGGACACACGTTGACAACATATCAAAGGTTGGCTTGCTCATCCTAAAATTTCGGACCCACTGCTCCTCGTTAAAGCCCGCCACGATCTCATGAAAGTGTGTTTATTGCACACATTTTTTTTTCACGTGCCATTTACGCCAAAAATAGTTTTTGCGTGCACGATACGCACTTTATGCCGTTTAATACGCACGTTTACAGTGCGTATCATATGCAAGCAAAACATTTTTTAGGCGTATAAATGGCACAAGAAATAAAATTCGTGCTATAGATAGGCTACTCACTTTCATGAGATCGTGTTGTATGTTCGCACCAGTCCTGAGATCTCGCTGCGCGTTCGTCCATCTGTGCAAGAAGACCCCTTTGTTTCAGATCTATGTCAAGTGTAAACACATGACTCGGATATGGGTCACAATTTAAAGAACGTGTAAACGGACGGTAAAAAAAAAAAAAAAAAAAAAAAAAAAAAAAATCGGATATAGGCAACAAATCAGAATTGGGCATCAAGACCTGCAGTGTAAACGAGGCCTTAGAGACCGATGGCACTGATTCAATGCGTGACTCGATTTTTTCCCTGCGGCTTCCTTCGCGCTGTGGAATGCTGACCAGCGCTGACGCCATTCATGGTAAATACCCTTAAACTTTAAAAGGATGATACGACAAATTACATTCTAAACCTGAAAACAACTGATTGCTCACTATTTTAAAGCAGAAATTAAAGCGACTTAATTAAAAATGATAATAAACAAATCACAAAATGTTAACATGTATGAAGAACAGGTATGAAGAACACGCATTCACTTGTCTGAACTTAGTAATTATATTACATTAATGGGCTATTCCAACAATAGTGACTTTACGGTTAGTGCTCTCAAAAACAGGATTACCTATAGAATTTTAAACCTACACTCAATTTCTAACAAAAAATAATATTTTAGCAAAAGGAGTACTTTAGTCAGAATTATTGCGCTCCTATTCTACCGAGTTCGATCTGTTTGACGGGACTTTCTAACATTTAGAGATAAGGGCCATGAAATTTAAGTTATTTACATTTACTGCATTTTCTTTTTCGAAGTGTTTTCAATCATATTTCAAGCAATTCAAAACCTTCATGATGCATCTGTTCTCGGTCTCAGCTGAAGGAAATAATCCATCATTTATCGGGGAAAAAAATAAAATAGCAGATACAGTTATGGTGGCCGATATATCGTGCATCCCTAATGTTTTTATCTGTAAATCAGACCGGCAGCAGCTAGAAGAGCAATCTTACCATCCTGAAGTCTCGTTTTTCAAAGCTGATCTCCGCCATGCGCTCATACTCCAGGATGGACTCTGCGTTCTTCAGCTGCAAGAGACACAGGAGGTCAGAGGCCTTTTGAATGGCACTTGCTAAATCGTGGATGCGTCTGCGAGTGGTATTTATGGTCACTCTACCTCCTGCTGGGCCTGGCTGTTGTCTAGTTCCAGCTCTAGAACCCTCTGTAGGCAGCGGCTGGCGGCCATAGCATTGCCAAGCAGCAGGTGGCACTTGCCCTCACGCATGTGGCCCTGTGGAACAGAACAATAATGATGAGTGATATAAAATATAAATGTAGTCAGCATGCTTTTGAGTGCTTTTAATTGTGCATTTATGCATTTGGCAGATGCTTTTATCTAAAGCGACTTGCATTGCATTCAAGACTTACATTTTATCAGTTCATACATTCCAAACTTTTTTTTTTGTCAGACGAGCCCCTTTGACCAATAATATTTACTAGTAATGCACCAAATTGAAATTTTTACTGAACTAAAATTAATAACTTAAAAAAAAAGTTAATAATCAATTCATCAAATTTGTTTAATGAATCAATTTTATTCAGCCAACACCTAAGTTGTACAAACATTAAAAATGCACATAAAGCAGATTTTATATGTACTTTTATTACTTATATTATTTTTTTTAATCTGTTGTTGAAATATAATCCTTTAAACGCTGTAATAAAAGTTGAAAAAAAAAAAAGTCTGAAGAAGAAAAAGAATCACTTCTGAAGGATCACGTGACCCTGAAAACTGAAATATTACAATAAAAATCCTCAGCTGCCATTATTTCCCTGTATTTTTTATTTTTGATCAAATACATTCAGCCTTGGTGATATGAGACTTTTCAAAAATATTTTAAAATCTTACTGACCCCAAACATTTAATAATAATAATAATAATAAATTTTATTTAAAAGGCGCCTTTCTGACACGCAAGGTCACCGTACAGGCATACATAAAAGTTAATACAATAAACAAATAGTAAAGTTATACCAAAAGTAGATTAAAATCAATTTAAAATCAAGCAGAATTGCAGATAAATGGGTGCTACAACGAATAGGCTTGTTTAAACAGAAAGGTTTTGAGTCCAGTTTTGAAATGAGGGAAAGAATCCATGTTTTTAAGATGAAGTGGAAGGGAATTCCAAAGGCGGGGAGCAGAGCGGCTGAATGCTCTGCTCCCCATTGTGGCGAGACGAGCAGGTGGGACAGACAGATGTAATGTGGAGGAAGATCTCAGAAAACGAGTTGAAGTAGAAACATGTAGGAGATCGGACAAATAAGGGGGAGAGAGGTTGTGGATGGCTTTAAATGTCAGCAAGAGGACCTTGAACTGAATACGGAACTGAATAGTGAGCCAGTGAAGCTGCTGGAGGACTGGAGTGATGTGATGGATGGAGGGGGTTCGGGTAATGATTCGGGCCGCTGAGTTTTGGACTAATTGAAGTTTACGGAGGGATTTATGAGGGAGGCCCAAAAGAAGTGTATTGCAGTAGTCTAGGCGGGAGGTGACAAGGCTGTGGACCAGAATGGCAGCAGTGTGGGGGGTGAGGGAGGGGCGAAGACGATTAATGTTACGTAAGTGGAAGTAGGCTGACCGGGTAATGTTATTGATGTGTGGTTGAAATGATAGTGTGCTGTCAAGGATGACACCCAAACTCTTAACCTGAGGGGAAGGTGAAATGGACGAATTATCAATTTTGATGGAGAAACTGTTAGTTTTGGCTAATGTGGATTTGGTACCAATGAGGAGAACCTCGGTTTTACCACTGTTAAGTTTAAGGAAGTTGAGGGTAAGCCAGGATTTTATTTCTGCAATGCAATCAGTGAGGGTAGTGAGTGCAAGAGTGGATGTGGGCTTTGTGGTGAGGTAGAGCTGGATGTCATCCGCGTAGCAGTGAAAATTAACATTGAATTTACGAAGAATATTTCCAAGGGGTAGAAGGTAGATAATAAAAAGAAGGGGCCCCAGGACAGAGCCCTGGGGCACACCTGTAGTGACGGGAGAGGAAGTGGATTTGAATGACTTAAGCTGAATGAACTGAGTGCGGCCAGAGAGGTAGGATGTGAGCCAGTTTAGTGAAGTGTGTGTAATACCAATGGATGACAATCTTTTAAGGAGGGTGGTATGACAGATGGTGTCAAAGGCCGCACTCAGGTCAAGAAGGATGAGGATAGTGAGTAGTCCAGAGTCAGCTGCCATGAGAAGGTCATTGGTGATTTTTTTTAGTGCTGTTTCTGTGCTGTGGAGTGGGCGGAAACCAGACTGGAACTGTTCATAGAGATTGTTGTGAGAAAGGTGAGAATGTATTTGAGTGGCAACTACTTTTTCGAGAATTTTGGAAATGTAAGGTAAGTTGGAAATAGGACGGAAGTTATCGAAAATGGAAGGGTCAGCACCAGGCTTTTTCAAGATAGGTGTAATGATAGCAGTTTTTAAGGATGTGGGGACAGTTCCAGTGGTGAGAGAGGAGTGAATGATGGCCGAGATGATAGGAAGCAGAGAAGGGAGGCAGGATTTGACAAGGTGTGTAGGTAGAGGGTCTAGTTGACATGTGGACGATTTGGATTTCTGGATGAGTTCGGTGAGTTCTGAGAGAGAGGGCAGGTGAAAAGAAGAGAGTGTGTGTATGGGTGGAAGGGGGTCAGAAAAGGTGTGGAGATGGTGTGGATTGTAGTCAAGGTGTAAGTGAATATTGTAGACTTTAGTAGTAAAGAATGACATGATGGAATTACAGAAATGAGTAGTATACAAATGGGGAGGCAAAGAATCCTGTGGTTGGGTGTTTTTGTTTAAAATATTGAAAAGTGACTTTGAGTTTCCATGATTAGCAGTAATTAAACTCGAGTAGTACTGGGTTTTAGTGGTGGCTATGGAATCCTTATAATGCAGAATGTGGTTATTGTATAGTTCTTTATGTATGTTGAGACCAGATTTCCTATACAGTCTTTCCAGTTGTCGTCCTTCTGCTTTCATAAGGCGAAGATCAGCGGTGAACCAGGGGGCGGAGACAGCGAATGAAACAGATCGAGTTCTCAACGGAGCGAGGCAGTCGAGAATGTTTAAAAGTCCAGTATTGTATTGAGAAACCAAATCATCAGGGGTGAAGAGATTGTGGATGTTGAGGATGGCAGACGAGTCAATAGTTGTAGTTAGAGTGGCTGGGTTAATGTTTTTCATATTACGAAAAGTGATATGACGTGATGTCTTGATGGTTGAGAGGGTAAGTCCAACTGTAAATGTGATGAGAAAATGATCCGTTATGGGGAGATCATCGACTATAATGTTGATGGGAGTGACTCCAGAGCAACAAATCAGGTCTAAAATGTGGCCTTTTGAGTGTGTGGGACAAGTTATATGCTGAAGGAAACCAAAACTGTCCAGGCAGGAGGTGAAATCTTTGGTGAGAGGCAAATTGGGTTTGTCCATATGGATATTGAAATCGCCCATCAGTATTATATTTGATGATAAAGTGGATAAATAAGTGAGAAAAACAGCAAAATCATCTACAAAGTTACAGTTAGGTTTAGGTGGGCGGTAAACAGTGGCGATAATGGTTGGAATTTGACCAGAAAGTACACAGACCATATGCTCAAACGAGCTAGAGACAGGTGTGGATACTGGCGAGACTTTCCACTTCTCGCGGTAAAACATCGCGAGACCACCTCCCCGGCCGGTACCACGGGGTTGCGATTTGTAAACAAATCCGGATGGTGCAGTTTCATTGAGCAGTGAAAAGTCATTAGGTTGTTGCCAGGTCTCAGTTAAACAGATAAAATCTAACTCACGGTCAGTGATGAGGTCCCGGATGATATGTCCCTTGTTTGACAGAGAGCGAACATTAAGAAGAGCGCACTTTAGTGGAGTATTGTCAGAGTTGAAAATGTTAGCCGACCGACTTAGTCGGACTAACATATTGTGGTTAACAGCGCGGCTGACAGAGCGTGGACGTCGAAAGCTGGACCAGATGGTCTTTATGGCTGTAGAGCTGTGAGAGTTAAGATTCCGACGGGAACCTCGGTGGTTGTATCTCCGCCGGGGATAGTAGATGATATCCGGGTGGAATTGGAGAAAATAGAATTTTTATCTAAAGATTTTGGTTTCTGAATTTAAGTGCACAACTAATATTTACTTGAAGTAATATTTACTTGAAGTAAATAATAAAATATTATTTTTAAATAATATTTAAACAATTTAACAGCACTTTTACAGCTCTCTGATGCCAGTTAACTGTCACAGGACATGCAGGTAAAGAAATCTTTTGGCAAGCTTTTTTTTTGGTGCTTTTATTTTAAAATTATTTTAATGTTTTACTTTTTATGATTTCATTAATTATTAGCATTTTATCAACTCACGTAGCCACTGCAGTTCCCTCACAAACCCCAGTTTAGGGAAACCCTGAGCTAGACCATGGCTCCAACAGGAACTGTTTGAGATCCTAAATGCTCAGAACGTCAAAAGGGCTCCAACCCGTGACGTCTCACCTTCATGAAGGAGTCATCTAGTCGCACGGCCTGCTGGGAGTCCTCCAGTGCCTCTCTGTAGCGACTCAGCATCATCAATGTGGCTGCACGGTTGCCGTAGTAACTGGCATTTTTCGGGCACAGGTCTGTTAAAAGGACACAAACAGAAGATGTTGACAGACACTTCAGTAAACGGTAAGAAAAAAGGTGGTATCGGTTTTGGTGATCTTTTGGCGCTTTTCCACTGCATAGTACGGTACGGTTCGGTTCGGTACGGCACGCTTTGGCGCTTTTCCACTGCATGGTCCGGTACGGCTCGCTTCGGCTCGCTTTAAATGGTACCTGGTCTGTTGAGGTTCCAAGCGTACCGTACCGGTACTAAAATGTGACGTAAAAACACTGCAGATCACTGATTGGTCAGACAGAATCGTCACTACCAGTGTCATTGGACACTAAACCCGCTAGATTTAAATAACCAGTAGACAACAGCCAACGCGGTAGCATCTGTTTTTTAAACTTTAAAAACAAATGGCTGAATCGTGGTCAGTGGACGAGGTGCAGACGTTCCTCTCGTTGGTTGCCGAGGAGCGGATCCAGCGAGAGCTGGATGGGGCAAAACGGAATGAAAAAGTGTTCCAAGAAGTAGCTCAGCTCTTAGCCGCACACGGCTATCACTGGACCTACAAGTGTAGGGACAAAATAACGATCAGTCCCACCCACTTTGAAGAGGTACTAACTGCGGTGGAAAAGCAACCGAGCTAAAGCGAACCGAACCGTGCCGTACCGAGTCGGGTCGTACCACGCAGTGGAAAAGCGAAGCGAGCCGAACAGTTCCGCGCCGAGTCGAACCGTACCGAGCCGTACCAGCAGTGGAAAAGCGCCATTTTTCTTTCTAGAACCAGAGGTTGCATGACAAAATCTTTTCTGCTAATGAAGTTATTATAGAGCTGGTAAGTCCCGCCCATCCGTAAAACTCCAAGTGGACCTCTAGGTTGAAAAAGCGTCAATGCAAGTGAATGAGAGATAATAATTATTTTCTGATCCCGTTTGAATTGTGCCATGAATGTGAACATATGTTGTCTGTGAATTTTTTATATAATTTCTCATGTAACGAGTTTGACAGTATATTGTATGATTCTTTGGCTAGCAGTTGTGGAATAAACATAACGAGAAAGACTTCACGTCGCATATGTGACGTCACCGCATAACACATTTTCCCTCCACAAATCACGGTGCGATAATCTAAGGAATTAGATCGAGATGCCTGTGTGTTTTATACCCAAATGTCACCATGAAGTGCACCAAAGACACAGGCATGTTTAGCGGGATCAGTGTGCTAGTGGTGGTGACGTATATCAAACGCGTCGAAAGCAGCGAAGAGTTGTAGTCCACAAAGTGCTCTCACACAAAGTCTAACTGTATGAAAATTCGACCCGCTAAATTGTAGCATTCTTTACACGAAAAATTATATAAAAAAATAACAGACAACATATGTTCACATTCATTGCAAAATTCAAACGGGATTAGAAAATAATTATTTTCTCTCATTCACTTGCATTGAGATTTTTCAACCTAGAGGTCCAGCGGGGAAAGCGGAAGGGGCGGGACTTACCAGCTCTATAGCCTTCAAGGAAAACGTGTGGTAAATCACGTGCCTATGAGTGAACATGTAGTCTAATCTGAGGGCAGCATATGACTCAGAAGCGTGTAGGAACAAACCAGCACCATAAAGGCAATGGAAAAAATGCCTACAGAAAGCGAGGGCAGGATGAGAACGGCATAAACTTGATAGACAGCCTAGCACACTTTTAAGGGTTCTTACCGATGGCCTTGGTGTAGAAGTCGAATGCTTCAGAGTAGTCCTTCTTGACATAGTAAGCATTTCCCTGCTCTTTGAAGCCTTCAGCTTCCCTACAGATTCAACACAAACAAAAAAGATAATCACACCGGAACATTCAAATCTGTGCTGACGCAGAGAAAGCAGTCATCATGTATAGGTGTTAAACAGCCTCACCAGTAGTCATTTCAAACACAATCTTTATTTCTGTTACAAATATTCATATTATAACAGTGGTACTGCGATAAAAATTATAGTTCAGATATAAACACGGATGTCTATTGGTAGCCATCAAAATAAAAGCAAATCACCTTTTGAAAGCAACTTGGCGCTTCAAACAATTATATCAAATATATTGTTACACCAGTAGGTGGCGACAAAGTGGCATTGGCTGCATTTACACTGCAGGTCTTGATGCCCAAATCCGATTTTCTGACCATATCCGATTTTTTTGACGACCCGCTTACATCATATTTTAAAATGACCCGTATCCGATTTTTGCATTTACAAAAATCACTGCTGAAACTACCAAATGTAGACGTTCTGACCCGGAAAAGGAAGTAAAACAGCACGAAATGCAATTGATGCAGATGCGAATAAAATGATCCAGTGTTTTGCTTTCCACAATATTTTGAAAAGTCATCAAAAAAGTCAGCAAAACATTGGTCTCGTACGGCGGAGAAAAAAAGAGGAGAGCCCTTGTTGGCACTGTAGCCACGAGTGCTTAAAACCGTGCCTCCCCATATCTCGTGAAATGTCTTCAAACACGGATTTATTTCTGTAACAACCCTGCATTTTTGTCTCTTCGCCCCAAACACTCAAAAGACATGAAACCTCCGCATTGCTCCAATGTGTGTATCCTTCGTCCTCCATCGCACCTATAATAAGTCATGTGATCTCAGTTGGTGGTGTCCACCTGAGTTGACATCACTTTTTTAATGACGTACGACTCGCATTTACTGGGGAATATCCGATTTGTCTGCTTACATGGCACACGCAAATGCACGTATCCGATTTATATCCGATTTATTACCACATGAGTGAGGCCTGAATCCGATCTGAGAAAATCGGAATCCATGCGTTTTCCTGCTTACACGTTCACCGGTCATATCCGATCGGTGCCACAAAAATCGGATTTGGGTCACTTGAACCATGCAGTGTAAATGGGGCCTTAATGTACTTGAATTGTTTCATTACTGGATGAATAAGCATTTTTGAATGAATCTCTTGTTTGAATGATTCAATGACAAGTATTTATGAGTCATTGAATCATTCAAACATTTTTTTTTTTTTTTTTTTTTTATATAATTCAGATTAATTAGACATTTTAAATAGACTGCAGAAATTAACAATTTGCCAGAACCTCTAGTAAAGTAAATTACGTTGTTCAGTTTAGTTGTCTCTTCAGAATCTGTTTGAAAAAGAAATAGTGATTCTCAATTTATCCAGAATCTTGCAGCTCTAGTGGGGCTGTTAGAAAATAGAGAAATAGTAAAATAGAACACTTCAACCAGAAGGCCCTCTTTGTGCTGCGGGACATGCATATGGCACAGGTCCTCACAAAAAACAGAGGATATAGATCAGAAAACGCTGCTGGCACATGCATATCACGTCACAAATCTAAGACCTCTGAAGAATGGGCTGCATTGTCAGGACACTAGCATTAGAATACCTGCCTACACAGGAGTAACAAATAATAGAACATTAACAGGGTGTGTGTCAGTCACTGTGTCCATTTAGTTGAATACATTATGTTGTGAACTAAAGCTGTCTGGTGGAAGCGTACAAAGTCAGATTAGCCTGCCTGCTAAACATAAATCCTTCACTACCAACCAATGGTGTCTGTTTTAAATCAATCAAAAAGACACCACACAGATAGTGTATAGTCAGGAGGGATAGAGAGGTTTCTGGGAAACAATGCAGGGCAGCAGCATACGTTAAAAGAAGACTGGAGAACAAGTGACACATTACCAGCTTTTACTACCTATACCAAAGTATAACATATGAGTGGGGCACAAGGAAACAGTTCTACATATTTTATGACAATATGAAGATGATTGTAGACACCATATTTCTTAAAGGAAAAGTTACTGTTATTTTCACATTGAAACTTAAATCCATTGAATAATCTTTAAGTGGTTTTAGCTATACAACAATGACCATGTTAGTAAAGTTAAAAACAAAATAAAACACTCATGAATCTGAATCATTCTTGCGAGTCAGTTCTTTTCAATGACCTTTTCAGTTGATCCAGCTGATACGTTTCACAGAAGGATAGAGTAATTATGCATGCTGAAAATTGATTGGGTGAATTTTCATTTGATTCTTGAGCCTTTCTTGAATCCTAGTAGCATTATTAATTTTGTTGTCTTATTTACAAACCACTGACTAGGACCCATTGTCACAATGGCTGAGGAAGTCAACATGCAATCTTTCTCAAAACTGGTTTACATATGACAGCTGATTATTGTTACGTCCTCTGGACGTATTTGAAAAATATGGGTGGTTTGGGGAGAGTTATGCTACTTATTGAGCGTGCAATGTGTTGTGTACTTGCTCTCTTCTCTCTCCCTTCTGATAATTGGGTTCCATGCTGATATTCATGAGCTGAGTGAATGTTGCAGAGATCTCGAGCCCTATAATAGAGTGGAGAAACAATGCTGGAGTTCTGACGGCTTCACTCTTTTCCCTTGAACCAGAATTGTGACCTTAGTGAATCGTCTTTGGTGTAAATGTGTACAACTGAAGGCGGTCTTTGTCTCTCAACTTTGTGAATGAGTTGCGTAATCGCTAGCTGTGAGCGAGCAAATGTTTGTTTTCACTCTTAATTTGTGTAAACACTGAATTTTGAAGCCATAGGAAGAGTGTGCCATTTTCTTCGAACTTTGCTTATATTTATGTTAGACAGGGTGCGAGGTAAGACTTCTTTTGTATAGGTTATTTAATGCTACACTTGTCAGTAGAATGTTTTGTTTGTTGTTATGTTGACCCTGCCCTCTACTGAAGATTTGCTTACTTTCTTTTGTTTCTTTTTGTTGCCGTTATCTTTTAATTATTTGCTTAATCTGGCGTTTTGTTGCTTTTCTGGATCAGGGAAATGAAGTGGCTGTCAGTCTTTTTCATTATATTTATTATTTCTTTTAATTTACAATAATTGTTACATCCTCTCCTTCCACTAGACAAACGGGGAGGTTTGTAACAATATTCTGGAATATTCTTAGGGGAGGTCAACAGTCAAATCTACTTAAAGGGAAACTTGAAAATAGTCATCATTTACTCTCCCTCATGTTGTTCCAAACCTGTATGAGTTTCTTTCTTCTGTTGAACACAAAGGAAGATATTTTGAAGAATGTTGGTAACTAACCAGAGTTGATGGCTTTTGACTTCCATGGTATTTTTTTTTCTACAATGGAAGTCAATGGCTACTGTCAAATGTTTGATCACCAACATTCTTCAAAATATATTCTTTTGTGTTCAACAGAAGAAAGAAACTCATACAGTTTGGTACAACATGAGGGAGAGTAAATGACAATTTTCATTTTTGGGTGAACTATCCCTTTAATCGCACACCAATGGTCAACCTCACACTCTTCTCTGACAGAGAGCGGCTGTTGTGATGTGAGCGGTCATGCAAATATAGTGCTTTATTCAGACCTACAGCATGATGACGTCACGTTCACACCCTTCAGTTAATCTGCAAACCAAAACCAGGCTGGTGCTCTCAGAGAGAATGGTGTAATGCTGTGAATCATTTGTTGAGCAGGTACATGAGCTGACAACAATTCAAGTCTTGAAACGTAGTAGGTGTTTCCTATACGTGCCTGGTCACCTTTTCAGCGGCCTTGGTTCCGGAATTATTTTTTTTCCCCACAAGGATTTTAAAAAAGGTATTTGTTAAAGAGTTAAGCCATGAAACAAACCACCAGGTGAATCGCATTACAAACTTTGAGGGAAAGAGCTGCAATCCCATGAAACATTGTGAATCACATACTCCAATTAAACACAATGAAGGATACAAAATAGGCATATAAATGCTTAAAAACCAGTTCATCTATGGATAAAGTTAATAGGATTTTTACTTCATGAACGTACAAATTTTACAAGTTGGGTTATGGAAGCCCAAATGGCAAATATTTAGAGAGTATTGGTAACCTTAAATAATTTGACATAAAATAGCATAATAAATTATATAAATGTTCATGTCAAGTATAAAGTTCATCAAGAACATCAACAGGTTTGTACTACAACATTACAGTTTTGTGTGACTCGGTAATTAACTACTGTTCGCATGAGGAAGGTTATGAACAAACACGAGGTTGACTTTCTCGCGCGCATAGTTAGGCAACTTAAACCGATCGCTCAAAGTCAACCATATAGATATAACGTTAGTCAACGTAACGTTACATGTTCACGTCATGCGTCCGTCCGTCCGTCCGTCCATAGACACTTCAGACAAACCGAAAGTTCCAGAAGTGAACGACTCGTTCTCATAAACGAGTGCTCATACACAATGCTTCGGTGTTAATTAGTGTCTACACTAGAATGCCATCTAAAGTGGCAATTAATAAATATAATCGAAACGCCAAATACATTTAAAGGGACAGCACACCCCAAATTAACAACAAATCGTTAATCAAAGCACACGTCAGGCAGAATGTTAAGGAGTGTCGGCCTCTGTCACCATTCACTTTCTTCTTTTAAATAAAACAGAACGGTGACTGAGGGTGTCATTCTGAGTGCGTAAAAGTCAGAATGCTTAAATGAACTGAACTGATGAACTGAACCTTTAAGAGATACATTTAAAAAATATGCGAGTTTATAACTTGGACAAAATGTTCACAAAAGCGTCAGAAGTAGTGGCCCCCAAAGTTACGATACGAGACCCGATATGAGGCAAGTTATGCTGCGTTCCAGGCAGGTTTTTGAGCACGTAAATCACGACTTCAAACCACGACTCACGACTTTGTAGCATTCCAGGCCAGTCACGCAATATACATGTATACTTATTTTTTCAGACACATAACATTGTAATACATAATCGTGTGTGTATATACATACTTATTGTTTCAGACACATAACATTGTAATACATAATCTTGTGTGTATTATTATCATTATTATTATATTATTATTAATTTGATTGCAACGTTATATTGTCCTAAAGTGTATTCTCACTGTGTACCGCCT
Source organism: Rhinichthys klamathensis goyatoka (assembly GCF_029890125.1). Classification (NCBI taxonomy): domain Eukaryota; kingdom Metazoa; phylum Chordata; class Actinopteri; order Cypriniformes; family Leuciscidae; genus Rhinichthys; species Rhinichthys klamathensis. The sequence continues at coordinate 9,476 of NW_026606684.1, read as the reverse complement.
GCAGAAACACTGCATCCGTAGGGGCTGCCATTGTTGTTTTGTATGGTTTTGCGGGCTATGTGACGTCAGAACTCGTAACTGGGAGTACATCGATCTAGTACGAGTTCACGGGTGGGAAGTCACGGGTTTGACTGCCGTTCCAGTGCACTTTCACGGGTATAAGGTTGGAAAAACACGGGTTACAGGTTGCCTGGAACGCGGCATTAGCCTACAGCACGTCATTTCCTCTGTAGACTCATGTGCATTTTTTGTATTGTAGTCACCTAACTTACACATGATATCATTGAACAACTATAAATGTTTATAATATGCGCTAGAACAAGGCCATCGATGAACAATTGTCTGATTCGGCTGTCATGTGTGCGGGTTTAAGAGCGGCCGCATTGTGTTCTTAAGAGCATGATGATGTCACGTTGCCTTCAACCTAATTCTAACCCTAAAACTGTGTCACGGCGAACAGCACAGCTGTCGTAATAACACGATGCATGGCACCCTTGATCGTCGCTTTAAAAGGTCAAAGCGCATGCAAGATGTATAAGAATAACAGCAGGTTAATCGCAAGGCACCCCAACACTAAAAGCAGCTGCCTGGCACACTAGGCCATGGACACCCCTTGATTTTCAAGTTATGCGGCAATCACGATCTCAGGGTCCTTATACATCTGTATTCCCGATCGGAGCTTCCCTAAAATCCAGCTGCCGCACGGACGGATCGGCCGGACTCTTATTAAAGTGATCGGTCTTTTCGGGTACCTCTCTAACTCCTCGTCGCTGGTCAAGTCCATCTCTGGATCCGCGGACGAGTCGAAGTCAACAGTCGCCATTTTGCTGTAGAGAGGCGGAGAATGAGACGAGGCATGTGTGCCTTTCATACTGCCTTCAGCTCCGCCTTCCGCAGCCGTGCGCAATATGCCCATAGTAGGTCAACGGATACGAGATCCTGACAAAAGAAAGTGTGGAGAAACATCTTTCAAACATCAACATAAAAGTTCACTACTGTTTAACTCAAAGCATCTTGTCTGGTTTGGAAAACGGCGCAACTTAGTATGTATTTCAAAAACGGGTACTCGTACAATTACACAGGTTTCAAACTATAGAGGCTGCATACATTTCTCTCTCTCTAAGAGTGTAATAACTAAACCTTGAAGTATTTATTTAAATATACCTACTGGTGATTTTTACAGAGGATTATTCCTCCGACTGCATTATCAGTTCGCTCAGTGGTCGTGGGTGACAGTGCGTTATTACACCAGTAGATGGCGACAAATTACCGCATTTTCGATTTACAAGTACAGCCAGGAGGAGGTACATCAGGACCGATCATCTATCGAGGACCGATCAGGACTAACAGAAATAATAAATAAATAAAATCAAAAGATAGAAATAAACACAAGAAAGGTTAGATAAAAAAAATCTCATTCACGACAGAAACAAGCCTCACTGATATCCTTTATAAAAAAAATTAATTCAATCAGAGTTCGTTGTGTAGATCCAATCAATGCTTCTTCACAACCTGCATGCACTCGATATATTGGCTATGACTTTGTATAAGCTGTCATAATTTATTACATAGGCTAGATATTGAATTTGATCTATTGTTAACTAAGAAAAATGTGACAGGTTCCTGAAAACAATATAAGGAATGTTTTGATGATATCTATATTCCATGTTTTCCATTTTATTTATTTTATAAAAGTAGCCTAATATATATATTTTTTTTACTCATGTTATAATTATTTATTTAATTTTACTATAGGCCTATTCATTTGTTGTGTTTTTTCCTTGTCTGTGTTTTCCCTTGTTTGTTTTGAATCAATGCTCTTTAATATTCTCCATGAAAGTGTTTGTACAATATAATTTTTTTCCCATTTCTTTGTTTTTGACCTATACCTAATGAATTTTGCATATTGACTTATTATATATGCAACAATATACCTGTGAAGATTCATGTCTCAAGTATTACTTTTGTTCTGTTGAAACCTATTTTTTGGTTGAAACAACAGTTTTACATGTATTTTGCTTAATGCATGACCAAGCTTGACACAGAGGAAGAAATGTGATGTAGCAGGGCATCATTTTAACCTATTCGCCTTATTTCCTTTTTAGTTATTAGATAATTTATTCTTATCTGTTATTGAAAATATGAAATATGTGGTTATAGCCATTCGGCATGTATTGCTGTCCTCCCGACAGAAGAGGGCGCACTGCAGCTCAACCGAACTGGTGTCAAATTTCGTCGAAGACCGAAGTCTGGACATAAACAGGAAGAGAGTAGGCTACGGTGAGTTCAGCCTTTCTTTAAACGTTTACTTTGGTTATTTTCATTGATGTATTTGATTATCTATTGAAGATATAATTTAGTATTGAATGTACGGCAATCTGATGCACTCGGGCGATGTAACAAAGGCGCAGCAGCAGGTGTAACGTTAGCCTATGCAGGTCACCGGGATTTTGCCAAGAGTAAAAAAAAGACGTGTTCCTGGATAAATGTATTTTGTTGATCCTGGAAAAACAGGCCTGTCTGAATTTTTTTCCCCTAACCTAACCCAACCCACAAGTTATATATAAAATCAGAGAAAAATGATAATTGAATAACACTGATGTAAATTGTAAAACTAAAGCACCTAATTTAACTCTGGCCTTGTAAGCCTAAACTTGATATAAACTGTAAACTTGTCTCTCAAAATCTGATTGGTTGTTTGGAATGATGTTTCAGGATCAACAAAGATCCAGGAACGTGTTGTACTTGGCAAAAGCACACTCACCGTGCAAACCACGGCAGCATTATAGCACATCAGTTCAGTATTCTTCCAATTCTCTTGTTTTAACAGAGTTCTACCTTTTACTCTACTTTATTTCTATAGTTGAATGAAGACAGAGCAGTTGTAACTTAAGTGACCATGGGCAAGAGCTGCAAGGTGGTGGTGTGTGGCCAGGGGTCGGTGGGGAAAACTGCAGTTCTGGAGCAGTTACTGTACGCCAACCATGTTGCAGGTGAGTGTTTTGACAGCTACCCTACCTACCTGACTATAGTTTCTCAAAATTAGGACAGATTCACATAATACCCGCTTGACAGGTTCAGAGACCATGGAGACACTGGAGGACATTTACATCGGGTCTGTGGAAACGGACCGCGGCTCCCGAGAGCAGGTGCGGTTCTACGACACGCGCGGGCTGCGTGACGGTCAGGAGTTCCCGCGGCACTACTTCACTTTCGCGGATGGATTCGTGCTCGTCTACAGCATCGACAGCAAAGAGTCGTTTAAACGCGTAGAGGCACTGAAGAAAGAGATCGACCGCTGCCGTGATAAAAAAGAGGTTTGTGTGCTTGCTTGTCTTGTTTTATATGCTATCCTTCAAAAGTTTGGGGTCGGTATGAATTAAAAATATATATATATTATTACTTTTATTCAGCCAATTCAAATGATCAAAAGTGACAGTGAGGACATTTATTTTTATTTCAAATAAATGCTGATCTTCTGAATTTTGTAGTAAAAAAATCTTGGAAAAAATGTACCACAGTTTCCACAAAAATATTAACTGTTTTCAACATTTAATAATAAGAAATGTTTCTTGAGCATCAAATTATCACATTAGACTGATTTCTGAAGGATCACGTGACACTGAAGACTGGAGTAATGATGCTGAAAATACAGGAATAAATGATGCTTTACAATATATTCAAATAGAAAACTGTATTTTACTGTATTTTTTTTATCAAATAAATGCAAGCTTGGTGAGTAGAAGAGACTTCTTTCAAAATCATTTAAAAATTCTTACTGACCCCAAACTTTTGAACCGTAGTGTATATTTAGCAAAATTATCTTCTCTAGAGTTTTTTTTTTTTTAGATAACATGAAATAGATGCTGACATAATCAAAACGTGCTATTAGAGAAGCACTAATTAAACGTCACTGTTTGGCCCTTCAAAACCATTTCATCCATTACCAAAACTTCTTTTTTTAAAAAGTGTAATAATATTTCACAATATTACTGTTTTTACTGTGTTTTTGATCAATAAATGTAGCAGTTATCTTTTAAATTCTATTTCATGGCTGAAAAAAAGCTTCCATATTAAAGGGCTCCAATAATGAGAACTAAAATTTTCATAGATTTTTTAAGCTAAAAAGCTTTTACTAAAGACGTTGTCTTTCCGTCTCCTAGGTGACTATTGTTGTTGTGGGTAATAAGTTGGACCTGCAGGATCAGAGGAGAGTGGACAGCGAGGCGGCTCAACAGTGGGCACGGCAGGAGAAGGTCAGGCTGTGGGAGGTTTCTGTGACCGACAGACGAACGCTCATTGAGCCCTTTGTCCATCTGGCCAGCAAAATGACTCAACCTCAGAGCAAATCCACCTTCCCACTCAGCCGCAACAAGAACAAGGGCAGTGGATCCTTGGACGGCTAGAGATCAAGAAGATGGCAATAAAGCTGGCAGGCAGAATAACGTAAAGATCTGTTATAAGGGAGATGGAAGAACAACATCAACAGACACTCAATTTTATAACTTTGGAACATTTTAACTTGGAGTGCCATTATAAGCTGTACGTGTTCAGCACACTGTATAAAGTTACTGCTTTAATGAAGTTTTATATTGATAAAAAAATATAGAGTTCATATGTTGCTGTGCGATATTTATGTCATGCTTATCTTAAAACGATTGACTGACAAAACAAAACAAAATACTTTTACACTGAAAAATATATACCTCTACATTGCAAAAAGTTGTTACATCCCATGTGAAAGGATAATTGGTCTTGTTCAATAAGATTTTAATGATGTTTGAGCTATGATGACTGCTATTTTTGTGACATCAACTTGACAGAAGAATGTCTTAATTTAGGTAATGCAGACTGGATGGATATTTTACTTATTTTGTGAGACAACACATTCCTATTTTTTATGTGTCTCTTATGTGTCTCATTCCTACATTCCTATCGGTTCCTATTTAAGAATGTCTCTCTAAGTCTCCACAAGTGAAATTTTATCCATGTGTTTGTTTGATTGTGTATGAGTGAGAGAATTAAAGTATCACCACTGTGCCATTGTATTTTTTGCCCTATTGACACTGAATTTTGTGAGGAAAGTCATATTGAAAAATGTTCGCTTTCAGTTGAAACTATTCTGGGTGTTTTTACATGGAAAAAAACTTAGCTGAGATTGCTTTCAAATACATTTTGACATGTTTGTTTAAAAGCATCATAAAGCATTTTTGTCTGAAAACAAATACTGTATGTGCAGCTTTTCAAACATTTCAATAAAGATGCTTGCCTGGAATTGTTTACTGCTCATTAATCCTTTCTAACCTAAATTAGAGTTCAATGTACACAATGGTAAAAAATGTATAGACAAAGTCCTGTAAAGCACAGATCCAAAGTTCAGAGCCTGTCTTTTAACAGCACAGCCATTACGACCGAATAAACCCGACATAACGGCAGTCTCTCAATCTTTAGGAGGAGTAAACGGGAGAATTGGTTTTATTTGCCCTTTATCTATCTTTTTATGGAGTAGATATTTCATTTCATTCATGGCTAGATCTGCAGTGACCTTATAATAGAGGGCTCTTCTCCACTTCTGCCAGGGAGAGAGAGAGAGAGAGTGTGTGATGAACAATGTCTGAATTTAATGCTTGCTTTAAGCTACCCTTCATTTAATGAGGCTTGTATCAGTGTGCATCAATAGAGTTTACAGTTCACAGATCAAAGATTTCGCATTATGCAAGTTAACCAAACTTCACACAACATATAGCGTTTCAAAAATGTCACTCTCTCAAAAGGGCTGGGAACTTTAAAAGTTGCATGCTATACAATCAATTAGCTGTAGAATGTGGAATACGATTTGTGCCAAATGTTTTGAACGTAACTTTTCAAAAAACGAATACAAATATATAAATTGAAAATGGATAAAACTATTCGAAACTGGACAAAATATATTGCAGGCAAGATGTTTGACATCATTTTTAAATACACTGCATGCTAACTGTTTTCTTTTCGTCCTTTCACTAATCTGAATTTACAAGTGTGCTGTCAGAGTTTTCGTTTAAGATCCCTGAGTTCTTGCTTGCCTTTCTGGCACGAATCCCTATGGAATTAGATTTGTGCCAAAAAGCAAATCTAATTCCATAAATGTACTGACATCCCTTAAACCGAGTAAAAAGTAGGCTACTTGTGAGATGTGAAGGAGGAGGAGGGTCAGTATAGTAGCTACAATAGGCCTATATAAATATTTCTTTTTTTTTTTTAAATCGTTTATTTTATTTTATTACGTGAATACTATTTAATAGTAAGTGAAACCTTTATTTGTATATTATTGGTTATAACAACACATTGTAAAAAAAATATATATATTAAATGATTTTTAAAAATTGTTCATATCTGAATCTTGGAGTCCATTCCAATTTATTTCCGGTACCAGTAACAATCTAAATATACAAGTAAATAATGAAAGTATTTCTATTAGTAGCTTCAAAGTAGCAAATGTAAAATGTTTTATGAATGTAGAGGTTTAAATGACCTACCATAGTTTGTAAAACTTGTGAACATACATAGAATTATTAGGGTGCACCTGTCAGTCAGTCCCATAGAAAGTAAAAGGGTCAGTCCCCGCTTCAATCTTCTTGCTGTTCTCATCATAATCACAAGGTGGCGCATGATTGTTAAAGTTGAGGCGAACGATTGGAATGAGAAAGTGTGCTTTTGTGTAGTGTTGTGTAGTCTTATAGTGGGTAACAGATGATAGACTTTTGCCTAGTGGGCCTGAGTTTATACAAAACTGAAAAGTTTCGACATGTTTGTCATTATAAAGCAAGACTTCATCATGATATGCTGTCATCCTCTCGTCAATAACCAGCCCAGGAGTCCCATAAGCCCTCAAAAGAACAGCCAGAGTACCGGGGTGGAAGATCGAATCGATTTATTTCTCTCTCTCATTCTCTGCTTTATTTCGTTTTTTTTTACGCATTCACACACACCCTATACAGAGAAATAGCAAACGTCAGAAAACCAAGACGAAAAATCCTATGAAAATACGTTTCCCTATGTGTCATCTGACAGGTCAGATTAATGTTAGATCAGTCACAGACAGAAATGTATTGAGCACAAAGAACAAATACCATATATAACGTCTGTCAATATTTAAAATATGCAATACTGGCCATGTCCCTATTTAGTATTTCTGAAATCTTATCTTCTTTGTTCATGCCTAAGAAACATCTAGTTGGATTGGACACAATTCACATGTTTTTGCAGTTCACACGCACATTTTCACACGAGGCTCCATGGTTTTTAAACACATTGATGGGAGAAAGTTTTTGTGTGTGCTTTTTGATCATGTGACAGTTATGCTGTCTTGTGTGTGCAGTGATTATAAAAAAAAAAACATACAACCTTCAATTTGGCATTTAGTCATTAATGAGAATATATATTTTGGCACAAGGCAGGCAAACTAGTGCAGGAAGTAAAAGGGAGTGTGATTGATTTGAATAGTAAAATTAGCCCTGAACCAACACGGAAGAAATGGAAAATGCCATCCACTGTCTCATCACTGCTGGAAACGGATGTTTCAATGACTGTCCTGTGACAAACAGATTTCATCGGTGTATAATAAACAGAGGGAAATGTCAAATTAAGCTTTCCAATGTCCTTCAGATTGGCAAGAGAAACACTGTCCACCCTACATCATTGAAGGGAAGAAACATACTCGAAAGATAGAGAGAGAAAGAAATGGAATCATCTTCTGTTTTCATAAAAAGGTTCCAGTTTCCGTCATTATTGCTTAAAGATTGCATTTCACTGAACTGAAAAAGCAAAAAAACAAACAAACAAAAAACAACAACAACAACCACCATAAATATATTTTGGAACTGTTCCTTTTGGACAACATATGAAATCATCCACCTGTCAGAGACCGTGAGCAGTCATAATTATCATAACCAGCCATATCTGCTGTATGGACCTCATAAGGACAACACAACTAGGAATGGTGCAGTTACGTTAGTTACGTCTTCTTGTGCATGAAGGTATCCACTGAAGGACCAATGTTATTCATCATTCACTACATGTCTTTCAATGGACCTTATGGAGATCAGTTTGACGTTCAGGAGTTATCAAAACACACACGCACACACAAATAGGAGAATTTGATCCAAGCAAAGTCCTTGGTCGAAAGTGTCCTCAGAAGAAAATCAGAATTTGTCCATGTTGTGCCTCTTGTAGTGTCAATATGGCTGTTGTTAGTTAGCTCTGTTCAAGGCCCCAGGCTTCATTCCCGAAATGGCAAAACGTCCTCTGAAAAGCAAGAGCCCTGAGTGGGCTTGAGACTCACCCATGACTCCAGGCTCTGATGCCTTGCCTGGGTGTTCGAGTCTCAGCCCGTTTTTAAGCAATATTTCTTATATTCCGTCGCCTTCTTTCTCTTGCGTGTGATTCAAAGCACTTTGATTTACAATTTGACATAAAAACTACTTAAATCTTATCTACTTTGCAATAGGATTATCTCCTTATTTCAGTATGCACGTCTCTGCAGAATGGCGACAAAAAGTAATCATTCTTATTATCACATTAATTACAATATCCAGATAAAGAATCTACTTTAAACATCTCATAAAAGTCTACATATTTACTCTAATTGTATATATTATAAATGTCCTTTAATGATTAACTTTTAAAAGCTGTATTCATAAAATATTTACAAAAAGCTCTTTATGCTTGGGCATGTTTAAAAAAAAAATTAGACGGATGAAAAATGGCTCTGATGAAACAACATTGACTTAACAGCAACATCTAATTCTACAGGTCTGGAGTCAGCTGATCAGTCTTAATCCATCCAAAACCATCAGATGACACTAATCTGGGACAAAGCGATGTGACTGTGCATTCTGACAGGAACAGTTGTATACTTGTAGAGGGTAAGTTTAATATATTTGAAATTGAATCCGTAGCTATGCAAGCGTAATCTTAAAATACTCCTGCACCCTCTTTTTAACAGTACGGATAGTGTGTATTCACTAACCACCATTATGGTCATTATGTTTTGGCAATGGCTCCTCTGTGCAACTAAATCATTGACGCTTCCAGAATCGAAAATGTTGTTCTGAATAAAATCAAGTAATGAATTCATGACACACACACACACACACACACACACACAAGCAAATCACATTGTGAGGGTTTAGATCTTAATCAAGATGGGACGCAGACAGATTTTTGACAGGCGTACTGACCTTTGTAAGTCCGTAATAAGGAAATACTGAGAACAAAATATGCAGACATTAAAGGCCACGTCAAACTGTGACTGAACTGTAATCATCTCATCTAAGATCGTGAGTGTGAGTGTGTGTGTGCATGTGCGATCTCAAATCACCTAATCTATGCATCAACACTGAGAAAATTTCGACACTGATTAGGAGCGAGTGTGTGTTGCCTTGCTACCAAATTGTCACCTTCGTCTATTAGACTAGCACTCTGTGTTACTCTGTGAT